>NC_139219.1:189367887-189945165 GCF_055691185.1 Crinia signifera
CTAGGGGTATAGTGTACATTTCAAACCCCCAGGGGTTTCACCAATTGTGGTACAACTGGGCAGTGAAAATGAAAAATTAATTTTTTTACACAAAAATGCAGTTCTGGCTCCAAATTTGTCATTTTCACAAGGAATGAAGGAGACAAAGCACCCCAAAATCTGTGCCCCAATTTCTCCCGAGTATGGCAATGCCTCATATGTGACCAAAAAATACCAGTTGGGTGCATGGCAGGACTCAGAAGGGAAGGAGTGATTTTTGGATTTTGCAGCTCAGATTCTGGTGGAATGTTGGTGGGTGCTATGTCGCATTAGCAAGACCCTTGAAGCACCAATACAGTGGAACCCCCCCACAAGTGACCCCATTTTGCAAACTACACCCCTCAGGGAATTCATCTAGGGGTATAGTGTACATTTCAAACCCCCAGGGGTTTCACCAATTTTGATACAACTGGGCTGTGCAAATGAAAAATTACATTTTTTACACAAAAATGCAGTTCTGGCTCAAAATTTTTCATTTTCACAAGGAATGAAGGTGACAAAGCACCCCAAAATCTGTGCCCCAATTTCTCCCGAGTATGGCAATGCCTCACATGTGACCAAAAATACCAGTTGGGTGCATGGCAGGACTCAGAAGGGAAGGAGTGATATTTGGATTTTGCAGCACAGATTCTGGTGGAATGTTGGTGGGTGCTATGTCGCATTAGCAAGACCCCCAAAGCACCAATACAGTGGAACCCCCCCACAAGTGACCCCATTTTGCAAACTACACCCCTCAGGGAATTCATCTATGGGTATAGTGTACATTTCAAACCCCCAGGGGTTTCACCAATTTTGATACAACTGGGCAGTGAAAATGAAAAATTACATTTTTTTACACAAAAATGCAGTTCTGGCTCAAAATTTTTCATTTTCATAAGGTATGAAGGAGAAAAAGCACCCCAAAATCTGTGCCCCAATTTCTCCCGAGTATGGCAATGCCTCATATGTGACCAAAAAATACCAGTTGGGTGCATGGCAGGACTCAGAAGGGAAGGAGTGATTTTTGGTGGTGGAATGTTGGTGGGTGCTATGTCGCATTAGCAAGACCCCCAAAGCACCAATACAGTGGAACCCCCCCACAAGTGACCCCATTTTGCAAACTACACCCCTCAGGGAATTCATCTAGGGGTATAGTGTACATTTAAAAGCCCCAGGGGTTTCACCAATTTTGATACAACTGGGCAGTGAAAATGAAAAATTACATTTTTTTACACAAAAATGCAGTTCTGGCTCCAAATTTGTCATTTTAACAAGGAATGAAGGAGAAAAAGCACCCCAAAATCTGTGCCCCAATTTCTCCCGAGTACGGCAATGCCTCACATGTGACCAAAAAATACCAGTTGGGTGCATGGCAGGACTCAGAAGGGAAGGAGTGATTTTTGGATTTTGCAGCTCAGATTCTGGTGGAATGTTGGTGGGTGCTATGTCGCATTAGCAAGACCCCCGAAGCACCAATACAGTGGAAGCCCCCCACAAGTGACCCCATTTTGCAAACTACACCCCTCTGGGAATTCATCTAGGGGTATAATGTACATTTCAAACCCCCAGGGGTTTCACCAATTGTGGTACAACTGGGCAGTGAAAATGAAAAATTAAATTTTTTACACAAAAATGCAGTTCTGGCTCAAAATTTTTCATTTTCAGAAGGTATGAAGGAGAAAAAGCACCCCAAAATCTGTGCCCCAATTTCTCCCGAGTACGGCAATGCTTCATGTGTGACCAAAAAATGGCAGGACTCAGAAGGGAAGGAGTGATATTTGGATTTTGCAGCTCAGATTCTGGTGGAATTTTGGTGGGTGCTATGTCGCATTAGCAAGACCCCCGAAGCACCAATACAGTGGAACCCCCCCCACAAGTGACCCCATTTTGCAAACTACACCCCTCAGGGAATTCATCTAGGGGTATAGTGTACATTTCAAACCCCCAGGGGTTTCACCAATTTTGATACAACTGGGCTGTGCAACTGAAAAATTACATTTTTTACACAAAAATGCAGTTCTGGCTCAAAATTTTTCATTTTCATAAGGTATGAAGGAGAAAAAGCACCCCAAAATCTGTGCCCCAATTTCTCCCGAGTACGGCAATGCCTCACATGTGACCAAAAAATACCATTTGGGTGCATGGCAGGACTCAGAAGGGAAGGAGTGATTTTTGGATTTTGCGGCTCAGATTCTGGTGGAATGAATGGTGGGTGCTATGTGGCATTAGCAAGACCCCCGAAGCATGGTGAAATGATGAACCTAAAAATCCATAGATGTGTGGTATATTTTAAAACACTCCTTTATACATAGGCCGGGTTTGTCGGGGCAAGTGTCACACTGGAAAATAGTTTGCTTTCTTATTCCCTTTTTATAGCAAACTTTGCACCTTTTTTGTGTCCTGCCCTTTTTTCCAGTGGAGGGGATTTCATCAGGAAAATGCTGCCCTGGTACAATACGGGGGCCAGTACTAGAAGTACTGGGGCCCTCTGCCTGCTGGTTCCCAAATATTAGGCCCTTTATGACTTCCTCTTGAAAGTGCATAAATGTCCCCCTCTGGCTGGTAGAACGGAATAGCACGTAAGCGTTATACAGTGCCATCTGGATGATATACACGGCCAGCTTCTTGTACCAGATTTTTGTTTTCCGCAGGGCACTGTACGGCTTCAGTACCTGATCTGAAAGATCCACTCCGCCCATGTACCTATTGTAATCCAGGATACAATTAGGTTTTGAGGTGTGGGTACTGGTACCTCGTACAGGGACGGAGGTGGTACTGTCTCCGTGAATTGTTGTCAGTATAAGGACATCCCTCTTGTCCTTATATTTGACCAACAACATATTTTCGGTGCATATTCCCCTGCTTTCACCCCTTCTCATTACTTGGGCAATGTGCGTTTTTGGGAGGCCTCTTTGGTTCTTGCGCACAGTACCGCAAGCTGCTGTACCTCTTGAACCAAGGGCCTTAAACAGGGGGATGCTGGTGTAAAAGTTATCCACATAGAGGTGATAACCTTTATCCAGGAAGGGGTGCACTAAATCCCAGACAATTTTTCCACTAACACCTACGAGGGAGGGGGGGCATTCTGGCGGTTCAATTCTTGAATCCTTCCCTTCATATACCCTAAACCTGTGGGTGTACCCTGAGGTGCTTTCACACAGCTTATACATTTTTATGCCATACCTTGCCCTCTTACCGGGAAGGTACTGGCGGAATTTAACCCTTCCTTTAAAATGTATAAGGGACTCGTCTATGCAAATGAATTTATCTGGGATGTACATCTCTTCAAATTTGGCACTGAAATGATCAATGACCGGCCTGACTTTGAATAGCCGGTCAAAGGTGGGATCATCTCTGGGTGGGCACTGTGCATTATCGTTGTAATGCAAAAATTTAAGGATTAACTCAAAACGATTCCGGGTCATGGCCATACGGTAAAGTGGGGTGCTGTACAGAACATCTGTACTCCAATATTGCCTAATTTCTGGCTTTTTTACTATGCCCATATGAAACACCAGACCCCAAAACGTCATCATCTCTACTGCATCTACAGGGGTCCACCTAGCAAATGATGACGTGGGGTTTTGAGCAATAAACTGCTGGGCATATAAATTAGTTTGGTCCACCATTAAATTTATAAAATCATCAGAGAAAAATAATTTGAAAAAGTCAATTTCTCTGAGACCTGTGGAATCAAATTGGATTCCTGGCATGGCCAAAAACTCAGGAACCTGGGGCTCAAAATTGTCTGGTGGTGGGGTCCATACGAGATCAATTATTGGGGGGGGGGGGTCTCAGCTGCTCTACGGGGGCGTCTTTGAGGGGGTCCCTCATCACTAGAGGAGGAAGAGGAGCTTAAGATGAATCCTTCAAATTCCCCGCTTGCCTCACTGGCTGTGTCAGAGTCAGAGGCAAGCATGGCATATGCCTCCTCCGCTGAATACATTCTTCTGGATGACTGGGATGACATTTGGGATGACATTTAGGATGACATTTGGGATGCCATTTTTATTTTTGTGTTACTGGTAGTGAAATGTTTCAACACGTGTATAGTGTAGGGGGGGGTACAAACTTTATTTCAACCCGGGGGGTATGTAGTGTGTAGTGTGTATGTAGTGCAGAAAAAAAAAATACTTTATACAGGAATTTGATCCCAATAAAAAAAAAAAAAATTGAAGGGGTTAAAAAAAAGGGGGATTTTTGTCCTTACCTGGAAAATCCTTATTTCTGAATCCTTTGGTGGACACTGGGACAGTGGGAAGGGGGCGGAGCCATGGCGACAGGCACCAAGTAGCTTACACTTTAGTGGTGCAGCCCAGGCCCCTCCTTCCCCACACTCCATCCTAGGTCAGTTTAGACTACCACCGGACTTAGGAGCACAGGAAAGGAGAGAATGAAAGAAAGAAAAAGAGAGATCTTGTATCACCATGAACAAGAGCATTCCCTAAAACCAACCCATCCGCCGATCAGGGGCGTCTGGGCGGGCGCCCAGTGTCCACCAAAGGATTCAGAAATAAGGATTTTCCAGGTAAGGACAAAAATCCCCTTATTTCCTTCATGCCATTGGTGGCCACTGGGACAGTGGGACGTCCCACCGCTGTCCCCTCACGGGAGGGAACGCTCCTGAGCTGCAGAAAGAACGCCACGGCCGAACGCAGAGTCGACCTCGGTGAAAGTATCAAACCTGTAGTGGCGTATAAAAGTGTGCATGGAAGACCATGTGGCTGCGCGGCACAGCTGCTCTGCGGAGACTCCTGAAGCCGCAGCCCACGATGATCCTACCGAGCGAGTGGAATGGGTCGTGAGCCCTGCTGGCGCCGGCCTATTCGCCAGGAGGTATGCCTGCTGAACCGTAAGCCGCAACCACCTGGCAATGGACTGTTTAGATGCGGGCCAACCCCGCTTCTGATGATCATAAAGAACAAACAAAGCTTCTGTTCTTCTAATCTCCCTGGTCCTATCCACATAGATGCGAAGGGCCCGAACCACATCAAGAGCCCCTCCACTTCTTGAATCCTGGAAAGCAGGAACTACGATTTCTTGGTTTACGTGAAACCTGGATACCACTTTTGGCAGGTAACCCAACCTGGTACGGAGGACTGCCCGATCTTGGTGGAAGACCAAAAACGGTGGCTTACAAGATAGAGCGGTCAAATCCGAGACCCGCCTAGCTGACGCAATCGCCAGAAGGAAACACACCTTCCATGAAAGCCAACGCAACTCCACCGACTCCAGAGGCTCAAACGGAGCCACCTGAAGAGCTCTCAGAACCAAAGGCAGATCCCACGGGACTACGGGACTCCAAAAGGGAGGAGTCACGTGCATGACCCCCTGGAGGAAAGTGCGAACCTCCGGTCTTGTCGCAATGCGCCTCTGAAACAGAACCGAGAGCGCCGAGACCTGAACCTTCAAAGTGGAATGTTGAAGGCCCAAATCCACTCCCGACTGCAAGAAGGCCAAAACCTTGGGCAACGAGAACCTCCTTGGATTCTTCTCGTGCTCTTCACACCAGCGAAAGAAAGAACTCCAGATCCTGTAGTAGACTCTTGCTGAAGACGGCTTCCTGGCCGCTATCATGGTTCTTATCACAGAATCTGAGAACCCCCTGTCTCTTAAGATCTCCCTCTCAAGAGCCAAGCCGTCAAACCGAGACGAGCTAGGTTGGGATGTCGACAGGGTCCCTGAGACAGAAGGTCTGGCCGGAGAGGTTCCTGCCACTGAGGTTCCTCCGCCATGAGCCGGAGATCGGCATACCAGGCCCTGCGTGGCCAGTTTGGGGCCACCAGGATTACCCTTACCCGTTCCCGCTTGAGTCTTCTTAGGAACCGAGGAAGAAGAGCCACCGGCGGGAAGGCGTACACCAGATCGAACGGCCAAGGTGCCGACAGAGCGTCGACCAGAAATGCGCCTGGATCCCGAGTCCTGGACCCGTAACAACTTGTGATTCCACCGGGATGCCAGGAGGTCTATCTGAGGCCTTCCCCAACGAAGGGTTAGAGAGTGAAACACCTCTGGATGAAGAGACCATTCTCCGGAGTGGATCTCTTGGCGGCTCAGAAAGTCTGCTTCCCAGTTTTCGACGCCGGGAATGTACACTGCCGACAATGCCAAGAGGTGACGTTCTGCCCAACGAAGAATTGGCTGTACCTCCAGAAAAGCTGCTCTGCTCCGAGTTCCCCCCTGGTGATTGATGTATGCCACCGCCGTGGCGTTGTCTGTCTGTACCTTGACTGCACGAGAGCAAATCAGGGGGGCTGCCTGGAGAAGGGCTAAGTAGATCGCCCTGAGCTCTAGAATATTGATCGGCAACCCCGACTCCTGGTGGGACCAAACTCCCTGGTAGGATCGGTCCTCCACCACCGCTCCCCAGCCCCTGAGGCTGGCATCTGTCGTCAAGAGTACCCAGTCGGAGACTAGGAAGGGCCGTCCCATGGACAGGTGACGTGGCTTGAGCCACCAGAGCAACGATAGTCGAACCTCCTGAGAGAGTACTACCTCCTGCCTCTTCAGAGCCTGTGGTGAACGGTTCCAATACTTGAGGATCTGGTGTTGCAACGGACGAGAGTGAAATTGGGCAAATTCCACCATCTCGAAGCACGAGACCATCTTGCCCAAAATCTTCATACATAGATGAAGAGAGACTCTCCTGTGCTTGAGAAACCCTCGTAAGAGGGCCTGCAAAGCCAGCCGCTTCTTGTCTGGAAGATAGACCCTCTGGGCCTGGGAATCCAGACGCGCTCCCAGATGTATCATCTCCTGGGAGGGTTCCAGGCTGGACTTGCGCCAGTTCACTAGCCAACCGTGAGCCTGGTGCAGGTCCAGCGTAATGCCTAGATGTTGCAGGAGTAGTTCTCTGGACTGTCCCAGAATCAGAAGGTCGTCCAGATAAGGCAGAATCCGCACTCCCTGGAGGTGAAGGAAGGCTGCCATAACTCCCATCACCTTCGTAAAGACTCTTGGTGCTGTAGAGATTCCGAAGGGTAGAGCCCGAAATTGGACATGAAGATCCTTGGTTGCAAACCGGAGGTACTTGCGGTGATCCGGATGTATCGGAACATGCAGGTATGCATCTCTGATGTCCAGAGATACCATGAAATCCCCCGGCTCCATTGCCTGTATAATGGACCGGAGGGACTCCATGCGAAACCGCGGAATGTTCAAGTAACTATTGAGATCCTTGAGATTCAGGATTGGTCGGAATGAACCATCCGGCTTCCCGATCAGGAATAAATTGGAGTAATAGCCGTGGCCCCTCTGCTGAGGAGGAACCACTTCTATCACCTGAGACTGGAGAAGAGTCTGAACGGAGGCGTTGAGAGCCTCCGCCTTCAGAGGACAGGCCGGGCGCCCCGTGATAAAGAATCGGGTCGGCGGACGCCTGTTGAAGGAGAGATAGTATCCTTCCGATACTATACTCAAAATCCAATTGTCCGATGTCGTCTCCCTCCATCTGTTGGCAAAATGGAGGAGGCGAGCCCCTACCGGCAGGGAGTCGACCTGAGGGGTCCCCGAGTCATTGGGAGGCCTTCTCCGGGGCCTTAGGAGGCTGACGTTTGCCAGACTGGGACTGTCTGCTCTTACCAAACGACTCCCTCCTGGGAGGACGGCTTCTAGTTGAAGATTGTCCCCTCGGCTTTCCCTGCGGCCGAAAGGAACGAAAGGACTGCTTTGGCTTAGAGGGTGCCGACGGGAGGAAGGCTGTCTTGGAAGTGGCTACCGTAGTCACAATTTTGTCCAGCTCCGGACCGAAAAGCATATCGCCCACAAAAGGAAGGGCCTCCAGGGCCTTTTTGGACTCTGCATCCGCATTCCAAGTGCGGAGCCACAAGGCTCTTCTGGCTGCAACCGAAGACGCCGAGATCCTAGAGGCTAACGTAGCCGTGTCCAGGGCCGCCTCGCCCAAGTACATGGAGGCTTCTCTGATATGGTCCACCAGAGAAAGCAGCTCCGACCTGCGTATGCCTGACGTCAGGGTCGTCCGGGTCATCCAGGTCAACAGGGTCATCTGTGTCCACCTGGTCGTCCTCTGAAGTATCCGTCCCCGTAGAGTCAGCTTTCTGGGTGCGGGCTCTGGGGTTCTTGCGCTTGCTAGCGGCACCCAGCAGGTTCTGTAGAGAGGAAGAAACCTGAACCAGTCCCTGCACCGAGGAAGAAAGGCCCTGTACCCAAACTGGCTCAGGCGCCAGCGTCAGCAACTGAGGCTGGGACTGCGTGAGCGGAGCCGGTTGAGCTGGTGGAAGAGTCGCCTGTGAAGGCTGACTCAACACTGGTGGGGGCTGAGGGTGTGAACGGGAAGCGGCTAGCTGTCCAGCAAGGTCCCTCATGGCTGCCGTCAGGGCCTGCGCCCAACCCGGTTCCCCGGAATGGGATGCCTGTGACGGGGCCGAATCCACAGAGTCCCCACCATTACAGCGTGTACACACACCCCCATGGTCTGTCGAGGTGGAAGAAAAATTCTCCTTGCACCTAACACACTTAAAGGCCCTCAGGGCAGGAGCGTCCCCTGACCGCGAGGGTCCTGCGGACTTTGAGCCTGACTTAGAAGTCATGGCTATGCTCTATCCCACTTCAATACAAGACAGAGTGAATAGAGAGATTTGCACAGAAACCCCTATATAAAGAGGGGTGTGAAAACACAGCACTGAACACCTCAAGGGTGCAGTGTCAATGTAGTACAACCTGACCCGTCTGGAGACCGGGGAAGGAAGGGTGCCACAGTGTCCACACAAAAGCTGCTTTTCTGCTGCTCCTCTGCACCGATGTGTGACAGAGTCAAGCCTCCATTAGGACAGGACGCTGGCAGTCCCCGGCGGGAACTCATATAGAGGCTCCCTGCCGGGGATTGGGCGGGGAGGAGGTGAGAGACCTCCCCCCCCTCCTGGAACCTTGCCAGGGCTGAGAAAAATATGGCGGCCCCCACCGCTACAACAATAGCCCTGGTGGTCTAGTGGCCTCGGTTTCCCCTGTGGGGACCGAGTGTCACCGCCAGGAAACCGCCGGGAGCGCACCCACCCCCGGCGGCTACGTGCGCTGGGTTCCCTCCCTCCGGCATCTATTCAGACGCCGCTGCGAGACAGAGCGTCTCGTGGTCACCGTTGCGGGACAGAGTCAAGCTTCCATCGGGAAGCGTCTCTGTCTCGCGTCTCCCCCAGCCGCGATACCGCTGCGTGCTGTGGGGAGGGAGGGGGGGAAGTGCGGCTTACCTGCTCCGTGGCGCACGGTCCCTCTGTGCTGGGACCCAGCCTGCAGGTCCGTGGCAGTTCACGACGAGCTGGCTCCGGAGCAGGTGAGCAGCCTGGGTGGTCCACCCGGCTTGCTCACCGCAAGTGTAAAAAAAAAAAAAAAAAAAAAATATTTTTTAAAAAAACGCTGCAGAAAACTGCAGCAGCTACTAAAAACGTGCCTGTGCTCCTAGGCACCAAGAAAAAAACTGACCTAGGATGGAGTGTGGGGAATGAGGGGCCTGGGCTGCACCACTAAAGTGTTAGCTACTTGGTGCCTGTCGCCATGGCTCCGCCCCCTTCCCACTGTCCCAGTGGCCACCAATGGCATGAAGGAAATAAAAAAAATTAAAGGGGTTAAAAAAAAAAAAAAAAAAAAAGGTCCTGCGCCAAAAATTGAGCACAGATGTTGGTCAGTAACGTCCGTCACTGAACAGCGCT
This sequence comes from Crinia signifera, assembly GCF_055691185.1. Classification (NCBI taxonomy): domain Eukaryota; kingdom Metazoa; phylum Chordata; class Amphibia; order Anura; family Myobatrachidae; genus Crinia; species Crinia signifera. Next base: position 189,377,568 of record NC_139219.1, read on the forward strand.
CAAAGGCAACAGGAATTTGATCAAAAAAAAAAAAAAAAAAGATCAACCCTGTGCCGAAAAAGCTGATCAGTGATGTACGTCACTGATCAGCGCACAGTGGCCACAGGACACCCACAAAATCACAGTGTGTGTAAAAAAAGACCCCACAGCAGCCTCAAAAAAAAAAAAAGGTGATCAGTGATGCGACACTGATTACCAGTGAGGGGCAGCAGGTGCACAACCTTTGGTGCAACTGACAGTGCAACTGGCAGCAACTGACAGGTATATATAAAAAAAAAAAAACCTCTGCACCCCCAAAAAGTTGCTGATCACCTCAGATATAGTGATCAGCACAAAAGGCGGGGGCAGCAGACACAAAATATAGCACTCTCTATCACTCTCTGTCACTATCTCTCTCTATCTCTCACTATCTATCACTCTATGACACTGCAGCAGCAGCACTGACAGTTATATATATGAAAAATAACCCCTGCACCCCCAAAAAGTTGCTGGGGGTGCACAAAAGGGGGGCAGCAGACACAAAATATAGCAGTCTCTATCACTCTCTGTCACTATCTCTCTCTATCTCTCTATCTCTCTATCTCTCACTATCTATCACTCTATGACACTGCAGCAGCAGCACTGACAGGTATATATATATAAAAAAAAAAACCTGCGCCCCCAAAAAGTTGCTGATCAGTTAATTTATACTGATCAGCACAAAAGGGGGGGCAGCAGTCAGTTATATAAAAAATATATAGCACAATCTGTCACTATCTCTCTATCTCTCTCTATCTCTCTCTATCTATCTCTCTATCTATCTCTCTATCACACTGCAGCAGCACAAAATATAGCACTCTCTGTCACTAGCCCTCTCTATCTCTCTCTCTCTATCTCTCTATCTAAAACTCGATGACACTGCAGCAGCACAACACAGCACAGCACAACACTGGAGGTCACAACAAGTAGCAAGATCCCAAGCAGTGATCAGGTAAGTATTTTGCAAGGTTCTGGTCAGTATATCGCGGCAGCTAGGCACGGTGACCGCACTGCACGCAATTCCAGACCGGAATGGCGTCTGCAGTGCAGTCACCGTTAGTTTAAACCCCCCTCCATGGCTGTGATTGGTCCGTCGGTCCGACGAACCAATCACGGCCTTTGGGGGCGGGCGGGGTGAGGTGGGGTGACACCAGTGTCACCCTTACACCCCGCGGTGATTGGTGCTGTACTTTACAGCACCAATGACCTCCGATCCCTGTGTCACCGGCGAACGTTATTCGCCGGTGACACAGAAAACGCTGTAATTGGCTGTTCACACTGAACAGCCAATCACAGCGATCGCCGACGGGGGGGGCGGCATCGCAGCCCCCCCTGGGCATGCAGGGACATGTCTGCTGTCAGGGACAGCAGACATGTTTAAACTGTCACCGCGTCTATAGACGCGGTGACAGTTTAAAGCCATGACGTACATTTACGCCATGTGTCGGGAAGTACTTCCCGACCATGACGTAAATGTACGTCAAATGTCGGGAAGGGGTTAAAGGAACGGCTGAAATTTATTTGGGAGGCCAGCGACCAGGTATACACTGCTCCACCAGCGTGAAATCCCGCCCTGCAAAATAATGTGATCGCTGTGCGAATAGATGCTGCAAATATGTCCAAATCCATTTGTAAGCCACTTACCATGGAATAATTTTTCCATTGGTCACCACTCAATTACTTCATGGCTGCGAGAAATCAGCCTGGTCAAGGCCGGAGAAATTGTCCAACACCTTTCCCTAAAACGCTTGGGAATGCCTGTGTTTTCCTGAAATACCGGCCTTGCACAGCGGGGTGCATGGCCACAACAATGCAATTGTGCTGACCACACCCCCAAACAGGTCATTCCCTCCATGGCTCCGCCCCCATTCCATTTTTACTCCCTGCGGCAGCCCTGCCCCTGCCTCAATGAGCTGGGTGCCCTTTCAATGGCATCACCCTCAACTCCTAGCAGTTGTTATATAATTGTGCCTCACAACTTTTTGCAATATCACTGATCTTAACAAGATACAGTTGCAAAAAACTGCACTCCTCCAACACCCATGTCAACATTTTACTTGTGTCACTCTTTTGTCAACATCGCATTGTTGATGTCGACCTAGACATTGTTCGTCAGTCATCCAGATTCCCTGCACCATTGCTTTTCATTGTAACACATACTATTAAATGTACTGACCAGCACTGTGAATGGAATACTGGAATACTGTACATTACAAGGAATCATTTTATAGTCAGCAACTAAGTGCGACACAGCACAAACAATAAAAAATTCTAAGATGTATATATACTTGGAAAATTACACTGAGCAACTTACTATGCAGTATATGAATGTAGAAGTCAGTGTTGAGAATGTTCATTGACACTTTATAGTGCATAATATATATATATATATATAATGTGATACAGTATATTTTAATAATGAATATATTAATAAATAAGCTCCCACCTTTAATTTTTTAAACCCAGCCTGTAACATGACTGTCACAAATCGAGATCACGGCTGAACCAATCATGCTGTCCGCTGACTTAAACTCTAAAGGTTTGGGTGAAATCGGGCCAAAATCGCAGGTGTGTGATACCTGATCCAATCCGATGCGCGGTCCCGTGCGCATCGGACCGGATCAGGGAGGTCGGACGGTCAGCATGTATGATCACGTCCGACCTCCATGTATGCATATGCCTGCCCACCTGACAGGCATATGCATGCAGACACTGGGGAAACAGTGGGGTGGGCAGCGGGTCCCTGAGAGCTTAGCTTGCGGCGCCGGCGAGTGCTGACCTGGCCGGGCGGTGATGATCATAGATATCAGCAGTGCTGCGGGAGTCGGGACAGGACGCGCAGTGGCGGGTATTAGATTTTAAAATACCTGTCAAATGACTAGCCGTTCTCTGATTGGCTGAGCTCTCAGCCAGCCAATCAGAGAACGGCCAGTCATTTGACAGGTATTTTAAAATCTAATACCCGCCACTGCGCGTCCCGTCCCGACTCCCGCAGCGCTGCTTATATCTATGATCATCACCGCCCGGCCAGGTCAGCACTCGCCAGCGCCGCAAGCTAAGCTCTCAGGGACCCGCTGCCCACCCCACTGCTCCCCCTGATTAGAGCAGCGCCGCCCCCTGAACCTCACCGCCCGCCCCCTGCACCCCGACATGTGATAAATCGCAAGCGATTTATCACATGTCAAATTTGGCTCATCAAGTGCCAAATTGTGTGTGAGCCTCCGGGGAGCTCCCGGGCAGCTCACAGGAGAATTGGGTCTGACTTGTCCTAAGGACAAGTCGGCCTAATGTATGGGGGCCTTAACCTGCACACCTGAGTCCTGAACTAAGGTACTCACAGGTACTTGCAGCCAATCATAGGCAGGAAAGGGAGATATAGGTCAACCTTCTGGCCCTATCTCCTTGCCTTGAATAATTGTTCTATTCTGTTCCCTGTGTGCTTGTGTCCAGTGTCAGAAGTTCCTAGGCTCCAGACTATCCTGTGCTCCAGCATTACCATCTTCTCTGTCCTGCTGCTGCTGCCTATCTGTTTTACCCATCATCTGACAGTTACCCCTGCATATTACATTTCTGCTGTTGAGTGTTTCCAGCTATTCCCATCAGAGGTCATTGCTGGCCTGGGCTAGTGATCTTTCACTAGTTCACAGGCTAGTCTCCTATATTGGCTCACAGGCCTGTCACCTATTATTGCACTACGTCAGTGACTAACACCATCAGTGTCCTTACCGTCAACAGTCACCGTTGACATCCAGGTCAACCACCTGTTACTGTGCCATTAGAGACTGTGTCCTGACTGTCAACATCTCCTAACGGCTCCCAGGCCATCGACCCCCCCCCGAACGATTTCTAGGTCTTCAACCACTCCTAACGCCTCCCAGGCTGTCAACATCTTCTAATGGCTCCCAGGCCGTCGACAAGTCCTAACGACTCCCAGGTTATCAACAACTCCTACAGGCTCCCAGGCCGTCGACACTCTACTACCGGCTCCCAGGCCATCGATACTTACCCCCGGTTCCCAGGCCATCAGCTATTATCTAGAGCTCATTGGCTCAAGTCCAAAGCTCCTTGCAGGGGTCCCTGGTGAAAACCACTGGCGGGTTAGACTGTCTCTGGTCTCCGCCAACCCTCTAGTCTGTTCACTGGTATCCCAGTGTATGTACTCGCCATACATTAAACAACACAGTTTCCTGTTCCAGGAACACAGAACTCTCCGGTACCGACACTGGCTATTTATCACTTTCCATTTTATAACTTTTTGAAGATTGATACATCCGGCCCTAAAGGTCCATACACACTGAGCGACTATGCCCAGTGTGTATGGACAGTGATGATGTCAATCATCGCTGCGGGGAAAGCCGCTCAGTGCATACACACTGAGCGGCTTTCCCCCTGCCCATCGCCAATGGAGGGGGGAGGACGGCTTTGCATAGCGCAGAGCTATGCAAAGCGGTCCTCAATGCCGCTCATCTGCTGGTATAGAATATAATTGAATAGAATTCCTTTATTCGTCTCACAATGGAGAAATTTTCAATCGTTACAGCAAGGTTCAAGTACAGATAAGAGTAATAGCATAATAAGAACACACATAATAAGATAAGATCCAAACAATATAACTCAAGAATCTAGGAACATGCAGGTCTTCTTCAGAACATGACAGTTGTACATTCTAATTGCAGCCGGAAGGAAAGATCTGTGATATCTCTCCGTTGAGCATCGAGGATGAAGCAACCTATCACTAAAAGTGCTACACAGATCCGTAAAAATGTTTTTGAGCGGGTGTGAAGCATTATCCAATAATGATGTCATCTTGCTGATCATTCTCCTCTCACCCACAATCTCTACAGAATCCAAAGGCATTCCTAGGACAGAACTGGCCTTCCTTACCAGTCTGTTTAGTCTCTTATTGTCGGCTGTTGAAACACTGCTGCCCCAGCAGACCACTCCGTAGAATATGGCCGATGCCACTACACAGTTGAAGAAGGTCTTCAGGAGCGCTCCCTGCACTCCAAAGGACCTCGGTCTCCTCAGCAGATAAAGTCTACTCTGCCTCTTCCTATATAGAGCAGCGGAATTATCAGACCAGTCGAGTTTATTGTCAAGGTGAAAATCTCAATATCCATTCCCTGAATGCTCACAGGAGTTGGGGGGGGGGGGGGGGGGGGGGTATGCTGATGTTTCCTGAAATCAACTAACAGCTCCCTAGTTTTCCTCTTATTAAGTTGAAGATGGTTCTCCACACACCGTAGCAAAGTTCTGCACAAGTTCCCTGTACTCCCTATCGTCCCCATCTACAATAAGGTCCACAATAGCAGAGTCATCAGAGAACTTCTGTATTACCAGCAGATGAGCGGGTTTCCCGGCGATGATGCGGGAGCGCGCAGCAGCGCTCACCGCTCATCGCTGGGGCATACACACTGGGCGGCTTTGAACTGAAAGCCGCTCAAACAGGCTGTTTTGAGCGGCTTTCAGCTCAAAGTTGGCCAGTGTGTATGGGCCTTACATGTTTTAATATATATAGTAGCAAATGACAATTAGCAATTTGCTTACAAACCCAGGAAAATGGCCAAAAATATTCAGTAAAATTGTTTAAATCAAACAGATACAACTACTTGCTAGTTATTGCTATAAAAGTAATTGCAATAAAGTTGCAAAAACTTTACACAGATCACTTTTATCAGACATCACAAAGTTATAATACTATTACTTCTGGAGATCTGTCATCAAAATGGGCCATCAATACATTGCCTGGTGACTACATGGGAATGGTCCAAGGTGTTTTTGATGTATCTTTTTCAGATTGTGGTAGGGCATCCATTCATCTGTATTTCATAATTGTCATTATTTTTTTTTTTTGTCATTTTATGGTTTTTGTAGGTACAAATGAATATACTGTATAATAAAAGCATCCTTTTTAAAACAGTATTGCACTAAATTATTCTATTCTATCCTCCATGTTGCCTGGTAGACATAGCCTATACAAAAAATGGCTAACAATGCTCTTGACATCTTTGGGGGGATTAAAATGTTGTGCCTGGCTACTGCCACTAGATGGTGCGTGGAGGGTGGACAGAGCTAAAATTAGGTGGATGGGGGATTGAGCTGCTGCTACTAGAAGCCAGGTCCTGGTACAATCAGAAAATGTATTGGTGAGAGTTGGACCCTCCGCCAGGGAACAGGACTCTTAGAGCGAGTGTGTGGGGTCAGGCAGAAAACAGCAGCAGTTCAGAGGTCCCTTCTCCAGCTCGGTGTCACCACCATTACTGAGCACCCATCCCAGTGTCAACAAACCTACCCAGTGTCCCCGTACTTTCATCCCCAACCAGCCTACTGAACCCATCTCACTGCCCCCCGCACCTAGAACCCCCCAGCCTGGCATTTACAGTAATCCCCCCTCATTCAGAAATTGTTACCTCCTCCCACCCCTATCTCACTGTCCCCTTCTCACCCTGCCCAGTGGCCCTCATTCACAAAATGTCCCCATCCACTATCTCAATGACACCCCCAGCACAGTCCATTCCTTCTTCACCCAACTAGCCCACTTTCCCCCTTCTACCTTCCTTTTAGCAAGAACCCCCCTTCACCTAGCCCAGTCAGTGTCCCTCCTCAATCATCACAGCAACCCCCCCCCCCCCCCTTCCCCATCATCCTCTATGTCACCCACTGCCTTCCCCTGTCACCCATTTACTGGCTACTTCTCCCTTGCCCTATACTGCGAGGCCACTCACACTTTTCAGTCACGTGCTTAAAAAAAAAAAAAACTTCCTCTTTTCCCACTGTCATGTTGGCTCCCTTGTTTTTTTTCTGAATCCATCCCTGGCAGTGCCAGCTCCTACCTATGTTAAGTAAGGGGGCTAACTGGTTCACCCAATGAGGAGAGCCCCTGTCACTGCTGGCTGGGTCTCGGCATCTACATAAAGAAGCTGACAGTCGCCGGGACCAGTGCATGCGCAAACCCGGCTTCTATGGACTTCCTCAGCTGCAATCTATGGAAGCCAGCTTGGGCTGAGTGGCTTCTAGCTCTCTGCTAATTGCAGTCCGGACTGCCAGTCCAGGAGGAAGGAAATAACTCCAAATGGGACTGTCTGTGACTGACAAGTAGGACTTCCAATAGAAAGTCACTACCAGTCACTGTAAAGCCATTGCAATTATGGACTGCATCTGGCTCACTCCCGCAGTATGCTGGGGCAGCACTGGCCAACACAGGCCGAAGAGTTAAGTACAATTATGGGTGAAGGGTGTGCACCACTGGCTCCAGTTGACAGTGTCTAGTTTGATAGCCAATAGGTCCACTAATGTTTGTCGATATGCATTAGGTCAACATTGACAAAAGGTCAACACAAGCAATAGCTCAACATGGTAATGGTCAATATCAGTTTTTCACAAATTTCATTCAGATACTTTATGATCCAAGTGGATCACAATTGTGAATGGTACAGTGCGCAACACGAGCCTTGCGAGGGTACATTTTACACTAATTGGGGGTCCATTTCGACAGATGTTGATAGACACAGAAAACTGTAAAAAAACTCATGTCACCTTTCCATGTTGATCTTTTGTGCATGTCAACCTAGTGCATATTGACATTTTCACTGTCGACATACATTAACTGTGATTTCTGCTTTATTTCCAGTTGGACAGATATAACCTGATATAACCTACAGTACAGTTATGTATACTGGGTTACCTGATTCCACCGGCAAAAAGGGTATGCAGTCATTAGGTCGACAGTCAATAGGTTGACCACTACTGGTCGACAGGCAGAAAGTCTAGACATGTAAAAGATCGACATGGTCAAAAGGTCATCACTAGCTAACAGTCAACATGGCAAAAGTTTTTTTCAGTTTTTTTTTTTTTTTTAACTGTCCTCTTCATACTTTACTATCCCAGAAGGCATAAAGGGAGAATATAATAGTGTGCTGAGCACAGCGAGGCCCCGTGTCCGAAGCATGAAGATTGGACAGGATACACTAATATGTTGACCAATGTTGACATAGACACACAAAAAAAACATGAAACCCCACTTAAACCTTTTTCATGTCAACCTTTTGCTTGAGTTGACCCATTTACCATGTTGACTTAATGTATGTCAATCTTTTATATGTATCGGCCTACTGCTTGTCACCCAATAGTGGTCGACATATTGACTGTTGACCTTGACACTATCGACCTAGTGCACCTGTGAACCACACACCGTGCTCCCATTATAGATACTCCAATCAGGGCCGGCGCCACCACTAGGCAGCTTTAGGCATTTGCCACTGGAGGGCGGTGGTGAGCTGCGAGCAACAGCAGCAGTAGAGCTTCGAGGGGAGAAAGCGGCTGGGAGACTGGGACTCACTGGAGCAGGCTGCAGGTGAGTCCGCAATACCCCCACCCCTGGATAGCGCTGCCAACACACCACTGACCCCCCTGCCCGCCCGGAGCTTCGGCATGTCATCCCCCCCTGCCCGCCCAGAGCTGCGGCATGTCATCGCCCCCCTGCCCGCCCGGAGCTGCGGCATGTCATCCCCCCCCCTGCCCGCCCGGAGCTGCGGCATGTCATCCCCCCCCCCTGCCCGCCCAGAGCTGCGGCATGTCATCCCCCCCCCTGCCCGCCCGGAGCTGCGGCATGTTATCCCCCCCCCTGCCCTCCCGGAGCTGCGGCATGTCATCCCCCCCCCCCCCTGCCCGCCCGGAGCTGCGGCATGTCATCCCCCCTCCTGCCCGCCCGGAACCGCGGCATGTCATCCCCCCTGCCCGCCCGGAACTGCGGCGTGCCACCCCCCCCCCCCTGCCCTCCCGGAGCTGCGGCATGTCACCCCCCCGTGGAGCAAAGTGGCGGGGGAGCGCCTGGGTGCCCCCTCCCGCCTGGGGCGCTCCAGCATGTCGCGCCGGCCCTGACTCCAATGATAGCAAAATACCTCTTGAACTGGAAACTGTTGCTGGGAGTTTTTTTTAACAATGTTATTAAAAACAGAAATCCCACTTTTTTTTTCTCTTTAAAGAGCAAATTAATGACATTTTTAAACATTCATCTGCACCTGTCAGGCAAGAGAATGGGTGGGAGATGTTAAAAGGGGATGCAGTGTAAATCCCGGCGGTTGGGATCCCGGCGTTCAAAATCCCAACGCCGGAATCCCGACCGCTGAAATCCCGACCGCCGAAATCCCGACACTTTCTCCCTCCGGGGGTGTCCACGAGGGAGAATAAATTAGTGTGCCGAGCGTAACGAGGCACCGGGCCCGCTGCGTGGCGAGCACAGTGAGCCCGCAAGGGGGGGCGATCCACGTCCCCCCCCTGTCGTGATTTCGGCGGTCGGGATTTTGAACACCGGGATCTCGACCGCCGGGATTTAATACTGAATCAGTTAAAAGTACAATGAGCTCACTGCTTACTACTGTACATCATGTGCCATGTGACTGTGGTTGCTTTGGTAATCACTGTAAGATTGTAGTAACTAAAACTGCACCATAACATAAACCCCTGCCCCCAATCTATCCCTCTACACCCATTACCATCAACCCATGATAGGATGCGTTTTAATTTTATGTGTTAGAAATGTAACAACAGTAATAGCGTACACTTACACTTATGCGCCTTTAATCCTTCAAAAGAAACAGGAGCATATTCATAGTACTCATATTCCCATGTGTAATCAGATTTGGGGAGTTTATGTGACGTTCTACTAATATTTACACTTTGTTCCGACATATTTAACCTAAAAGACAAAGAAAAACATACATTACATATAATGCCTCAAAGCAAATACATTTTCCAAAAGTCATTCACTACCTGAATGTACATTATAATGACCAAATAAATATGAATTATTTGGCCATAATTATATGATTGAATACTATAAGAAAGGTCATACACACGGGGCAGCTTCTGCTAGCCGGAATGCTGAGCGATGTAGGCCAGGGAACTTGCTTCACGACGATCGCCAATGCACAGGTAGCGATGTGTGTTTGGGCGATCTATGCTAACCAGTATTCTCTTGTTTGAACACTGGTGATCTGACTACATATTGACTACATGTAGTAGGCGACGGCAACGTGCAAGACCGTGCATCGTCGTCACTTGGGGGCATACACACGGAGCAATCCATGCTTAATTTCTAGGTGATCTGGAAAGATTGCTTTTAAAAAAAGGGCAAAAAATCGCCCGGAGTGTATGTCCGCGAGATACAGCAGTATGCAGTCCCGCGTGTCTTGACAAAGTGTGAAACCCAGGTAAGTATGGGTACAGGGTTGTTCTGGATCTTTTTGGATCATAGGGATTTCTCTGATTATCTTCAAAGAAGTTATATTTATTACCAAATTGAAGTCAATATTATTACATCAACAATGTTTTGCACAATTAGAATTATTACAATTCAAAACATATCCATTATTGGCATACACACAGAGGTCTATTAACTTCTCTGTACTTAATAAGCATGATTCACCTGGAGTTGAAACACCAACTTAATATTATCGCAGGCAGGCAAGTGGGTAAAGGTCAATACACATGGACAGCGATGATGATCGCTGCCTCACGCGCACGCGCGTCCCATTTGAATGGAGTCCCTCTCCACCAGCCCCGCCGTTCTAGCGGGCACCGGGCAACAATAAGAGGGGCTTCATCTGTATGCATGTATATGCAGCATCATAAGGCAATTTTCAAATAAAGTTAATTTATTAAGTGTCTACGCCGCAGGTACTGTAAGTAGGCGGCTATCAAGGTCTTTCATAAATAAGAGATAGAAAAACTCTCAACTTGAATTAAACCTTTCGATATATCAATTGTCATGAGGAATAAGCATACATTCCATATTTGCCTACCTGACCCTCTCCATGCGGGAGAAAATGCTCTGCTCCTGGACTTCCCTGGTAATGTATAATTGCCATCATTGAAACACTTTTACCTAGCTCCCCACAGGTGATGGTAATCATACATGACCAGGGAAGTCCAGGAACAGAGGATTTTCTCCCGCATGGAGAGGATCAGGTAGGCAAGTATGATACATTCACAGTGCAAGACTTTTATACAAGTGAAAAAAAGGAGAAGGGAGGAGGAAAACCCTGTGTTCAATCAACAGTGCAGGGTGTGTGCGTAATGATTGACAGATCATTTGTACAATTGAGGTCACACTGTAATTAAAAATTCAACTGTCATGGTAACCAGTAATTAGAATACATAGGTTGCAGAATTGATATATACAAGCAATAGAGAATGTTCAAACAAGATGCATAATACAAAACATTTCACAAATGATACATTAAGCTGTGGAAGTTGCATTTCTCAAACATAGTATACAATACTTAAAGTGTATAATATTTCGTTTAAGACATAATACAGGGATACTGTATTTAGTGGGGTTGGGATCATTTGGTCTACAGCATGATGGTCGACAGTCATTAGGTCGACATGGGAGAAGGTCGACATGGGTCTAGGTCGACATGGGAAAAGGTCGACTTGGGAAAAGGTCGAAAGGTCATTAGTTCGACAGGTCGTTAGTTCAACAGGGGGACTAAAATTGCTCATTGTGGAGTGAACCGTGGACAGAGGAGGACAGAGTGCGCCAGAGATCAGCTGACTGATTGGTGAATTGGACCCAGATGCACGCAGCCAGACTTCACGGCTGTGACGCAGGGCCATCTACAGAAATCTTGGGGCCCCATACACTGATATCTTGGGGCCATCCACCCCCTCACACGCTATCATTCCCAACCCCTATGCCGGAACATTAAACTGAACGCACTGCAGCCTGCGTTCTATAACATTGATGCACTCAACCTGCGGCCTGCATTCTATCATACCGTCATGCTCCCTCACCCTTCAGCCTGCACTCTATCACAGTGCTACCCTCCCTCACCCTGTGGCCTGCGCTCTATCACACTGACACTCTCCCTCACTCTGAGGTCTGTGTTCCATCACACTGACGCGCTCTATCACAGTGATGCCCTCCCTCACCCTGCGGCATGCGCTCTATCACACTAACACGCTCCCTCACCCTGTGGTCTGCGTTCCATTACACTGACGTGCTCCCTTACCCTGTGTTCTATCACACTGATGTCCTCCCTCACCCTGCGGCACACCGTAATGCCGCCTACATACGATGCCCACAGTATTGCTGCCTATGCACAATTCCCAGAGTAATGCCGCTTGCACATAATGTCCAAAGCAATGTCCCTCACCCATAATGAGCCTCCCCACAATAGTTACCCACCTTCCAATGGTGCGCAATTACCCCCCCCCTTCCCCCGCCCATAGTACACACAGTTCAACCCCCAGTCTCTTCCACATATTACACTGTTCCATCCCTCCCCATGGCACAGGTTTGTTCTACTGAGACTTACAGTTCTGATAACAGAAGCCTCTGCTGTACATATCCAGTGACTGTTCAGGGCTCCAGTTGAAGCTCAATCAGATCAGAATCTCTGGGGTCAGTTTACACAGACTGTACCTGTACACGTAAGGGAGACGCTATCATTTAAATTCCTTTGTCTAAAGGGAATACTATTCAAGATCCCCTATTTACCCAGATGTGTAGGTATACTAATTAAAACCTGGAACTCACTACTACCAGTCATAAACTTCGTCAGTGGGGAATAAGTCTATGACGAAATGCGTAGGTACGTGGACAGCACAGGGCCGGCTCTACCATTAGGCAGCTGTCTAGGGCGCCGGGATCTGGGGGGGCACCACTGAGTCTGCCTATCCAAAAATCAAAGATGTCTATGAGGATCCTTGTTGTACTTAATGCTCTGGAACGTCTAAGGCAAGTATGCCTAAGGGGTTGGGAAGTGGGGATTGGTAGAAGTATTGGGGGGGACATTAGTATGACATTTTGCCTAGGGTGCTGAGAATCCTTACACCGGCCCAGGGACAGCATGCCGTGTATCCCAAGTGGCTGGCACCCTGCACCTCGAACCAGGGAGCATCGAGCCCCGCTGTGTTGGAAGACCCCTGCAGTCCGACCACACAGGTCAGATAAATTACATCCTAAACGGTGATATTGGCTTCAAGCGGCTGATTTGCCAGTGGGAGATTTATTGTTATATCAGGTAGTAACCAGCCCACTCCTGACAAATCAACTGGTACGAGTCCTGTACACAGAGTTACTATATTTATATGGGGTTTTTTTTTCAAATGAAAACAACAATACTGCACCCCCGTTGTTCTCTTCTACTTCAATATATATCTTCACACACGGGCACCCAACTCAGAACCTTGCTATATTTATGTATATATAGCACCCTAATTTGTAGGGTAACATAAAAATTATGGGATATATTGGTATTGACAGTCTTAGTAAAATAGCAAATCATGGGATTACAGGAAGTGATGTAATTGTCACCACCCTATATATAGCCAGACCTGAGCCAGGTTAATTGACTCCTGCTTCAGACTCTGAGAGAACAGGCTCTACTATATGAGGTGAGCTAACCTGCATGGTACCAACCCTAATGGTAATTATAGACATATCATTCTGCCTTAATGTATTATTGTATTTATATTTTATACATGGTATGCATATTTGTATTTATTGTAGGTCAATTTGAAATGCCTTTTTTTGTTTTTTACTCTCATTACCCCTATGCGCTTTGTCTTCCCATATGGGAAAAGGCGTATGTATGATTCTTATAGTACTTCTATTATGTATTATAACAATGACCTAGATTGTGATGGCTATTTAAACTGTACATTCATAGGATTACATTTAGTTGATATTTCCCTACAGTATGGTTAAATACTGCATCTTTCAATAAAGCTACCATCAAAGGTATGACCTTTCAAAATAAAGTAACACTCGCATAAATTGAGTAGCTCCCCCCACTTGAATCCATTTTCCATCTTCCATCTTTCCCCCTTCATTTTTTTCATAATTTTTTCCCATATGAAGTAAAATGAAATTTCTAAGTTACCTCTTTTTGACTGTGAAAAACTGAAGAGCCTGTTGGCTTGTGCCAGTTCATATTTAAGACTTTTTAAGTTCATATTTAAGACTGGATAAGACTTAAGGTGGTCATACACACGCAGATTTATCTGCAGATCTGTCTGGTTGGAACAAAAACATGGTTATGGATGAGAGCAAATGACAGTTGACCATTTGCTTGGAAATGCTGGAAAACAGACAAACTGTCACTCATTCATAACCAGGTTTTTGTTCCAACCAGCCAGATCTGAAGATAAATCTTACTAGTGTATGGGCACCTTAACTTCGTAGAAAACAACATTATTCACATTGGCAACCATTTTGGACATTTATTACTAGTACCAATACACTACTGCCTTGCATTCAAGGGATTTAAGTGTATTTTGGCTGGTGTATGGCTGTTATAGGCATGTTCATGTGTCACAGATCTGGGTACAAATGACTCAAAAAAGAATCCCCCTTTTGGTAAGAGGGAAGTGTCATACCACTTACCCCAATGTAGAGGAATAAGCAGACCCTGGCCTGTCTCCCCAGGGGTAACAGCAGCTGAAAGTAGTCCCCAGAGCAGGTGACCACCATTATATCACTATTATTGATAGGGCCCCTCCCCACAAGTTTGTTGCCCAGGGCCCCCACAGACCTTAATTAGGCCTTTTGAATGTGGACACATCTGTACATTGTTAGATTTAAAATAATAGGGATACAGTAAATGGATTATGAATGAAACAGTTCTCACTGATGCCTTGTAAAGTCATATACAATACATATTTTTCTAGTGCAGCAAGTTATAAAGTATAGCACCAATCTCTGATTTTTGTTCTCTTTTTATAGAGTACAGTATATATATATATATATATATATATATATATATATATATATATATATATATATATAGTATGTATATAAAGTATAACTACAAAAAGCTAAATCATTATTGTGTGTTCAGATCACTTAGAGTAAGGTTATTTAGGAGAAGGATTAGTTTTAGCAACCATTTCTTTGATGTCAACTCCTCCAATCTGCATATTTATTTTGTCCACGGCATAAATGGTCCCGTTCCATCTCAATCTCGCACTTGTAGAACCTGTTCTGTGACAATCAGTGCATCGCAAATAATTTACTTTCTTTGACTGTCTCTGTTTGAGGATGAAAATGTAAATTAAGTTAATAGAAGCAACAACATATCCCTTCATGTTTTTTATAATCAACACTGAAATACTAAAGTAAGCAGTCTTTATAATGAATTCATGGACCTCCTATAATAAACCATTATTATCCCTACTTAAATAGTATTTGGTAATTCCTCAATCTGAATCAATCAAGACAAATACCAGGGGCGGAATGTAATGCCACCTGAGTTTGGCAGGAATGCTGGATGCCGACCGACCCTTGAAGTTTTATAAAGGGATAATCAATTAGAAACCAGAAAGAAAAAAAGCAGTGGGGCTGCGCTTTGCAAATTAGTACACAATTTATTAAAACATAAAATACATATTAAAAAAACTTTTATGATACAATTGATGTTAGGTGGCCACTGTGACAGACAAGACAAACACACATATAACAAATAAATGCTCTTTCTCAGCGTTTGTTAGTATGATATTACTCTGTATTTATCTTGTTAGTCCATTGGTGAACCGGTTAGTATACTTTCAATTGCTTCACAGCTGTTAAAATATTATAATTGTCCCCCACTCATGTGCACATGGTTAGTAGTTTGTAACTCACTCTCATTGTGGTTTTAGTAGCTGACACATGGGGATCCGGCTCTTGGTACCTGGGAGTTTGTATCGACCAGTTCTTTAGCAGTTCACTGCGGTCATTTACAGCGTGCTGTGCTCCCCTCAGGCTTGTCTCCAGTCACCACCAGATGTCCCTGTCGCCCTCTACGCGTTTCTCCGCCTACTCACGTCAGCGGCTTCCTTAGGAGGTGTATGCAGCTTCTCCCATCACTCTGCCTTTTATGTTGCTCACTTCCGGTCCGCGCACGCGCGCGGTTTGTCGGCTCAAGCCTCATTTTGATTTGTACATCCGCAGTCATTGTGCGTGTTACGTCTCATTTTTTCCCCCGATCTCGTGAGATCTGGGGGAGAGTTCCACATGTAAGTTCGCACCTACATGTGCGTCATCTCGCGGCCCTACGTGAGATCCATGTACTTCGTGCGTGTCACCTCTTCGGATTTGCGTTCCACTTAATAGGAAGTCACTTGTACCACACTTGCAGCTCAGATATTCGTGTGGATGTGGTTACGCTGCATACAATCGTTGTTTGTGCCTTTCACATATAGATGGTTGCGGCTTCCATTGAGCATATTAAGAGCACATATAATAATAACATAAACAGGACAACATATAACAAATACCTATAACTTTTAATTTATTTCATCTAGAGCAAGATATGCGGACCCCATAATATATACATATACGTAAATACATAGTACCAATTATTATAATTCATGAAATTTCCACATATATAATTTCTCAGTATTTAGTACCCTTTTCTAAATCCTTTAATAAATCTTCATCATAGGATCTCTATATACATCTACAAAGCCTATTTACTTCTCCAGCTCTAATTAGAGCCTCCTTTCTGCCTGTTTACTTTTGCATATATAATAAAATCATATAGAAACGGAACCATTAATCCTATGTATATATATATATATATATATATATATATATATACCATACACAATCGTTTTCTATGGATGCCTAAAACACAATTTTATTAGTGATCTCATAAGTTAAATCTTATATTACATATTACATAGGTGCAGAAGTTGCTACATCTGAAATACATCCCAATGGACGGAGGTGCACTTCACTTATAAAGAATCCTCCCATTCCCCCCCCCCCCTTTTTAACCCTCCCACCCCATCCCCCGAAACAGCAGGTAAACTTGTAACTAATCTTCCCTCCCCTCCCCCTCTTCTTTATAAAGTTTTGAATCATATTATTTTTTATTTTTTATACATATATTTTTCCACCCTTCCAATTTGAGTGCTAAAATTGGGGGTTGGGAAGCGAGTCAAAATTACGAACATTTAGATTCCATTCAATTCAATTGTATCGTTAAGTCCCTTTGGTACTAAGGTGGGTACTTGTGTATTTTGGCGGCGCCCATCGCATCGCATACCATAACGCATGCGATGGTATGCGATGCGACGCG
Organism: Crinia signifera; assembly: GCF_055691185.1. Taxonomy (NCBI): domain Eukaryota; kingdom Metazoa; phylum Chordata; class Amphibia; order Anura; family Myobatrachidae; genus Crinia; species Crinia signifera. Next base: position 189,394,655 of record NC_139219.1, read on the forward strand.
ATTTCGGTGGTCAGTGTACGATGGCATACAATTTTGAAATTGTATGCCATTGTACATGGCATACAATGCCATACGATGCGATGCAATGCGATTAAACATTGTATAAGCACCCTAATGGGTGCTTACAATGTTAAATGCACCCCCACGCCACCCCCCCCCACTATAAACATAAACCCGAAGCGTGGCGAGCGCAGCGAGCCCGCGAGGGGCGGCGGTACGCGTCCTACGACCTTTTCATACCTCCACTATCCACGTCGGCGTGGAGTTGAGAATAAATTAGTGTGGTGAGCGCAGCGAGCCACCGAGCCCGAAGCGTGGCGAGCGCAGCGAGCCCCACGAGGGGACGCGGATACCTGTGAAGCCCGCGAAGGGACGCGTTTACCTGTGAAGGTATCCGCGTCCGCTCGCCACGCTTCGGGCTCGGTGGCTCGCTGCGCTGGCCACACTCATCTATTCTCAAATCCACGCCGACGTGGATAGTGGGGGTATGAAAAGGTCGTAGGACGCGTACCGCCGCCCTCTGCGGGCTCGCTGCGCTCGCCACGCTTCGGGTTCACGTTTATAGTGGGGGGGTGGCGTGGGGGTGCATTTAACATTGTAAGCACCCATTAGGGTGCTTATACAGGGGGGGGGGGGGGGGGGAGTGAAAGGATTCACTCAGTAGCGCTGGCTGGTACACTGGGGGATTTTAAGATAACATCCAATATTTCAATTAAGAATTTTGAGTATGGCTGCTGCCACCTTCTCAGAGAGATTGTGTTTTCTCTGCGCAGCAAAACAGAACAAGGTGTGTGGAGACTATGATTCCCCACTAGATGGCGCTGCCACACTCAACAATTTCCAGAATAAATTTTCAATAAAGAGTTACTTTTCATATATATATTCTTTTGTTTAATAAAAAACCATGGTATACATTTAAAGATGAATAATGCGCATTTTCACAAAAATATAATTACACTCAAATAGGACAAACTAGACATACAACATATAACATAAAAAGCTGTTTAGACACGGGCTGGCTATGAGGCTCACAACTGCATGTGAATATTTAATGAGACAATAGGCTTTTAAGCAAATATTTACCAGTCCACATGGAATGTCCCTCTCAGTATACTGGGTGCTGATAAGGAAACCAAGTCCTATATCTGAGCCAGAGGTAGCTTTGGATCTCCACAGTGGGTGTTCACTCCGTTTGTTGGAGGAGTATAGCTCTAGCTCCAGGCGCTGGTCCCGTTGATTATCAGTGTCCCGATCCCAAGTGGGATACTTGTAATCCAAAGGTGATTGTGGTGGCTGGCAACAATAGGGCTCAAGCAGGCTCCAGAACGCGTTTCTCCGCCTTCAATACGATCGGCGGCTTCCTCAGCAAGTTTGTTGCCCAGGGCCCCCACAGACCTTAATTAGGCCTTTTGAATGTGGACACATCTGTACATTGTTAGATTTAAAATAATAGGGATACAGTAAATGGATTATGAATGAAACAGTTCTCACTGATGCCTTGTAAAGTCATATACAATACATATTTTTCTAGTGCAGCAAGTTATAAAGTATAGCACCAATCTCTGATTTTTGTTCTCTTTTTATAGAGTACAGTATATATATATATATATATATATATATATATATATATATATATATATATATATATATATATATAGTATGTATATAAAGTATAACTACAAAAAGCTAAATCATTATTGTGTGTTCAGATCACTTAGAGTAAGGTTATTTAGGAGAAGGATTAGTTTTAGCAACCATTTCTTTGATGTCAACTCCTCCAATCTGCATATTTATTTTGTCCACGGCATAAATGGTCCCGTTCCATCTCAATCTCGCACTTGTAGAACCTGTTCTGTGACAATCAGTGCATCGCAAATAATTTACTTTCTTTGACTGTCTCTGTTTGAGGATGAAAATGTAAATTAAGTTAATAGAAGCAACAACATATCCCTTCATGTTTTTTATAATCAACACTGAAATACTAAAGTAAGCAGTCTTTATAATGAATTCATGGACCTCCTATAATAAACCATTATTATCCCTACTTAAATAGTATTTGGTAATTCCTCAATCTGAATCAATCAAGACAAATACCAGGGGCGGAATGTAATGCCACCTGAGTTTGGCAGGAATGCTGGATGCCGACCGACCCTTGAAGTTTTATAAAGGGATAATCAATTAGAAACCAGAAAGAAAAAAAGCAGTGGGGCTGCGCTTTGCAAATTAGTACACAATTTATTAAAACATAAAATACATATTAAAAAAACTTTTATGATACAATTGATGTTAGGTGGCCACTGTGACAGACAAGACAAACACACATATAACAAATAAATGCTCTTTCTCAGCGTTTGTTAGTATGATATTACTCTGTATTTATCTTGTTAGTCCATTGGTGAACCGGTTAGTATACTTTCAATTGCTTCACAGCTGTTAAAATATTATAATTGTCCCCCACTCATGTGCACATGGTTAGTAGTTTGTAACTCACTCTCATTGTGGTTTTAGTAGCTGACACATGGGGATCCGGCTCTTGGTACCTGGGAGTTTGTATCGACCAGTTCTTTAGCAGTTCACTGCGGTCATTTACAGCGTGCTGTGCTCCCCTCAGGCTTGTCTCCAGTCACCACCAGATGTCCCTGTCGCCCTCTACGCGTTTCTCCGCCTACTCACGTCAGCGGCTTCCTTAGGAGGTGTATGCAGCTTCTCCCATCACTCTGCCTTTTATGTTGCTCACTTCCGGTCCGCGCACGCGCGCGGTTTGTCGGCTCAAGCCTCATTTTGATTTGTACATCCGCAGTCATTGTGCGTGTTACGTCTCATTTTTTCCCCCGATCTCGTGAGATCTGGGGGAGAGTTCCACATGTAAGTTCGCACCTACATGTGCGTCATCTCGCGGCCCTACGTGAGATCCATGTACTTCGTGCGTGTCACCTCTTCGGATTTGCGTTCCACTTAATAGGAAGTCACTTGTACCACACTTGCAGCTCAGATATTCGTGTGGATGTGGTTACGCTGCATACAATCGTTGTTTGTGCCTTTCACATATAGATGGTTGCGGCTTCCATTGAGCATATTAAGAGCACATATAATAATAACATAAACAGGACAACATATAACAAATACCTATAACTTTTAATTTATTTCATCTAGAGCAAGATATGCGGACCCCATAATATATACATATACGTAAATACATAGTACCAATTATTATAATTCATGAAATTTCCACATATATAATTTCTCAGTATTTAGTACCCTTTTCTAAATCCTTTAATAAATCTTCATCATAGGATCTCTATATACATCTACAAAGCCTATTTACTTCTCCAGCTCTAATTAGAGCCTCCTTTCTGCCTGTTTACTTTTGCATATATAATAAAATCATATAGAAACGGAACCATTAATCCTATGTATATATATATATATATATATATATATATACCATACACAATCGTTTTCTATGGATGCCTAAAACACAATTTTATTAGTGATCTCATAAGTTAAATCTTATATTACATATTACATAGGTGCAGAAGTTGCTACATCTGAAATACATCCCAATGGACGGAGGTGCACTTCACTTATAAAGAATCCTCCCATTCCCCCCCCCCCCTTTTTAACCCTCCCACCCCATCCCCCGAAACAGCAGGTAAACTTGTAACTAATCTTCCCTCCCCTCCCCCTCTTCTTTATAAAGTTTTGAATCATATTATTTTTTATTTTTTATACATATATTTTTCCACCCTTCCAATTTGAGTGCTAAAATTGGGGGTTGGGAAGCGAGTCAAAATTACGAACATTTAGATTCCATTCAATTCAATTGTATCGTTAAGTCCCTTTGGTACTAAGGTGGGTACTTGTGTATTTTGGCGGCGCCCATCGCATCGCATACCATAACGCATGCGATGGTATGCGATGCGACGCGATTTCGGTGGTCAGTGTACGATGGCATACAATTTTGAAATTGTATGCCATTGTACATGGCATACAATGCCATACGATGCGATGCAATGCGATTAAACATTGTATAAGCACCCTAATGGGTGCTTACAATGTTAAATGCACCCCCACGCCACCCCCCCCCACTATAAACATAAACCCGAAGCGTGGCGAGCGCAGCGAGCCCGCGAGGGGCGGCGGTACGCGTCCTACGACCTTTTCATACCTCCACTATCCACGTCGGCGTGGAGTTGAGAATAAATTAGTGTGGTGAGCGCAGCGAGCCACCGAGCCCGAAGCGTGGCGAGCGCAGCGAGCCCCACGAGGGGACGCGGATACCTGTGAAGCCCGCGAAGGGACGCGTTTACCTGTGAAGGTATCCGCGTCCGCTCGCCACGCTTCGGGCTCGGTGGCTCGCTGCGCTGGCCACACTCATCTATTCTCAAATCCACGCCGACGTGGATAGTGGGGGTATGAAAAGGTCGTAGGACGCGTACCGCCGCCCTCTGCGGGCTCGCTGCGCTCGCCACGCTTCGGGTTCACGTTTATAGTGGGGGGGTGGCGTGGGGGTGCATTTAACATTGTAAGCACCCATTAGGGTGCTTATACAGGGGGGGGGGGGGGGGGAGTGAAAGGATTCACTCAGTAGCGCTGGCTGGTACACTGGGGGATTTTAAGATAACATCCAATATTTCAATTAAGAATTTTGAGTATGGCTGCTGCCACCTTCTCAGAGAGATTGTGTTTTCTCTGCGCAGCAAAACAGAACAAGGTGTGTGGAGACTATGATTCCCCACTAGATGGCGCTGCCACACTCAACAATTTCCAGAATAAATTTTCAATAAAGAGTTACTTTTCATATATATATTCTTTTGTTTAATAAAAAACCATGGTATACATTTAAAGATGAATAATGCGCATTTTCACAAAAATATAATTACACTCAAATAGGACAAACTAGACATACAACATATAACATAAAAAGCTGTTTAGACACGGGCTGGCTATGAGGCTCACAACTGCATGTGAATATTTAATGAGACAATAGGCTTTTAAGCAAATATTTACCAGTCCACATGGAATGTCCCTCTCAGTATACTGGGTGCTGATAAGGAAACCAAGTCCTATATCTGAGCCAGAGGTAGCTTTGGATCTCCACAGTGGGTGTTCACTCCGTTTGTTGGAGGAGTATAGCTCTAGCTCCAGGCGCTGGTCCCGTTGATTATCAGTGTCCCGATCCCAAGTGGGATACTTGTAATCCAAAGGTGATTGTGGTGGCTGGCAACAATAGGGCTCAAGCAGGCTCCAGAACGCGTTTCTCCGCCTTCAATACGATCGGCGGCTTCCTCAGCTGAGGAAGCCGCCGATCGTATTGAAGGCGGAGAAACGCGTTCTGGAGCCTGCTTGAGCCCTATTGTTGCCAGCCACCACAATCACCTTTGGATTACAAGTATCCCACTTGGGATCGGGACACTGATAATCAACGGGACCAGCGCCTGGAGCTAGAGCTATACTCCTCCAACAAACGGAGTGAACACCCACTGTGGAGATCCAAAGCTACCTCTGGCTCAGATATAGGACTTGGTTTCCTTATCAGCACCCAGTATACTGAGAGGGACATTCCATGTGGACTGGTAAATATTTGCTTAAAAGCCTATTGTCTCATTAAATATTCACATGCAGTTGTGAGCCTCATAGCCAGCCCGTGTCTAAACAGCTTTTTATGTTATATGTTGTATGTCTAGTTTGTCCTATTTGAGTGTAATTATATTTTTGTGAAAATGCGCATTATTCATCTTTAAATGTATACCATGGTTTTTTATTAAACAAAAGAATATATATATGAAAAGTAACTCTTTATTGAAAATTTATTCTGGAAATTGTTGAGTGTGGCAGCGCCATCTAGTGGGGAATCATAGTCTCCACACACCTTGTTCAGGGTGCTTATACGATTCTTAATCGTATAGGGGGTCAAAATCGCGTTGCATCGCGTCGCATCGTATGCCATCGGGTGCATGGCATGCGATGCGATACGTTCATCGTACGATGTACATCGGGGGCGCCGCTATAATACACAAGTACCCTAAGGTGCATAGGCGGAATATCCAGTAGGCTTCTCAGCTGCATAGTTTATTAAATCTATCCCCGCCCCTTTCTGTATTTTTAATGTGTTCTATAGCCTTAGTTTCCACATTATTCAATGATGTTCCTTGACATTCTTATATATGCTTGGATAGTGGGTGATTTTTAACACCCTCCAGGATATTCTGCCTATGCTCCAGGTACCTTACATTTAAACAGCGTATGGTACGGCCCACATACTGTAAGCCGCAACCACATTGGATCACATAAATTACGTAGGAAGTCCTACAATTCATAAACTCTTTAATCTGAAAGATCTCCCCAGTATTGTTGGATCTAAACTCCACCGATTTCCTTGTTACCCCTTTACAGGTAATACATTTGTCATTACCACACTTGTGGAATCCCCATGTATTTTGGCGGCGCCCATCGCATCGCATACCATAACGCATGCGATGGTATGCGATGCGACGCGATTTCGGTGGTCAGTGTACGATGGCATACAATTTTGAAATTGTATGCCATTGTACATGGCATACAATGCCATACGATGCGATGCGATTAAACATAGTATAAGCACCCTAATGGGTGCTTATACAATGTTAAGCACCCTAATGGGTGCTTACAATGTTAAATGCACCCCCACGCCACCCCCCCACTATAAACGTGAACCCGAAGCGTGGCGAGCGCAGCGAGCCCGCGAGGGGCGGCGGTACGCGAGGGGCGGCGGTACGCGTCCTACGACCTTTTCATACCCCCACTATCCACGTCGGCGTGGAGTTGAGAATAAATTAGTGTGGCGAGCGCAGCGAGCCACCGAGCCCGAAGCGTGGCAAGCGCAGCGAGCCCCACGAGGGGACGCGGATACCTGTGAATCCCGCGAAGGGACGCGTTTACCTGTGAAGGTATCCGCGTCCGCTCGCCACGCTTCGGGCTCGCCACACTCATCTATTCTCAACTCCACGCCGACGTGGATAGTGGGGGTATGAAAAGGTCGTAGGACGCGTACCGCCGCCCCTCGCGGGCTCGCTGCGCTCGCCACGCTTCGGGTTCACGTTTATAGTGGGGGGGTGGCATGGGGGTGCATTTAACATTGTAAGCACCCATTAGGGTGCTTATACGATTTTTAATCGTATAGGGGGTCAAAATCGCGTCGCATCGTATGCCATCGGGTGCATGGCATGCGATGCGATACGTTCATCGTACGATGTACATCGGGGGCGCCGCTATAATACACAAGTACCCTAAGGTGCATAGGCGGAATATCCAGTAGGCTTCTCAGCTGCATAGTTTATTAAATCTATCCCGCCCATTTCTGTATTTTTAATGTGTTCTATAGCCTTAGTTTCCACATTATTCAATGATGTTCCTTGACATTTTTATATATGCTTGGATAGTGGGTGATTTTTAACACCCCCCAGGATATTCTGCCTATGCTCCAGGTACCTTACATTTAGACAGCGTATGGTACGGCCCACATACTGTAAGCCGCAACCACATTGGATCACATAAATTACGTAGGAAGTCCTACAATTCATAAACTCTTTAATCTGAAAGATCTCCCCAGTATTGTTGGATCTAAACTCCACCGATTTCCTTGTTACCCCTTTACAGGTAATACATTTGTCATTACCACACTTGTGGAATCCCCATGGTTTTTCTGGAATCCAACTTCTTCGTCTGTGTATCTTCTTTGCAGAACAAAGGGCCCTTTGTAGAGTGCTTTTACAAATCCACATTGGATGAATTTAGATCCATGTGTGAGAGGAGTGAAAAAAACGATGGAAAAATCTGGAATGACAATCTACGTAAAGGCGAAAGAATAGCCTTGAGATGTCTTTATAAAAATAAAAATCTAACAATAAAACCGGCAGATAAGGGCGGTGGGATTGTGATCATGGACACTGTTGACTATATGGAGGAAGCTTATAGACAGCTGAATAACAACGATTACTACAGTGTCCTTGGTTACAATCCCACAATCTGGAAACAGCACTTGAAGAGGGCGCTATATCGAGAGACACTTTTAAATTTTTGTATAGTTCACATCCTGTAGTCCCCATGTTTTATTTTCTCCTGAAAATACACAAGACACTTCAAACACAAACCACCGGGACGTCCAATTGTGTCGGGTGTGGGTTCACTCACTAACAACCTGTCCTTTTTTGTTGATTATTATTTGCAAGGCCACGTAGGGAAACTCCAATCTTATATCCAAGACACCAAACATTTTTTAAATCGAATCAATCAGGTAGAATGGAAAGAAGATTATATCTTATTAACATGCGATGTGGAAGCATTGTATTCAAATATACCCCAAGACTTGGGAGTAAAAATGATGAAAACATATTTGGAGAAAGATGAAAACCTTTCAGACTCCCTACGTGGCCTTATCTTACGTTCGATTAAATTTATTTTCAGTCACAATTATTTTTTGTTTAATTCACGTTATTATTTACAGACACAGGGGACTGCGATGGGGACCAGGTTCACCCCGAGCTTCGCGAACCTATACATGGGGGCCTTCGAGGACCAACATGTGTGGGGGAGCAGGTTCGGGGGGAACCTGGTCCTCTATTGCAGATTTATTGATGATTTGTTTATAATTTGGAAAGGGGACCTCACTAGCTTACACACATTCACTGAAAGTCTTAATTTGAATAATTTTGGATTAAAATTCACCAGCACTTATAGTTTCACTAATATTAATTTTCTCGATATAGCGCTCTCAGTCAAGGAAGGTCAACTAGAGATTGAGACATATATAAATCTGTGGACCAAAGCAGATATTTAAATTATAAAAGCGCCCATTATAAAATCTGGAGGGATAATGTCCCGAAAGGACAATTAGTGAGGGTCAAACGTAATTGTTCATCAAAGGAGACATATCAACAACAATCAAATATATTACTATCCTCCTTCCAAGAACAGGAATATCCTGATAAAATCATTCAAAAAGCAGTGCAACAAGTAGAAGAAATTAAAAGAGAAAGTTTATTAGACATGATTGAGACAAGTCATAAAAAGAAAAATAGTGTAAAAAAAGACAGATCATCACAATTTGTCACACAATACAATATAACGAATGTTCAAATGAGATTAGAAGTATAATGAGAAGGAATACAGCTTTATTAATGCAGGATGATTTTTTGAAGGATATCATAGATCCCAATGGAAAAGTAATTTTTAGGAGAGGGGAGAATATAAAAAACAAATTAGTAAAGAGTCATTTTTCAGAAGATACACAGACTAGGATAGAATCAGGAAACATCAGAAGTTGGATTCCAGAAAAACCATGGGGATTCCACAAGTGTGGTAATGACAAATGTATTACCTGTAAAGGGGTAACAAGGAAATCGGTGGAGTTTAGATCCAACAATACTGGGGAGATCTTTCAGATTAAAGAGTTTACGAATTGTAGGACTTCCTACGTAATTTATGTGATCCAATGTGGTTGCGGCTTACAGTATGTGGGCCGTACCATACGCTGTCTAAATGTAAGGTACCTGGAGGATAGGCGGAATATCCTGGGGGGTGTTAAAAATCACCCACTATCCAAGCATATATTAGAATGTCAAGGAACATCATTGAATAATGTGGAAACTAAGGCTATAGAACACATTAAAAATACAGAAAGGGGCGGGGATAGATTTAATAAACTATGCAGCCGAGAAGCCTACTGGATATTCCGCCTATGCACCTTAGTACCAAAGGGACTTAACGATACAATTGAATTGAATGGAATCTGAATGTTCGTAATTTTGACTCGCTTCCCAACCCCCAATTTTAGCACTCAAATTGAAAGGGTGGAAAAATATATGTATAAAAAATAATATGATTCAAAACTTTATAAAGAAGAGGGGGAGGGGAGGGAAGATTAGTTACAAGTATACCTGCTGTTTTGGGGGATGGGGAGGGTTAAAAAGGGGGGGGGGGGCGGGAGGAAAAAGGGAGGAGGGGCTAAGGGATATTATTTTAGAGGTTTATAATTGCCATCTTCAAAGCATTCTTTATAAGTGAAGTGCACCTCCGTCCATTGGGATGTATTTCAGATGTAGCAACTTCTGCACCTACTGTATGTAATATAAGATTTAACTTATGAGATCACTAATAAAATTGTGTTTTAGGCATCCATAGAAAACGATTGTGTATGGTGTATATATATATACATAGGATTAATGGTTCCGTTTCTATATGATTTTATTATATATGCAAAAGTGGAGTAAACAGGCAGAAAGGAGGCTCTAATTAGAGCTGGAGAAGTAAATAGGCTTTGTAGATGTATATAGAGATCCTATTATGAAGATTTATTAAAGGATTTAGAAAAGGGTACTAAATACTGAGAAATTATATATGTGGAAATTTCATGAATTATAATAATTGCTACTATGTATTTACGTATATGTTTATATTATGGGGTCCGCATATCTTGCTCTAGATGAAATAAATTAAAAGTTATAGGTATTTGTTATATGTTGTCCTGTTTATGTTATTATTATATGTGCTCTTAATATGCTCAATGGAAGCCGCAACCATCTATATGTGAAAGGCACAAACAACGATTGTATGCAGCGTAACCACATCCACACGAATATCTGATCTGCAAGTGTGGTACAAGTAACTTCCTATTAAGTGGAACGCAAATCCGATGAGGTGACACGCACGAAGTACATGGATCTCACGTAGGGCCGCGAGATGACGCACATGTAGGTGCGAACTTACATGTGGAACTCTCCCCCAGATCTCGCGAGATCGGGGGAAAAAATGAGACGTAACACGCACAATGACTGCGGATGTACAAATCAAAATGAGGCTTGAGCCGACAAACCGTGCGCGTGCGCGGACCGGAAGTGAGCACGCTGTAAATGACCGCAGTGAACTGCTAAAGAACTGGTCGATACAAACTCCCAGGTACCAAGAGCCGGATCCCCATGTGTCAGCTACTAAAACCACAATGAGAGTGAGTTACAAACTACTAACCATGTGCACATGAGTGGGGGACAATTATAATTTTTTAACAGCTGTGAAGCAATTGAAAGTATACTAACCGGTTCACCAATGGACTAACAAGATAAATACAGAGTAATATCATACTAACAAACGCTGAGAAAGAGCATTTATTTGTTATACATGTGTGTTTGTCTTTTCTGTCACAGTGGCCACCTAACATCAATTGTATCATAAAAGTTTTTTTAATATGTATTTTATGTTTTAATAAATTGTGTACTATTTTGCAAAGCGCAGCCCCACTGCTTTTTTTCTTTCTGGTTTCTCAATTCTCAAAGGGGTCTGGTAATCCCCCTTTATTGGGAGCTGCTTTCTTTTTTCTTTGTGTAATCAATTAGAAGGCGTAGTTTTGCCTTGTAAGTGATTGCCCTTTTAAAAACATATCCAAGTTCGGCTGGCATGCCGCACTGATACTGAAATCAGTTGGCATTGCATTCCGAACCGGGTCTTTAGGGGGTTTATTCAGAGACCTGATGGTACAGCTTTGAATTAACAGGCTGGGTGATTATCAATAGACTGCTTATGCGTACGGATCGTAGCGCGCATGCGCAAGACCTTCCTGCAATAAAATACTACACATTTTTTATCGCTGGCCGTACGCAAGTTGATTGACAGAAAGACTGCATTTGTGGATGGTGGCCACTTTCTGGGAGTGTCTGGAATGCCTTGAGGTTTGAGGGGAAGCTCCTGTCCTGATTCGACTACTTCTTTTGCAGCCGCCGAGTAAGTCCTGGACTACACACAGACTGCACACACACAAAAATCATTTGATTGAATCAATTGTGAATGGATTTACAGCTAATCTCCGATCCACTCTGGTAGTGCGGCGTATACCTGATTGCAGGGCTCTGCAATTCAGCAGAGCACTAAAAAGGTCTGTATAACGCAGAGAGATAAAAGCATTTCTCCTGCTACAGTACCTTGAAACAATCGTTCAGTGTTGTCGCCGGGACAGTCAACATTAAACTGCATGTACAGTTTACAGGGGGATGGTTAATGATGTGCAGGGCATTTAGCATACACACTAGACGATTTGCACTACATATCACTAACGATATTGTCCATATCGTTAATGATGTATGCTTGAGTTCTTATTAAGATAAGAAAGCGAACATGTTTGTCAAGGCCTGTGCAGAGAAATCTATTATTATTAATTCTTCCCATTGCGACATGTGCTTTCTATAAGATATTACCTCAGAATCAGTGCTCGAAGTTGGTATTTAGAATAGGGTTTATGGAAATTACCCCCCCTTCTTACTGTTGTATCAGCATAGTTTCCCGCTAGCCGGAGCTTACATAGTTAGCGTAGTCAGTCAGGAATCCCTGTCATTCGGCTAAGAGACCAACATCTCGATCCGGTGCCCATCAGGTAACTGACGTGTGGTGCTGAGGACCGCAGGTTGCGGGTGGCATTTGGAGCAGAACCCGCCAGCTGAACCCGGTAAGCTCTGGTGATACCATCAAATTGTTTCAATTGGGACAGAAGTGGACAGAGAGTATCTCTTGTGGAACTACAGGTACATTAATGCCTGTCCATTAAAAAAGCCTATATTGTGACCAATCAGCGGGACTGAACCATCAAGAATAAAGTGCCTATTTTAGGATCTAAGGATATAAAGTTCTATTCATTGGGGCTACAAATTATCCAACTAATTAACCCCTTTAGTGGCAATCCCGAAAATGTTCCAGGCTGTGCCTCAGTGCCCAGTCTGGCAAGCCTGGAAAATTCTCGGGATTGCCACTGGGCAGCACTGCTGAGTTCACTCACTGATCTCAGGCAGCTTCACGCTGCCCGGCTCCCTCCCCTCTGCGGCACCGCCTCCTCCCTCCTCCTCCCTCCTCCTCCCCCCTCCCCTCTGGGTTTCTTATTGATGTCCCCGGCACCGGCTTATGACAAGCCGGCTGCTGGGGACAGGTACGCGGCGCGGGGGGGCGCAGGTCTGGGCAGCCGCTGATTGACAGTGCAGCGGCACTGCCCGGACCCAGGGAGGTAGTGGTAGTTTTTTTTTAAGGGAGCGCTCCCCATAAAAAACTCGCCCAGTGGGGAGCGCTCCCAAAAAAAAACCCCACCACTGAAGGGGTTAATGGATACATGTGCTTCTCACAATAGAAGAGAATACATTGGCCCTTATTCTAGTTTACTCGTAGGATGCGTATTTCGGACAGCCATGAGTGTTCTTAGCCCCGCCTACCGTACCGATCGCTCACACCGTCCAAATGCGGTAAGATGGACCGCAAGTGGATGTTTCATGCTAACACCTCACCCATCTGTGGGAACCTCCCCCATTCTCTGATGGTCAGCAACCATCGAATGATGGACCAAGCGGTCAGGCAGCCCCAAGTGCTCCAGACCACTCGGAAATGTTTCCGTGTGAAAGTAGGGATATGGGTAGGCAGCCGACATCCGGCTATGTCCGCTGTCCGCCCCACACACGTGCGTCACGGCCGGATTACCATGCGTACGCCCAGCGTTTTCAAGGGAATGCTCTGAAACGCGGGGTGTATGCATATGGTAATGAGCCCAAACAGCCCTTCACGCCCTTCTCCACCCCCTGCTTGGATGGTTCCGTACGATTTTCTGTACGGAATTCATGCCGTGCTCGGACGTGCGAGGCATTCGTACATGCGCAGAAACTCCTCTGCACATGCGCAAACACAATACATCTACCGTCCAACCGAACACGCAGCCATCCAACTCAATCAATTGCGTGTCAGTATAATTCTGGACATTCTTACTGGATATTAGTTATAAAAGGACTATGCTCAAAAATGATTATGTAAATGTACTAAATTTGTCTTACTAAAGACATATTTATTTTTTAAGTGTTATTTTAAATGTTATAATAAATTTATAGTTCAACTGGTATAAATGCTCTCTCTTTAATTACTTTATCATTGGTGTATCGACTTCCAGTGTTGCTCTGGGAGCTGCAGTTATACTAGTTAAAAACAAAGTTGATATTAATTTGTTTGGTACTTGTGTAGTTTCACTGCGGCAGTTACAATGGGCCTTATTCTGGTTGGTGCGTCCGGGCCGTACGCGTACGTCCCGGGGTTTTTAATGATCTGCGCATGCGTACATTCGCTAATGCGCAGGCGTGAACACTCCACAACGCTTACGGACGGGTCTCTACGTGCGAAAAAACCTGTACGCGAGTGTACGGGCATTGGGGGCGGCATAGGGGCGTGATGAGGGGAGTGGCCGAAATAATGAGGGAAAATGGGCGTAAATATGGGCGTACACGGGGGTGTGCACCAAAAATGAGCGGTGCTACTACCGCACGATCGACTAAAGCACCGTTCATTTCGGACACAAAACAGGCCACGCCAACCGCTATCTCAAACCACCCCTACAGATACCGCATGCCAGCGTGCGCCTGGGTTTGCTAATTTACGCTGATTACTACCAAACACATACACCTGAATGTAATAACCAATGCTGCAGTCTATTAAGTCCAAACCATGATTTCACTACCTGCAAGCCACACACAGCACTCAAACACATTGGAAGCTTATCTTTCTATACTTCTCTACATTTAACCCCTTCCTGACAGAGCCAGTTTTTGCGTTCCTGACAGAGCCCTTTTTTTCAAATCTGACATGTATCACTTAAGTGGGGATAACTTTTTTTTGCTTTTACTTATCCCAGTGATTTTGAGACTGTTTTTTCGTGACACATTGTACTTCAAATTAGTGGTAAATTTGGGTCGATACAGTCTGTGTTTTTTTGTGAAAAATACCAAAATGTCGTAAAAAAATGGAAAATTTAGCAATTTGCAAAATGTTAAATTTTCTGCTTGTGAGACAAATAATCATACCACTCAAAATAGTTAATAACTAACATAGACCATATGTCTACTTTATGTTTCCATCATTATTTCAACTTCCTTTTAATTTTTTTGGACACTAGGAGGCTTACAATATGAATAGCAAATTCTCAAATTTTCAAGAAAATTTCAAACACTGATTTTTTTAGGGACCAGTTCAGTTCTGATGTGACTTTGAGGGACTTGTATGTGAGACACCCCCATAAATGATACCATTTCAAAAACTGCACCCCTCACAGTATTCAAAACAGCATTTTGGAAGTTTGTTAACCCTTTAGGTGTTTCACAGGAATTAAAACAAAGTGTAGGTGAAATTTCAAAATTTCATTTTTTTTGCAGATTTGCAATTTTAATACATTTTTCTAAGGAACACAGTACATTTTACTAGAGAAATGTGACTAAAAATTGATTCCCCCAATTCTTTTGTTTTCATAAATATCCTATATGTGGCCCTAGTGTGCACGTTGACCAAACCACAGGCTTCATAATAGAAGGAGCACCTACTTGATTTTGGAGCCTCCTTTTTATGAGATTATTTTTTAGGCACCATGTAGGTTTCTAGGCACCATAAGATGCTAAAATTTAGGAACCCCCCCACAAGTGACCCCATTTTGCAAACTACACCCCTCAGGGAATTCATCTAGGGGTATAGTGTACATTTCAAACCCCCAGGGGTTTCACCAATTGTGGTACAACTGGGCAGTGAAAATGAAAAATTACATTTTTTACACAAAAATGCAGTTCTGGCTCAAAATTTTTCATTTTCAGAAGGTATGAAGGAGAAAAAGCACCCCAAAATCTGTGCCCCAATTTCTCCCGAGTACGGCAATGCCTCACATGTGACCAAAAAATACCATTTGGGTGCATGGCAGGACTCAGAAAGGAAGGAGTGATTTTTGGATTTTGCAGCTCAGATTCTGGTGGAATGTTGGTGGGTGCTATGTTGCATTAGCAAGACCCCCCAAGCACCAATACAGTGGAACCCCCCCACAAGTGACCCCATTTTGCAAACTACACCCCTCAGGGAATTCATCTAGGGGTATAGTGTACATTTCAAACCAACAGGGGTTTCACCAATTTTGATACAACTGGGCAGTGAAAATGAAAAATTAAATTTTTTTACACAAAAATGCAGTTCTGGCTCAAAATTTTTCATTTTCAGAAGGTATGAAGGAGAAAAAGCACCCCAAAATCTGTGCCCCAATTTCTCCCGAGTACGGCAATGCCTCACATGTGACCAAAAAATACCATTTGGGTGCATGGCAGGACTCAGAAGGGAAGGAGTGATTTTTGGATTTTGCAGCTCAGATTCTGGTGGAATTTTGGTGGGTGCTATGTCGCATTAGCAAGACCCCCCAAGCACCAATACAGTGGAACCCCCCCACAAGTGACCCCATTTTGCAAACTACACCCCTCAGGGAATTCATCTAGGGGTATAGTGTACATTTCAAACCCCCAGGGGTTTCACCAATTTTGATACAACTGGGCTGTGCAAATGCAAAATTACATTTTTTACACAAAAATGCAGTTCTGGCTCAAAATTTTTCATTTTCACAAGGAATGAAGGAGACAAAGCACCCCAAAATCTGTGCCCCAATTTCTCCCGAGTACGGCAATGCCTCACATGTGACCAAAAAATACCATTTGGGTGCATGGCAGGACTCAGAAAGGAAGGAGTGATTTTTGGATTTTGCAGCTCAGATTCTGGTGGAATGTTGGTGGGTGCTATGTTGCATTAGCAAGACCCCCCAAGCACCAATACAGTGGAACCCCCCCAACAAGTGACCCCATTTTGCAAACTACACCCCTCAGGGAATTCATCTAGGGGTATAGTGTACATTTCAAACCCCCAGGGGTTTCACCAATTTTGATACAACTGGGCAGTGAAAATGAAAAATTACATTTTTTTACACAAAAATGCAGTTCTGGCTCAAAATTTTTCATTTTCATAAGGTATGAAGGAGAAAAAGCACCCCAAAATCTGTGCCCCAATTTCTCCCGAGTATGGCAATGCCTCATATGTGACCAAAAAATACCAGTTGGGTGCATGGCAGGACTCAGAAGGGAAGGAGTGATTTTTGGTGGTGGAATGTTGGTGGGTGCTATGTCGCATTAGCAAGACCCCCAAAGCACCAATACAGTGGAACCCCTCCACAAGTGACCCCATTTTGCAAACTACACCCCTCAGGGAATTCATCTAGGGGTATAGTGTACATTTCAAACCCCCAGGGGTTTCACCAATTTTGATACAACTGGGCAGTGAAAATGAAAAATTACATTTTTTTACACAAAAATGCAGTTCTGGCTCAAAATTTTTCATTTTCATAAGGTATGAAGGAGAAAAAGCACCCCAAAATCTGTGCCCCAATTTCTCCCGAGTACGGCAATGCCTCACATGTGACCAAAAAATACCATTTGGGTGCATGGCAGGACTCAGAAGGGAAGGAGTGATTTTTGGATTTTGCAGCTCAGATTCTGGTGGAATTTTGGTGGGTGCTATGTCGCATTAGCAAGACCCCCCAAGCACCAATACAGTGGAACCCCCCCACAAGTGACCCCATTTTGCAAACTACACCCCTCAGGGAATTCATCTAGGGGTATAGTGTACATTTCAAACCCCCAGGGGTTTCACCAATTTTGATACAACTGGGCTGTGCAAATGCAAAATTACATTTTTTACACAAAAATGCAGTTCTGGCTCAAAATTTTTCATTTTCACAAGGTATGAAGGAGAAAAAGCACCCCAAAATCTGTGCCCCAATTTCTCCCGAGTAAGGCAATGCCTCATGTGTGACCAAAAAGTGGCAGGACTCAGAAGGGAAGGAGTGATATTTGGATTTTGCAGCACAAATTCTGGTGGAATGTTGGTGGGTGCTATGTCGCATTAGCAAGACCCCCAAAGCACCAATACAGTGGAACCACCCCACAAGTGACCCCATTTTGCAAACTACACCCCTCAGGGAATTCATCTAGGGGTATAGTGTACATTTCAAACCCCCAGGGGTTTCACCAATTTTGATACAACTGGGCAGTGAAAATGAAAAATTACATTTTTTTACACAAAAATGCAGTTCTGGCTCAAAATTTTTCATTTTCAGAAGGTATGAAGGAGAAAAAGCACCCCAAAATCTGTGCCCCAATTTCTCCCGAGTATGGCAATGCCTCATGTGTGACCAAAAAGTGGCAGGACTCAGAAGGGAAGGAGTGATATTTGGATTTTGCAGCACAAATTCTGGTGGAATGTTGGTGGGTGCTATGTCGCATTAGCAAGACCCCCAAAGCACCAATACAGTGGAACTCCCCCACAAGTGACCCCATTTTGCAAACTACAGCCCTCAGGGAATTCATCTAGGGGTATAGTGTACATTTCAAACCCCCAGGGGTTTCACCAATTTTGATACAACTGGGCAGTGAAAATGAAAAATTACATTTTTTTACACAAAAATGCAGTTCTGGCTCAAAATTTTTCATTTTCATAAGGTATGAAGGAGAAAAAGCACCCCAAAATCTGTGCCACAATTTCTCCCGAGTATGGCAATGCCTCATATGTGACCAAAAAATACCAGTTGGGTGCATGGCAGGACTCAGAAGGGAAGGAGTGATTTTTGGATTTTGCAGCTCAGATTCTGGTGGAATGTTGGTGGGTGCTATGTGGCATTAGCAAGACCCCCGAAGCACGGTGAAATGATGAACCTAATAATCCATAGATGTGTGGTATAATTTAAAACACTCCTTTATACATAGGCCGGGTTTGTCGGGGCAAGTTTCACAGTGGAAAATAGTTTCCTTTCTTATTCCCTTTTTATAGCAAACTTTGCACCTTTTTTGTGTCCTGCCCTTTCTTGCAGTGGAGGGGATTTCGTTCGGAAAATGCTGCCCTGGTACAATACGGGGGCCAGTACTAGAAGTACTGGGGCCCTCTGCCTGCTGGTTCCCAAATACTAGGCCCTTTATGACTTCCTCTTGAAAGTGCATAAATGTCCCCCTCTGGCCGGTAGAACGGAATAGCACGTAAGCGTTATACAGTGCCATCTGGATGATATACACGGCCAGCTTCTTGTACCAGATTTTTGTTTTCCGCAGGGCACTGTACGGCTTCAGTACCTGATCTGAAAGATCCACTCCGCCCATGTACCTATTGTAATCCAGGATACAATTAGGTTTTGAGGTGTGGGTACTGGTACCTCGTACAGGGACGGAGGTGGTACTGTCTCCGTGAATTGTTGTCAGTATAAGGACATCCCTCTTGTCCTTATATTTGACCAACAACATATTTTCGGTACATATTCCCCTGCTTTCACCCCTTCTCATTACTTGGGCAATGTGCGTTTTTGGGAGGCCTCTTTGGTTCTTGCGCACAGTACCGCAAGCTGCTGTACCTCTTGAACCAAGGGCCTTAAACAGGGGGATGCTAGTGTAAAAGTTATCCACATAGAGGTGATAACCTTTATCCAGGAAGGGGTGCACTAAATCCCAGACAATTTTTCCATTTACACCTACGAGGGAGGGGGGGCATTCTGGCGGTTCAATTCTTGAATCCTTCCCTTCATATACCCTAAACCTGTGAGTGTACCCTGAGGTGCTTTCACACAGCTTATACATTTTTATGCCATACCTTGCCCTCTTACTGGGAAGGTACTGGCGGAATTTAACCCTTCCTTTAAAATGTATAAGGGACTCGTCTATGCAAATGAATTTATCTGGGATGTACATCTCTTCAAATTTGGCACTGAAATGATCAATGACCGGCCTGACTTTGAATAGCCGGTCAAAGGTGGGATCATCTCTGGGTGGGCACTGTGCATTATCGTTGTAATGCAAAAATTTAAGGATCGTCTCAAATCGAGCCCGGGGCATGGCCATACGGTAAAATGGGGTGCTGTACAGAACATCTGTACTCCAATATTGCCTAATTTCTGGCTTTTTTACTATGCCCATATGAAACACCAGACCCCAAAACGTCATCATCTCTACTGCATCTACAGGGGTCCACCTAGCAAATGATGACGTGGGGTTTTGAGCAATAAACTGCTGGGCATATAAATTAGTTTGGTCCACCATTAAATTTATAAAATCATCAGAGAAAAATAATTTGAAAAAGTCAATTTCTCTGAGACCTGTGGAATCAAATTGGATTCCTGGCATGGCCAAAAACTCAGGAACCTGGGGCTCAAAATTGTCTGGTGGTGGGGTCCATACGAGATCAATTATTGGGGGGTGGGTCTCAGCTGCTCTACGGGGGCGTCTTTGAGGGGGTCCCTCATCACCAGAGGAGGAAGGGGAGCTTAAGACGAATCCTTCAAATTCCCCGCTTGCATCACTGGCTGTGTCAGAGTCAGAGGCAAGCATGGCATATGCCTCCTCCGCTGAATACATTCTTCTGGATGACTGGGATGACATTTGGGATGACATTTGGGATGACATTTGGGATGCCATTTTTATTTTTGTGTTACTGGTAGTGAAATGTTTCAACACGTGTATAGTGTAGGGGGGGTACAAACTTTATTTCAACCCGGGGGGTATGTAGTGTGTAGTGTGTATGTAGTGCAGAAAAAAAAAATACTTTATACAAAAAAAAAAAAATTGAAGGGGTTAAAAAAAAAAAAAATTGAAGGGGTTAAAAAAAAAAAAAAAAAGGTCCTGCGCCAAAAATTGAGCACAGATGTTGGTCAGTAACGTCCGTCACTGAACAGCGCTCAAAGGCAACAGGAATTTGATCAAAAAAAAAAAAAAAATAGATCAACCCTGTGCCGAAAAAGATGATCAGTGATGTACGTCACTGATCAGCGCACAGTGGCCACAGGACACCCACAAAATCACAGTGTGTGTAAAAAAAAAATTTAAAAAAGACCCCACAGCACCCACAAAAAAAAAAAGGTGATCAGTGATGCGACACTGATTACCAGTGAGGGGCAGCAGGTGCACAACCTTTGGTGCAACTGACAGTGCAACTGGCAGGTATATATAAAAAAAAAAAACCTCTGCACCCCCAAAAAGTTGCTGATCACCTCAGATATAGTGATCAGCACAAAAGGCGGGGGCAGCAGACACAAAATTTAGCACTCTCTATCACTCTCTGTCACTATCTCTCTCTATCTCTCTATCTCTCACTATCTATCACTCTATGACACTGCAGCAGCAGCACTGACAGTTATATATATGAAAAATAACCCCTGCACCCCCAAAAAGTTGCTGGGGGTGCACAAAAGGGGGGCAGCAGACACAAAATATAGCAGTCTCTATCACTCTCTGTCACTATCTCTCTCTATCTCTCTATCTCTCTATCTCTCACTATCTATCACTCTATGACACTGCAGCAGCAGCACTGACAGGTATATATATATATAAAAAAAAACCCTGCGCCCCCAAAAAGTTGCTGATCAGTTAATTTATACTGATCAGCACAAAAGGGGGGGCAGCAGTCAGTTATATAAAAAATATATAGCACAATCTGTCACTATCTCTCTATCTCTCTCTATCTCTCTCTCTCTATCTCTCTCTATCTCTCTATCTATAACTCTATTACACTGCAGCAGCACAAAATATAGCACTCTCTGTCACTAGGCCTCTCTATCTCTCTCTATCTCTCTCTCTCTATCTCTCTATCTAATAACTCGCAGCAGCACAACACAGCACAACACAGCACAGGATGTCACAAGAGGAAGCAAGATCCAGGCAGTGATCAGGTAAGTATTTAGCAAGGTTCTGGTCAGTAAATGGCGACAGCTGGGCACGGTGACCGCACTGCACGCTATTCCAGACCGGAATGGCGTCTGCAGTGCAGTCACCGTTAGTTTAAACCCCCCTCCATGGCTGTGATTGGTCCGTCGGTCCGACGAACCAATCACGGCCTTTGGGGGCGGGCGGGGTGAGGTGGGGTGACACCAGTGTCACCCTTACACCCCGCGGTGATTGGTGCTGTACTTTACAGCACCAATCACCTCCGATCCCGTGTCACCGGCGAACGTTATTCGCCGGTGACACAGAAAACGCTGTGAATGGCTGTTCACACTGAACAGCCAATCACAGCGATCGCCGACGGGGGGCGGCATCGTAGCCCCCCCTGGGCATGCAGGGACATGCAGGGACATGTATATATACGTCATGTGTCGGGAAGTACTTCCCGGCCATGACGTATATATACGTCAAATGTCGGGAAGGGGTTAAAGGTTTGTTTAATTTAAGGTAAGAATCTTTGTAAGACCTGCTTATATATGCTAAGGTAGGTATTTGTTAAACAGTTAGACACATTCACTACGTGCTTTCATAGACTTTACACAGTAGCACACTCAATCCACACAACGTCAACGTGTTCACTCTAATACAAACATAGGTTTTGTATTTATGATACAATAACATAAACCACATCTAACACCTACAAAGGATGTTTCAGCAATGTTTTAAGCCCATGGCCACTATTTTGCACATTAATTAATTCAATCAATTAATTAATTTTCATAATTAGAGTTGAAAGGCAAGATTTGCAGGTCCATATATGTGAAGGGTATGTCAGCGTACACGGACGTACGCTCACTCTCACGAGCGGTGACATAAGCTGACTTTTCTATTGAAAACAATAGGGACCCGTCCGTGCAAGCTGGCGTACGCTCAGATAGCCGCAAGAAGTCGGTGGGAAGACGGCCGAGAGACGTCCGTAAACGGTGGTGTACGCTCAATTGTACGCCAGTTGTCGGAGTGTAAGGGCTGGCCCGTCCGTGTACGTTGGCGTACGCTCAATTGTACGCCACTCCCCTTTGCCGATGTTTCTGGCCGTACGCATGCGGCTGAGTTGTGGGTGGACTTAACCCCAACGGCCGCGTATGGAGAGCGTACGTTAATAGCGAACGTACGCACGTTTGGCCGCTACGATCAGAATAAGCTCCATAGTCAGCTGTCAGAATCAGTGTAGTTTTCCCGCCCGTTCGCGGCTAGCCGGAGCTTACGTAGTTAGCGTAGTCAGTCAGGTGTCCCTGTCAGTATCAGCGTCATGTTCCCACCCATTCGCGGCTAGCCGGACCTTACGTAATTAGCGTAGTCAGTCAGCGTTACGCAGTTAGCGTAGTCAGACAGCACTTATTACATTGTGTGGGAACCATTGCCCATTTTAACCTGCCTGACATGACAGGTGTGAATGTGTTCCTGAAACACCCCCACTATCCACGTCTGTTCGAAGCGTACAGTACACGTCCTCCCGACCTTCAACTCCACGCCGAAGTGGATAGTGGGGGTATGAACAGGTCGGGAGGACGCGTACCGAGTCCCCTCGCCATGCTTTGGCCAGACGTGGATAGTGGGGGTTTGAAATGGAGGCCTTTGCCAGTATGTAACATGGAGCACTGGCAAATGCGTCCTTTATTGTGCATGAGACGCACTTGCGCACCGCACCCCCACCCCCTTTTGTGCAGGAGAGGCTACGAACCTCTAACGCTGTCCGTCTACCAGAATCGGACACAGGCAGGGTTGCCGTACCCTCCCACAACAATTACAGAGACACACAAGCGTCTCAGAGAGATGGAGCGCCTCTCCGCCGACACCCGCATGATCGCCTGTCCGCCGGCGGCACAGGGGATCTCGCGGTTACCAGTGCTGTGTGAGAGGTGCTCACTAGACTTGCCATGGGGACACTATGCTGACTACGCTAGGCAGCCGTTGCGCTACGCTGACATTGTAGTATAGCCTGCCGCCGTGAAACTACAAGTGAGTATGGGTATGGTGAGGCAGGGTCATATTATTGGTTTGGCAGTAAAAGTGGGCATTAGAGGGTAGTCCTTATGACCCTATTGTGAATATAGGATCTACCAGCATTAGTTAGAATATTATCATTATTATTATTAAAAACTGTGTTTCATTTACGGGGTGTAGCTTCGACTCTTATAACAGGAGCCGGTGATTTATTCACTGACTCCAATTGCTACAGTTTTCTCTCAAAAGTGATGGAATCCACAAGGATATCCAGAAACTGTAGAAACTGACCATTTATAGTAGGCAATTGGGAGTAGTCAATTAGCTGCAGTAATTTACAGTAGATAACTGATTCACCGCTGGCACCTATCGGGAATAATGACATGGGCATGAGTGCTGTTTGGATAGGCTGTAACAGTTAGCTCGGAACCTCCTGGGCATTTGCATGCAACAATTCACTTGGAAACATTTGATAAAACATTGAGTGGTGGAGAAGTATGCCATGGCAACCATTAAAGTACATTTATAAAGTGCATTCTCTAAATTATACACAGCCGCTGGTTGGTTGCCATGGCATACTTCTCCACTGGCACACTTATTTATTTTATTTAATTAACAGTTTCTTATATAGCACACACATATTCCGCAGAGCTTTTACAGAGAATATTTGAACAATCACATCAGTCCCTGCCCTAGTGGAGCTTACAATCTATATTCCCTACTACATGTACACGCACACACAGACATTCTAGGGTTAATTTTGTTGAAAGCCAATTAGTCTACCAGTATATTTTTGGAACGTGGGAGGAAACCAGACTGCCCGGAGAAACCCATGGGGAGAATACAAACTCCGCACAGTTAGGGCCATAGCGGGAATCAAACCCATGACCTCAGCACTGTGAGGCAGTAATGCTAACCATTACACCAGCTGTGCTGCCCTGGGTTATCCATCAGCCTGCCACTCACAGCCCTGGGGTGACAGGGACAGCATTGGGCTTCATCAAGGGTTGGGGTTCCCCTAGATTTATTGGGGGGGGGCACTCTCCCAGGGACCTATCTCGGGTTGACCAGCCATGATGATCATGTTTTGGCTGGTGGACCTTATATCAAAAGTGTACCGCTGGCTGTTTCAGCCTGGGACCCCTACTCCATTTGTCCCCATATTTTTGGGAACTGGGCCAAGAGTCTGGTGCTGGTTATAGAAATTCCCCAGCTTCCCCCCCCTCCACCCAGTATTTCTGCAACCGTGACTGGCTCAATGTGCCCACGGTTATAGCCGGAAGGTAGAAGTAAACCCACGCACGTACGGGGAGAATATACAAACTCTGCACAGTTAGAGCCATGGTGGTAATCAAACCCATGACCTCCGTGCTGTGAGGCAGTAATGCTAATCATTACACCAGGCATGTCAAACTCGTGGCCCTTGGGTCGCATGCGGCCCCAGCCACCTACTTTGTGGCCCACAGTGCTTGTACCTGCGAAAAATTCTGCTGGGAACGGGCTTCAAGGGCTGCTGGTGGGACTTGACGTTTCTTCTGCAGCAGTCCTTTGCGGAGGTGCGCGGGTGCACGAGCGATGTCACCACACACCCCCGCACTGGTGTACGGCGCTTACACGACATCAGTTGCCAAAGGAGTTGGTGGAGGCGGGCAGTTGGCCATAGTGCGGGAAGGATTTCTTGCGGAAGAATCTTGTTTTGTTACTGTTTTCAACTTGCAATTAAGACTGATAATAGAGAGCGTATCTTACCTAGAAATAGTGGTGGAAATATAAATAATGCACCCCCTTGCTGGAATTTTTTAAACATTCAACCTCCCCCCGTTTGAAGTTGAAATACTGACAACAATTATTAATTTTAATAAAGGGTGTTCTCTCAGCTCATACCCCCACCAGCTCCACAGAAAATCAGAGAGTTACAGATATGCAAGGCTTATCTATGACAATAGTATATTGGGTACTTATGTAATATCTGGACTCCCGTTTTTCTTATGAGACCGCGTCCCCTCGCGGGGCTCGCTGCGCTCGCCACGCTTCGGGCACGGTGGCTCGCTGCGCTCGCCACACTATATAAAATCAACTCCATGCATAGTTGGATAGTAGGGGTATGAAAAAATGGGGTGCATTTAACATTGGAGCCCAGATAATACATAAGTACCGTATATTGTATTGTCAGAGAACAGACTAATTGGGAGGTGATCCCCACAACTCCAACCTGAACCTTCCACTCTGGAATCTCTGAGATGGGACCATTAAAAAATCTTTTTAGGTTTACAGAAGGGTGAAACCAGAATTACTTTGCTGCATAAAAGGAAAAGAAGGATTGAGTACTGCATAACAAATGCAAGAGGGTGAGGGACAGTTGTCCATGAAACAAAACTGCGCTAATGTGTTTGAGCTGCGCAGTATTAGTATTAGTATAAATTTAAAATTAAAATAATAAAAATAAAAAATAATAGAATAAAAATAAAAAAATAAAGATTCAAGGGACCCTCTCCTTTATACCCCAACGCGTTTTGCATCCGTTGGAATGCGAAACGCGTTGGTATGCAAAAGAAGAGGGGGGTCCGCGGGGGGTGAGCGGTGGGGGCGGGTGGTGGGGGGGGGGGGGTATGGCTGGGGCGTACAAAGGCTTTGCACTGGCCCTGGGTGGGCCTGTGTGCAGGGCCTATTTTTAGTACAAGCCAAGACCTGGTGCTGCATTACTAGGCTTCAGAAGTGGAAAAGAGAGGAGATGCTTTTCAGGATGCCAGTGCTGCTGTGCTGTCATATAGATACACTGACAGGCGCAGCAGTAACCACGGACATGCAGATCTTGCTGCATGTCTGTGGTTGCTGCTGGCATGCGCTGCACCTGTCAGTGTATCATACCCTCCAACTGTACCGATTTTGCTGGTACAGTTCCGTTTTTTAACGGTCTGTACCGGCAAAAAACAAAGTGTACCGATGTACCAAATTTCAGCCTAGTTCCAGCACCATTCCCAGTGGTTCTTTGCGAGCCCCTGCCGGCTGCCAGCGTGCGTTGTGCTGACGTCACGCGGCTCCGGTGCGTACCCTCCCGCACTCCTACATCGGCGCATGCTCTGCTGAGGCGCCATGAAACAGGAGGACTTCCGCACTCCTCCGCCGGCACATGGTCTGCAGAGCATACAAGGCGCCATGGAGCAGGGGGACTCTGGAGCACCTGCGGCGGGTGGCGGGACGAAGTGAGAGGGGAGCAGTAAGCGGCACACAGTGAGTGGGCATACACACACACATATATATATATATATATATAACCACAGTAACCCAACTGCGCATTACAAGAGTGAGGCAGCACCTCTGAGGGGCCCCCTGTTAGACAGGACCCAAAGGTTTAGACATAGAAAGGAGGGAGTTTCAGAGTGCGCCTATTCGTTTACACATATGACAAGTCTGTTATACAAACAATGCAATGGTACAGAAAGTATTCATATTAATATAAAAGTATTTATTCAGGAATCTTCCAAATGATGATAAAGGCCCAACGCGTTTCGTCAACAACTTGACTTCATCAGGGGCATTGGAAGCAGAGCAACACAGAGCAATTTCACACTGTAAATTGTAACAAATCTGTGTCATTTACACATAAAAACAATGAAGCAAAAGTTGAGTAAAAAGATAAAAAGAATGAAGAGCATCATGGAGATGGAGGACACAGTTTGAAGAGGAGGATAGCAGAGGAACCACTGATAAATATCTGTGTTGTGGAATTCAGTTATTTCAACACCCAATTTGTGAATCTTATTAGTCGGCCAACCATTGAAGTGGATGAGCGGTATTATTGAGAGGGAAAAAAACAAAAGGTGAGTTTCACATAAGTGTTTACCCAAAACACATTAGGGTAGTCTTAAATGTATCATACCTAGAAGTATTCCTTCTTAAACAATTGTTTAGAAAGACAGCAGATGTTTTCTTACGAGAAAAATATGTGCTGGAAATAACTTATGCAGATAATCTAGAATAAGAAAAGATTTCACACTGTATAGAGTTTTGCTTTCAGTCATGATCCACTAAGGAGTGAAAAGTATTTTAAAATAACATACCACTGGAGATCAGTAGGGACAATTGAACTTAGTGTGGTAGTAGTCCAATATTCTCCAGGGGTAATTTGCCAATATTTAGGGGGAAGATTTAATAGCCCCAAACCTCAGCATCAAAAAGAGATCAATCTATAAAGAAAAATACAATGGCTGCTAGTCTATACACAATGGCAAATTATGTGGCAGTGATCAGACTCAGAAAGTGAAACAGTGTACTTACAGTGTAAGTGAAACAGTGTATATGTGTAGAACCGGATGTGAACTCCTGGATTCCAAACATTGAATGAACTCCTAGAGTTCATTGTCGTCTTATATAGGGGACTAGTCTTTACATCACTTCCTGTTCTCACATTATTAGAGTAATCTGAAAAAGGCATCTATGCGCCTCACTTACTGCGCTAATTATTAACTGATGGCTATGTTGCACATATACTAGTGTATAGGGAATAAAATGACCCATTAATGTAATGATATAAGCCACTAAATATCCTAATTAAGCCGTGGAACGCATGGCTACGGCGCCATGCGTTCCAATTGGTGGCCATATTGTTTCCTGTGCTATTAATCAGCCCTTTGTGACGAGTGGGCAGAGTATTATATATGTGACCCCTCCCTTTCATCGATGTAGATCGGGCGTCATCTCGGGCATCATCACTGGCGTAATCCGGATTGGCCACCTCCTCTAGGGGGGCTGGAGACAGTCCGAACCTCTTTTACTAGTTCTTAATCACGGCGGTGATCACTTCCAGGTCTGTGGGACGCAATTTGCATTCCATTATCAACCTGTAGTTAAATCTATATAAAATACTTATTCAAAATACTTATTCAGGACCGCCTGCGGCCTCCCACTACTAATATAGAATAAGTGAAGTGCCTTTATTACTATTAAATGATGTATATATCTATATTGTGACGATGTGTCTAAAATAGCATTAAATTCATAATTGTATGGATTAACAAATCACGCAGTGTAAGAATAATTTAGTTTAATTTTCTTATTTTTACCTAATTTTATATATATATGTGAGCTACAGCGATAACATATATCGCGTCCGGGTTTGTGGAACGCAATTTGCGTTCCATGGTTTGATCTGTAATAGGATCTATACAATACTTCCATATTACTAATAATTTTACAAGGTGCCTACATAAGTGATCTAAAGGTGATACGTCTAATAGTGATAGTGAAAGAAATACCTATAACTCGAAATCTAACAATTGCCTATTTAAGGATTTGGTTGACAGACGTGGGTAAGCTATGCAATAATTAAATTCTTATTTAGTGCCTATATTAGTATGGACAAGGTCTATTATCTATGGTCATAGGTGAGCATTATCTAAAGATACGGGCTACAAAGGTATCCGTTCATGTATGGACTGGGCAGTATACTATCTGCGCTAAATTCTGTAATGATTTATGACTATGAATAGTGGGAGTAATATCTATCTAAATTCTTACTAGATGTGGTAGCCCAATTAGTCAAATCTTGTAAACTAATGGGTACAGTGTGGAATATGCCACCTTCTAAGTATCATCACTGTCACATTTACAAATCCTTTTAAAAACCACATACTTATAAAGCGTAATAAGGCTAATACATTGGTCATCGCATAATGATAATCAGTCTTGCCTCATATCACACCTCAAGCGTATTATAACATATGTATAGTAAAATTTACAACTGACCAATAGTTACTACAAATGAGATAGCAGTTGAGAAATGTAGTAAAGGACGGAGGTGACCTCTAAGTGAGGAGAGATAAAGGAAGTGTGGAGTGGGAGATAGATTTAGCTAACTTAGCTTAACCATCCAAATGGGGATGGGTGGGATAGGGAGGGGGGCAAAAAGGCTTGGGATGTCTATCACAGAATTAAGAATACCCATATTCATCAGTAATGGTTTCATAGAAAAGCCACGATGTCTACCCCTTCGTTTAGGCCTCTAGTGAATTCATGGAGTATATCCAAAAACTTTCTTTTTTAATAAGTTCTTTATCTCTATTCCCTCCTCTGGGGTTTGCCGGTACTCGTTCAAGGATAGTGAAGTTGAAGTTATCTTTGGTTACAGTGGAATTGTGTTTCTCGGTATAGTGTCTTGGTACACTGTGCATCTTCACCTTATTCCTTATATTTCTGATATGTTCTTGGATACGTATCTTAGTTTGCCTAATGGTCTTCCCTATGTAGTTCAGGTTGCAACTACATGTGATCATATATACTACATGATCAGAGTTGCATGTGACAGCTTCCTTGATGTTATATATTCTGCCGTTATCGAAAGTGTGGCTGAATTGATTTTTATCCAAATATTGACAACAAATGCATTTGTTGCATGGAGTGGTCCCAGGTTTTTTAATCAGGAAGTAGGAGTTTTTAACCGTAGGGGCAGTGATAGATTTTATTTTGCTTGGTGCTAAAATGGTTTTCAGATTTTTAGCTCGACGAAAGACTATCTGTGGTTTAGGAGGAAGATGTTGTCCTAATAAGGGATCACGTAGCAATGTACTCCAGTGTTTTTCCAGGACATTTTTGATTATGTGATTCTCACAGTTGTATTGTGTGACGAAAGGTCTACATTTGAACTCTTTTTTGGGTCCAACGGATCTCGAGAGTAAATCATTCCGTTCTTTAAGATGTGGTTTTTGTCTCGCTTCTTCAATTAGTTTGATTTTGTATCCTCTTTCGATGAATCTATCTACCAGAAGTTGGGATTGAAACCAAAATTATTTTTCGTCACTGCAGTTTCTTCTTATCCTCAGGAGCTGAGCGTATGGTACGCTGTTCTTCCATGCTGGAAAATGACAGCTGGTGGCTGGTATGAAACTGTTGGCATCAACTGTTTTAAAATGCGTACGGGTGATAATTTCTTCGTTGGGTCTTCCCTCCAGTTCTAGGTCCAGGAACTCGATTTTTGCAGGATCAGATTTGTATGTAAATTTCAAATTAAGATCATTGTTATGAATGTATGATATGAACTCTGAGATGCTAGTTGCATCTCCATGCCAGATAAATAAGAGATCATCTATGTATCTTTTGTATATTATTATATTTTTTTTGAATTTGGATCCATAGATGAACCTTTCCTCCCAAGCTCTCATGTGGAGGTTGGCGTAAGCCGGAGCAAATTTGGTCCCCATGGCAGTTCCCTGTGTTTGGAGATAGAATTCACCATTGAACTCAAAGAAATTATGGTTGAGTATGTATTTAATACTTTCTATGAGGAATGAGATTTCAGATGCTGAGTTTTTGGGGTCACCTTGAAGGATTTCATTTACTGATTGGAGACCTTTACTGTGTGGGATTGAAGAGTATAGTCCTTGTACATCGACTGTCAACCAACAAAAGTCTGTCGACCAGATTTTACCTTTTAAAAGTTGTAAAACTGAAGAACTATCGTTCAAAAGGGAGTCATTTTGTAAAACGTAAGGTTGTAATTTGAGATCCAAATCATGTGACAGATAGAGGTTAAGGAATTAATACCGGCTATTATCGGCCGTCCAGGTGGTCGTGATTGATCCTTGTGAACTTTAGGTAAGTGATACAAGATGGGGACGGTAGGATGTTTTACATTCATGTATTCGAACTCTTCTTTGCAAATAGCTCCGTCCTGTAAGCCGGAAGATAGGAGGGTTTCTAATTCTACTTGGAATTCAATTGTCGGATTACACTCTAATTTTGCATATGTAGTCTCATCATTAAGGATTTTACTTGCTTCCATCAGATAGCCAGATCTATCCTGTAATACCACCGCCCCACCTTTATCCGCCGATTTGATAATGGTATTTTCATCTTTTCCTAGTGATTTTAAGGCTTTGTATATATAGATTTAACTACAGGTTGATAATGAAACGCAAATTGCATCCCACGGACCTGGAAGTGATCACCGCCGTGATTAAGAACTAGTAAAAGAGGTCCGGAGTGTCTCCAGCCCCCCTAGAGGAGGTGACCAATCCAGATTACGCCAGTGATGACGCCCGAGATGACGCCGACCTACGTCGATGAAAAGGGAGGGGTCACAGATATAATACGCTGCCCACTCGTCACAAAGGGCTGATTAATAGCACAGGAAACAATATGGCCACCAATTGGAACGCATGGCGCCGTAGCCATGCGTTCCACTGCTTAATTAGGATATTTAGTGGCTTATATCATTACATTAATGGGTCATTTTATTCCCTATACACTAGTATATGTGCAACATAGCCATCAGTTAATAATTAGCGCAGTAAGTGAGGCGCATAGATGCCTTTTCAGATTACTCTAATAATGTGAGAACAGGAAGTGATGTAAAGACTAGTCCCCTATATAAGACCACAATGAACTCTAGGAGTTCATTCAATGTTTGGAATCCAGGAGTTCACATCCAGTTCTACACATATATAGTAAGTACACTGTTTCACTTTCTGAGTCTGATCACTGCCACATAATTTGCGATTGTGTATGCACTAGCAGCCATTGTATTTTTCTTTATAGATTGATCTCTTTTTGATGCTGAGGTTTGGGGCTATTAAATCGGTACTCTTTACCTAGAAGGGCGCCCATCGCGGCCATCGCGGGCATCGCATGTACTAAAAAATCGCATGCGATGCGACCGACGCGATGACCGCGATTTCCCATAGGGAACAATGTTAAATGTCCCAATTGACCCGATTTTCCTGTTCAACGTCCCAATTGACCCGATTTTTTCATAGGGAACAATGTTAAATGGCCCACTGAGGCCAAATAGGCACCCTGAAGTGTGAAATGGCCCCCCCCAATTGTTAACGCCACCCCACGATCAACGTCAACCCGAAGCGTGGCGAGCACAGCGAGCCCCGCGAGGGGACCCGGACACCATCACAGTTATACGCGTCCCCTCGCGGGCTTCACAGCTGACCCCATTATACTTGCCCCTTACACATGATGCCAAATGGAATGAGCCAAAATTCATATAATGCCACTCGGATTGAGCCAAAATTCACATAATGCCACATGGATTGAGCCAAAATTTACATAATAACACATGGATTGAGCCAAATTCATAAAATGCCAAATGGATTGAGACAAAATTCACATAATGCCACAAGGATTGAGCCAAAATTCACATAATACCACATGAATTGAGCCAGAGATCACATAATGCCACACGGATTAATCCAGAATTCACATAATGCCACACAGATTAAGCCAAAATTCACAAGACGCTTCATAAACAGGGACATTGTCCACCAAAGGCACGCATTAAACATTTACACCATAATGTCCATTACATGTTAAATTACACGCCATTATGTCCATTATGTATTATGCCAAACACCATAATGCCTATTAAAAATGATGCTACATAAGTGCTGCTTATCTACATGCTCATTGCCAAGGGTTCCATGCTCATTGCCAGAGGGTCCATGCTCGTTGCCATGTGGGATTACATGCTCATTGCCAAGGGGGAATACATGCTCACGGTAAATGGGGGACAACCGCCGCCAGGCAGAAGTGATAGCCGCTGACAGTGGCAGAGCCTGGCTGTATTCAGAGCACTGCAGGTCCTGGCTATTTGAAATAATACCCCTTTCACACCAGAAAATGCATTCCCAAGTTGGCTCCTTTTACACCAGCCTAGTCCCTGCATTTTCTGGTGTGAGGGGGAGAGAAAACCACCCCTCCCCCCCTTTAACCAGTTATCTCATTTAACCTATCTTTGGAACCAACTAACCCATTTACATGAGACAAGTATCATATTTAAGAACTTTTGAGTGGGCTTTGAATGATTATGGTCCAGTGAAACTGGAACGTTTGGTTCCAGAGTAATCTGCCCTCAAAGAACATGAACAGCCATGAAATTACATTTAAAAAATAAAAAAATCGGTTCACATGCAATATCTCTGGAACCGATTGACCGATATGGACCAGCCTGGTATCATATTGAAGGCCCAGCGATTTTGAATTGAATGAGGTCAACCGCAAGCTTCTGTGATGCCAGGGGGGGAACTGGCAGCCGTCGGAACCGGGTCCCATATTATCCTATGGAGAAAAAACGTTACAGCTTTGCCAGGCGATATCTCCGTTTCCCGGGGGCTAGAGACACGGGGCTGGGCTCGTTGGAAAGCCCTGGTCCTCAGCTACAAAATTAAATGACAGGGGGGCACGTGCTCGGGTGCCCCACCCTGAATCCGCCACTGCTTCTAGGTGTGATACATTTAAGACTACCCTAATGTGGTTTGGGTAAACACTTATGTGAAACTCACCTTTTGTTTTTTTCCCTCTCAATAATACCGCTCATCCACTTCAATGGTTGGCCGACTAATAAGATTCACAAATTGGGTGTTGAAATAACTGAATTCCACAGCACAGATATTTATCAGTGGTTCCTCTGCTATCCTCCTCTTCAAACTGTGTCCTCCATCTCCATGATGCTCTTCATTCTTTTGATCTTTTTACTCAACATTTGCTTCATTGTTTTTATGTGTAAATGACACAGATTTGTTACAATTTACAGTGTGAAATTGCTCTGTGTTGCGCTGCTTCCAATGCCCCTGATGAAGTCAATTTGTTGACGAAACGCGTTGGGCCTTTATCATCATTTGGAAGATTCCTGAATAAATACTTTTATATTATTATGAATACTTTCTGTACCATTGCATTGTTTGTATAACAGACTTGTCATATGTGTAAACGAATAGGCGCACTCTGAAACTCCCTCCTTTATATATATATATATATATATATATATATATATATATATATATATACTTGGCTGGTCGGCCTGGCACTCTCCCAAAGCGTTAGTGCCCCGGTGCCCTCCGGAAAATATTAGTATGGATTTGAAGAAAACAAGCTGCGGCACTCAAGGGTCTTGTAAAAGGTCAATTAGCATTTATTTCATAAATGCAAAGAAAGGATGAAATAAATGCTAATTGACCTTTTACAAGACCCTTGAGTGCCGCAGCTTGTTTTATTCAAATCCATATATATATATATATATATATATATATGCACCACTTTGGAGTAGCACTCCCTTGTCTCGGGGTATAGTTGAAGGGTGCCCGCCCAGATCACTTCCAGTGACCAATATAGTAACTCCGCGTGGTGGCACTCCAAACACAGACTTCTTAACACCGCAGGTAACGACAATGTTTCGAGGTTTTTATTTAACACCTCTTCATCAGGTCACATAAAAGAATAACATAACATAATCACATTTATACTCACAAACCACCAGTGCACGCCTCCATGTTCCGGTATTCGCGCCGTCTGTGTCCGACCCCGTCATCAACGTGCGTCGTAGCACGTCACTCCGCACAGACGTAGACCCGGCACACACGTAAGGCGTCGTCCGTTACCACGGAGACCTGAGAAAATATAAACAAAACACGTTAATACAGAGATCGTGTACACCATCAAAAATACAAAAAGGTTAAAAGCAGTTGCAGGCATAGCGGCCGCTAAGCAACTGGACAGGATCAATTTAGGCAAAATACTTAATATGCATACAAGAATGAATAAAGAGATATCATGATATTAAAGCATCATGCGCAAGTACTCTTCTCTAGCACATAAAAGTGTAATAAAGGGACACAATAGTCAAAACAGTGTCACAGGCCCAATTCAAAGCAACCTCATGTGCCCTGAATCAAAAACCTTAGACATATACAAAAAACAAGAACCATGATATACAACGAAACTCCTAGACATAATAATGAAGGGGGTATATGATCAATCAAGATATATCGGAGTGACGAGATGTTGTGACCAGCCTGCAAAAAATGTCTGGCCACAGGCTGGTCACTAGACCCGCTTTCAAGTGCACTTTTAATAGAATGTCGATGGGTGGCCATCCTTTCACGCAAGGTGCGGTCTGTTTTCCCGACATAACTGCGTCCGCAGGGACATGTCAGGAGATAAATCACGTACTTAGTCGTACATGTAATTCTATGACGGATATCAAATTTTTTCCTGATGATGGATGGTTAAATGATGAGGCGGCCACCATGGACCTGCATGTAATACAGTTAAGGCACTTAAAACAGCCCATTTTTTTGGAGAGAAAATTTCTTGTATGGGTCTGGCTGCTGGTTAAGCCAGTTATGTCCGTCCGGACCACCCAGTCGAACACATTCCGACCTCTCTGATAACAGGGCATTAGCTTGCTATCACTAAGTCCTATTTTAGGGTCTGCGGTCACCAAGGGCCACCAACGTTTTGACAACTTATTGATTTTAGTACTCTGGTCATTAAAGTGGTTGACCCACGGTAGACGGTCACCAACTGATTTTTGTGGCTGTATCTTGAGTAAATCAGCCCTAGGTGTATCCATGGCTCTCTTCTTTGCTACTTCCAGTGATTTTGGTTCATAACCACGGTTCACAAACTTTGCCGCCATGATATTCATTTGTGTTTCAGCATCCAAGTCTGAACTACACACCCTCTTGGCCCTAAGAAATTGGGAGTATGGTAGTCCATACTTGGATGCTTTAGGGTGGAAACTGTTGGCGTGCAAAATTGTGTTCCGATCCGTCGGCTTTGTAAATAAATTGGATGAAAGTTTGCCCTCGCTCAGTGTTACTTCAACATCCAAGAAATGGACTCGATTAGGATGTATAGTATATGTGAACTTAATGGGTCCGCCAGACTCATTGTGACCTCGTATGTACTCTTCTAGTAGTTCTACTGGGCCCCTCCATATCATAAAGAGGTCGTCAATGAATCTGGCGTAAGCCACAATATGTTCACAAATGCCAGGTGCTTCGAGGAAAATTTGGCGCTCCACCTGCAGCATGTAGGCATTAGCGTACGATGGGGCCACATTGGACCCCATCGCACAGCCCGACAGCTGCAGGTAGAATGCCCCATCAAATATAAAGTAATTGTGGGTTAAAATTAACTCCAAAAGTTGTACAACTAATCCACATGGTGGACCAATGTAGTGAGGATTTCCCTCCAGCAAATTTCTGATGGCATGGAGTCCTTCTCCATTGGGGATCACAGTGTAAAGGCTGGTGATGTCAAGGGTTACCAGGACACCACCAGTCGGCACACACTCCACACTCTGTAAAAGGTTTAGGAACGCAGTGGTGTCCCTAATATGGCCACTGCTATTAACAATGCATGGTTGGATAAGAGCATCGAGGTACACAGCAAGAGCCTGGAACAGAGACCCTCTGGCGGATATTATCGGTCGCCCTGGAGGCTGCTCCAGGCTCTTGTGCACCTTTGGTAGGGTATATAAAATAGCCACCACTGGTTCCTTGGGTACAAGGGCATCAAAAAGTTTTTGGTCAATAAGACCTGCAGACAAAGCTGGTGTTAAAATGTCCACCAGTTCTTTCATATAGCCAACCGTAGGATCACCGGAGAGTTTACAATAAACATTAGAGTCCGCCAATTGGCGTTGGATCTCATCCTTGTACGGCTGTATGTCTTGAATGACTATTGCCCCGCCCTTGTCGGCGGGGCGTATGACAATGTCATTATAACAGGATAAGTCCTTGAGAGCCTGGAATTCATCCTGGCTGAGATTGTTGTATTGGTCATGGTCCTGGTCAATTTGTATCTGAGTGTCCAACATATTTCCATATGCTTTAATAGATGTATTATAGGAAACTGGATCGAATGTAGAGCGTGGAATAATTTTCCTTAGTTGGTGGGGGATAGTGTCAGCCGTGGGGGGTTTAGGGTTATTGTGAAAATGCTCCTTGAGCCGTAATTGTCTTTGAAGACGATACTTTTCCACTTCCCATTTGAGGCCATTTAGTTTTGTTGTGGGGACATAGGACAAACCTTTGTTTAGCACCTTTTTCTCGGAGTCTGTCAACACGTGTGTCGACAGATTAATTATCGTGGTCTCCGGTTCCGGTTCAGTGGTGGGCGACCCACTTTTCCACGTCCTCTGCCCCTTCCCGCCGCGGCGGGTACACTTGCGTTGGCGATGCGGCCTTGAGAATTGGTTTGTACACCTAAAGGGGACTGACCGCGGGTATTGGAGGGGCCTGATGTGGTGTCTGAGTCACTGGTTGTGATAGCCTCATAAGATGAGCCAGTGTCCTGTGGTGGTTTCCACCTCCTTCTATTACTACCCCTCTCTCGAAATCTTTGTGGGGGCTCCGAACGTCCGCCATGTACCCACTGGTGTAGCTCACAACACAAGCAAACATTTGAGGAGGATGTGGCTAATAATTGGATTGATAAGCTGTCCAAACAGGTATCAGCCTATAAGAGGGACCTTATAGCTTTTAAAAAACAAAAGCTACAAAAAGTTATAGGTGACTATGAAAATAATCATGTCTACCAGTGGGTACATGGCGGACGTTCGGAGCCCCCACAAAGATTTCGAGAGAGGGGTAGTAATAGAAGGAGGTGGAAACCACCACAGGACACTGGCTCATCTTATGAGGCTATCACAACCAGTGACTCAGACACCACATCAGGCCCCTCCAATACCCGCGGTCAGTCCCCTTTAGGTGTACAAACCAATTCTCAAGGCCGCATCGCCAACGCAAGTGTACCCGCCACGGCGGGAAGGGGCAGAGGACGTGGAAAAGTGGGTCGCCCACCACTGAACCGGAACCGGAGACCACGATAATTAATCTGTCGACACACGTGTTGACAGACTCCGAGAAAAAGGTGCTAAACAAAGGTTTGTCCTATGTCCCCACAACGAAACTAAATGGCCTCAAATGGGAAGTGGAAAAGTATCGTCTTCAAAGACAATTACGGCTCAAGGAGCATTTTCACAATAACCCTAAACCCCCCACGGCTGACACTATCCCCCACCAACTAAGGAAAATTATTCCACGCTCTACATTCGATCCAGTTTCCTATAATACATCTATTAAAGCATATGGAAATATGTTGGACACTCAGATACAAATTGACCAGGACCATGACCAATACAACAATCTCAGCCAGGATGAATTCCAGGCTCTCAAGGACTTATCCTGTTATAATGACATTGTCATACGCCCCGCCGACAAGGGCGGGGCAATAGTCATTCAAGACATACAGCCGTACAAGGATGAGAT
This sequence comes from Crinia signifera, assembly GCF_055691185.1. Taxonomy (NCBI): domain Eukaryota; kingdom Metazoa; phylum Chordata; class Amphibia; order Anura; family Myobatrachidae; genus Crinia; species Crinia signifera. Next base: position 189,433,251 of record NC_139219.1, read on the forward strand.
CCAACGCCAATTGGCGGACTCTAATGTTTATTGTAAACTCTCCGGTGATCCTACGGTTGGCTATATGAAAGAACTGGTGGACATTTTAACACCAGCTTTGTCTGCAGGTCTTATTGACCAAAAACTTTTTGATGCCCTTGTACCCAAGGAACCAGTGGTGGCTATTTTATATACCCTACCAAAGGTGCACAAGAGCCTGGAGCAGCCTCCAGGGCGACCGATAATATCCGCCAGAGGGTCTCTGTTCCAGGCTCTTGCTGTGTACCTCGATGCTCTTATCCAACCATGCATTGTTAATAGCAGTGGCCATATTAGGGACACCACTGCGTTCCTAAACCTTTTACAGAGTGTGGAGTGTGTGCCGACTGGTGGTGTCCTGGTAACCCTTGACATCACCAGCCTTTACACTGTGATCCCCAATGGAGAAGGACTCCATGCCATCAGAAATTTGCTGGAGGGAAATCCTCACTACATTGGTCCACCATGTGGATTAGTTGTACAACTTTTGGAGTTAATTTTAACCCACAATTACTTTATATTTGATGGGGCATTCTACCTGCAGCTGTCGGGCTGTGCGATGGGGTCCAATGTGGCCCCATCGTACGCTAATGCCTACATGCTGCAGGTGGAGCGCCAAATTTTCCTCGAAGCACCTGGCATTTGTGAACATATTGTGGCTTACGCCAGATTCATTGACGACCTCTTTATGATATGGAGGGGCCCAGTAGAACTACTAGAAGAGTACATACGAGGTCACAATGAGTCTGGCGGACCCATTAAGTTCATCATTTAACCATCCATCATCAGGAAAAAAATTTGATATCCGTCATAGAATTACATGTACGACTAAGTACGTGATTTATCTCCTGACATGTCCCTGCGGACGCAGTTATGTCGGGAAAACAGACCGCACCTTGCGTGAAAGGATGGCCACCCATCGACATTCTATTAAAAGTGCACTTGAAAGCGGGTCTAGTGACCAGCCTGTGGCCAGACATTTTCTGCAGGCTGGTCACAACATCTCGTCACTCCGATATATCTTGATTGATCATATACCCCCTTCAATTAGAAGGGGTGACAGATCATTAAAACTACTTCAGCGTGAGACCAGTTGGATATATCGCCTCGGGACAATGGCTCCCCGTGGCCTTAATGAGCAACTGGGCTTACGGTGTTATTTGTAATAATTTATCGTTATTATGTCTAGGAGTTTGCTTGTATATCATGGTTCTTGTTTTTTGTATATGTCTAAGGTTTTTGATTCAGGGCACATGAGGTTGCTTTGAATTGGGCCCGTGACACTGTTTTGACTATTGTGTCCCTTTATTACACTTTTATGTGCTAGAGAAGAGTACTTGCGCATGATGCTTTAATATCATGATATCTCTTTATTCATTCTTGTATGCATATTAAGTATTTTGCCTAAATTGATCCTGTCCAGTTGCTTAGCGGCCGCTATGCCTGCAACTGCTTTTAACCTTTTTGTATTTTTGATGATGTACACGATCTCTGTATTAACGTGTTTTGTTTATATTTTCTCAGGTCTCCGTGGTAACGGACGACGCCTTACGTGTGTGCCGGGTCTACGTCTGTGCGGAGTGACGTGCTACGACGCACGTTGATGACGGGGTCGGACACAGACGGCGCGAATACCGGAACATGGAGGCGTGCACTGGTGGTTTGTGAGTATAAATGTGATTATGTTATGTTATTCTTTTATGTGACCTGATGAAGAGGTGTTAAATAAAAACCTCGAAACGTTGTCGTTACCTGCGGTGTTAAGAAGTCTGTGTTTGGAGTGCCACCACGCGGAGTTACTATATATATATATATATATATATATATAGAAAAACAGAATATCCAGAGGATATAAATGGCAGCACTCCTGATGAAACTTGTAAAAAAGATTTTTATTCCATATGTCACCTGACATTGTAGTTTTAGCATATACTGCTGGGGTACAACTGCAACTGATGGAATTCGCAGGTACAACAAGACATGGGTCTCAATTCAATGAGTAAAACATAGTCACCATTATGGCAGTCAACGGAGCCCGTTTCGGCTTATCCAGCCTTCATCCTGGACTGACCCACACTAATTCAGTGCCCCAGACTCATATATATAGCCAGCAATAATTAAGTTAATTCACACCACACTGTGTAATTCACTAGGTCCAATTGCGCTACTCCGTTACCCTGCATATGCATATTACCACCTACCGGATCTCCAAATATGGACTATCCGGTTTTGTACCAATCAAAGAGTGCGGGACAATACACACCTCCGTACGTATAACGGAGCTCAGCCTAAGGCAGTGTTTCCCAACCTTTTTTCTCTCCCGTACCCCTTGATTAGGCTTTTCATTGATGAGTACCCCCTCCTCTCAATTTAAAATATAGACAGTACTTATGAGTGGAGTGGAAGTGAGCGGTATGCGTGTCCTTATGCATGTAGCAGACAGGAATCGTGCCCTTCCGTGTCTGGCAGCTAGTTGTGTATTGTCTCCAGGGTTCCCACTTACACCTGTAGGATTAATGCCGCTGCTTCTTCCACCCATGTCAGTGCAGGGTAGATGATCGCTGATGTCTGAGGGCAGCATGGGTAGCTCCTATTGGATTGCTGGTCAGGCAAAAGCACAATGAGAAGCTGATGACACTGAAGACAGAACCATAAGTGACACAACATGGTTCTTCTCCATAGCAATGGGACTTCTTCTTCTGCCGTCAAAAGACTTTTTTTCAGTTTCGGCCATTACTAATATTATTTTCAAGTACCCCCAACTGGTCTGCAGAGTACCCCCAGGGGTACTAGTACCCCAGGTTGGGAACCACTGGCCTAAGGGACGTGGGCGTGCGTCCGATGCGTCATAGCGTCATCGCGCATCCACCCGTACAGCCAGACTCCGGGACAGCCTCCGTGTTGGAAAGGTTACTCCTCCCAACTCACAGCGTCATCCTGACGTGATGTCAGGACAGTCAAGTTAGTAACGTTGCCCTGGTAACCCGCTGCCACCAATGTACGCTGCAGTAAGCAAAGTCATCGGGGCCGAGTTTCCTCAGGTGTATACATTCTATTAGAAGGCAGCTGTCAAATACACATCAAATATCCATATGTTGCCTGGTATCTCGTCGCAGCAGTTAGTCGACACCAGTCAGTGTCGACCACAGTGCCGAGCCTCATCAGGAATCAGGAAAGCGGTCTGTGACCTTAAGGGACCGCCTTAGGACCCTCTGGAATGAAAGTATAGTGTGCATAGAGAAGGGTAGGGGTAGTTTTAGGAAGCATATGCATTACAGTAGTTAAGGAGTCACGCAATCTATGACCACCAAAAAACAAAAAATAGAAAATACACGTAAATAATCAAATACCCAAAAAAACATTCAATAAAGAGAAAAAATAAAGAAGGAAAATCAGCAAAATGTGCTAGATATATTTACAAAAATGTATATATATAGAGATCTCTGTGGAGGCAAAGCATTTCATAGCCATATCTCATCAACAAAAGACATCTATGTCAAAGGATATGTATGACAACCAACATATGTCACATCAATAATTGCTATTCACCCATTAGGGTATGTTATTGACTCGAAGGAAATAATTTCAAAATTGTAGACTGAGGATCATCTATTACATGAGAGCAGTGGAGGATCTATAGGAAGGATGACAATGGGAACTCTTCATTTAGGCCAGAAGGTGATAAAGATGCAAGTTTCTTTATCCATTGGCATTCTCTTTGGAGAAGAATTTTATGTCTATCACCCCCCCTCCGCAACGGCGGTATCTGGTCTACCGGGATGTAGAGGAAATCACGTAGAGAGTGTCCTGCTTCATGATAATGACGGGCCACTGGTGGGGTGGCCTGATCAATACTGGTTAATGCCTTTTTGATTGAGGACCTGTGCATAGAGATCCTCTCCTTGACCATTCTAATGGTCTTGCCGATGTAGATCTTCCTACACGGGCATACGATGGCATAAATAACAAACTTGGATTCACAATTCAACCGGTGAAATATTTTGTATTTAACACCCGTGCCTGGATGTGTAAAATGTGCTCCCGTGATGACAAAGGGACAGTTCACACATCCAGTGCATTTATATGATCCGGTTGGTCTTCTTAGCCATGTGTTATTCGAACTCGTAGATGGGCTAATGTCAGAATATGTGATCCGTTGTTTGAGATTGGGACTGCGTTTGAAACTGAAGAGCGGTAACTGGGTACAGTCAGGTCCAATGACTGGGTCTGTACTTATTATATGCCAGTGTTTGATAACTGCCGCTTTAATCGACTTTGACTTTGTAGAATAGGTCGTTGGAAAGACCACTCTATTGATATTCTTTAAATTGGAAACAGGATGTAGTAAAGTCTCTCTGTCAAAATTCTTCTCCAAAGAGAATGCCAATGGATAAAGAAACTTGCATCTTTATCACCTTCTGGCCTAAATGAAGAGTTCCCATTGTCATCCTTCCTATAGATCCTCCACTGCTCTCATGTAATAGATGATCCTCAGTCTACAATTTTGAAATTATTTCCTTCGAGTCAATAACATACCCTAATGGGTGAATAGCAATTATTGATGTGACATATGTTGGTTGTCATACATATCCTTTGACATAGATGTCTTTTGTTGATGAGATATGGCTATGAAATGCTTTGCCTCCACAGAGATCTCTCTATATATATATTTTTGTAAATATATCTAGCACATTTTGCTGATTTTTCTTCTTTATTTTTTCTCTTTATTGAATGTTTTTTTGGGTATTTGATTATTTACGTGTATTTTCTATTTTTTGTTTTTTGGTGGTCATAGATTGCGTGACTCCTTAACTACTGTAATGCATATGCTTCCTAAAACTACCCCTACCCTTCTCTATGCACACTATACTTTCATTCCAGAGGGTCCTAAGGCGGTCCCTTAAGGTCACAGACCGCTTTCCTGATTCCTGATGAGGCTCGGCACGGTGGTCGACACTGACTGGTGTCGACTAACTGCTGCGACGAGATACCAGGCAACATATGGATATTTGATGTGTATTTGACAGCTGCCTTCTAATAGAATGTATACACCTGAGGAAACTCGGCCCCGATGACTTTGCTTACTGCAGCGTACATTGGTGGCAGCGGGTTACCAGGGCAACGTTACTAACTTGACTGTCCTGACATCACGTCAGGATGACGCTGTGAGTTGGGAGGAGTAACCTTTCCAACACGGAGGCTGTCCCGGAGTCTGGCTGTACGGGTGGATGCGCGATGACGCTATGACGCATCGGACGCACGCCCACGTCCCTTAGGCTGAGCTCCGTGATACGTACGGAGGTGTGTATTGATTGGTACAAAACCGGATAGTCCATATTTGGAGATCCGGTAGGTGGTAATATGCATATGCAGGGTAACGGAGTAGCGCAATTGGACCTAGTGAATTACACAGTGTGGTGTGAATTAACTTAATTATTGCTGGCTATATATATGAGTCTGGGGCACTGAATTAGTGTGGGTCAGTCCAGGATGAAGGCTGGATAAGCCGAAACGGGCTCCGTTGACTGCCATAATGGTGACTATGTTTTACTCATTGAATTGAGACCCATGTCTTGTTGTACCTGCGAATTCCATCAGTTGCAGTTGTACCCCAGCAGTATATGCTAAAACTACAATGTCAGGTGACATATGAAATAAAAATCTTTTTTACAAGTTTCATCAGGAGTGCTGCCATTTATATCCTCTGGATATTCTGTTTTTCTATAAATGCTTCAGGCTGATTTGCACCCAGTATATCATCAGTTGTAATGAGTGCTTGCTCCCCCAAGGTTTCTCTCTATATATATATATATATATATATATATATATATATATATATATATATATATATATATATATATATATATAAAAGATCCAGTAGACCGGCACACGCACTGCTCCTACGCTGTACAGTACTTTGCTTGGTGCCCACACTAAGAGATTCATATACGTGTAGTTGGATGGTGCGGCACTCCACGCATATTGAAGACAGGAGTAAGGTTTAAAAGGCAACGTTTCAACGTCTTTTAATAGACGTTTTCATCAGGCTAACAACATAATGAAATGTAACATACCTTTATACACCTTTGTGAAAGCAAGATTGGGTGCGCTCCCGCCGTCCAGAGACAAGGCGCATCAGGACTGACGTCATTGCGCGATCCAATAGTGCAACCATCACCATGACAACATACAAACAATACAAAACGAAGTAAACTGACATAGAAGGCAGTAGCGCTAGCAAGTACAGACATTTATCATTACTATACAAACGCTAATTACTATCAAGTAAAGTGCTACAGCAGAATAATACACAAATACGTATAAGTACTTGGCAAGTAATGGATGAATCACAGCTAATTATGAAACTAAAGCTGGAAACCAAGAATACATTTATCTCCGTGTCAAACAGCTGATACCTAAATTCTCGTTTAAGCCCTTGGGGGCTAGTGTATCAAGGCGGTATATCCACCTTGTTTCACACTTCAAAAGATGGAGACCACGATTACCCCCTCTGATATTTAACGGTACATGATCTATCATCCAATATCTCAAAGAAGGCAAAGTGTGTTTCAAAGCAACAAAATGTTTTGGGACAGGTAGATCACATTTACCCCCTGCAAGCGCTTGTCTAATAGTGGAGCGGTGGGTTGTAATGCGCTCCTTAAAAGTTCTTTCAGTCTTGCCTATGTAAGACAATCCACACGGGCAGATAAGTTGATATACAACAAATTTAGACTCACAACTGAGGGTATGCCTGATCGTGAACTTAGTACCCTGTTGGGGATGGTAAAAGATGTTACCGGGAATCATACAGGTGCAAACAGTACATGTGCACCTGATACATCCTCTCTGGGGTGGTTTAGATGGTTGGTTGAATGTGGTGATATCAGTTTTCACCAACATATCTCGAAGATTTGGGGCACGCTGGTAGCAGGCTAAAAGTCTAGTGTTGGCAATATTAATGTCCCGATCACTCTGGATAATCGGCCAGAATTTTTTAGAGGTTTTATTAGCAATGGGACTAGCCGTGGTAAATTTGGTCACCCACGGGAAAATTTGAGGAGATGGTGCTACAGGTTTAGGCTCCAGAAGTTGGTCTCTGGAATAAGAAGAGGCCCTCTCTCGAGCTGATAATAAATCATTTAATTTATAGCCTCTGGCCAAAAATTTCTTAATTAATACATCAATTTGTAATTCGGCCTCCACCGGGTCTGACACAATTCTCTTGATATGAATTATTTGGGAATAAGGTAAACCGTTTATGAGACTTCTAGGGTGTGCGCTATTACCATGTAAAAGGTTATTCCTGTCTGTTTCTTTTTGGAACAACCTAGTCTCAATAATACCATTGTTCAGACATAAAGATACATCAAGAAAACTAATGGATTTTTGGTCACTTGTCATGGTTAATTTCACCGGGCTATCACTCAGATTATGCAAGTCGACGTGTCTTCTCAAATCCTCAATAGGCCCAGACCAGACTATGAGGAGATCGTCGATAAAACGCTGGTATAGCAGAATTCTGGCTGCCAGAGTAGGGACATCAAAGAATAAAAGCTGCTCAACGGCAAACATATAAATGTTGGCATACGCTGGTGCAGCGTTAGATCCCATTGAGCAGCCATTTGTCTGGAGCCAGAATTTCCCATCATGCAAATAATAATTCTTTGTCAGAACAAAATGCAACAAACTCAACAAAAAATCAATTGGTGGACCATCATAATCACTTTGTGCACACAAAAAACCATCAACTGCCTTCATACCTTCCTCGTGAGGAATAATGGTATAAAGGCTTTTGACGTCAAGAGTAACCAACCAAATTTCACCATCGAGAACAGGTAATGCTTTTAATACTTGTAATAATGAGGTAGTATCCAATAAATAGCGGGGATGTCGCACAATATATGGCTGTAATATGGCATCAATATACACCGATGATAATTGTGATAGCGACTGTCTGGCCGCTATAATGGGTCTACCCGGAGGGTCAGTCAATGACTTATGGATTTTCGGGATACTATATATCACGGGTACCACTGGAAACTTTGGAACAAGGGCATCACTGAGAGACTGTTCAATTTTATTCGTTTGAACTGCAGACTGTAGTAAGGCTTGGAGCTGTTTCTGGAAGGATGTTGTAGGGTCGCGGGGTAATAGCTGATAAGTGTGATGGTCAGACAATTGCGAGTCCAACTCAGCTTTATACTTAACAAAGTCCATAATGACTAGTGCACCTCCTTTATCTGCATTACGGAATATTAATTGCTGATTATTTGACAGGTTTTTCAACTTGAGTCGCTCAGCTGCAGATAGGTTGGAGTGCTGGATAGGTTGCACAGACAATTCCTTTTCGACTTGTGAGCTCAGCAGACGCATAAAAGTTTTAATAGATGGATTATTGGACTGGGGCTCAAATGATGAGCGGGGTAGAAGCTTGCATAATTGTGCAGGCAATGGAGAAGGATCACTTGGTGTGGGATTTTTCGTGAAAAACTCTTTAAGCTTCAACTGGCGATTGAGAGTAAATTGTTCTGTCTGCCAGGATAATGGATCCATTTTTATGGACGGCACGAACGATAATCCCTTGTTAAGGATCCTATACTCCTCATGAGTAAGGGTATGGGAAGAAAATTTCACCACTAAGCTTTTGTTTGGATGGGTGGTTTCTTGGAGACTGCCCTGCCTCTGCCACTGGTGCCCTCGTCTGGTAAACCTGCGCCGCCTTCGATATTTCTCAGGCGGGTGGTCACATCTAAAGGGCCAGTAGGTTGCCTTCTTCCTCTACTACTACCTCTGCCCCGTCCACGTCGCTGTTCTGGTTCAGCATCACTGTTAGATGAATAATTGTCAGATGATTTGTCAGTTGTCATGTAACCTCTGTATTTATTTTGTCAAAAAAATGGGCGACGGTCACCTCGATTGGAGAATGTCCACTGATATACTGTATTGCCCTCATAATCCGAGTCCACTTTCTCCCTCTTTTCTTTCTTAAAGCGGGTTAATTCACGTTTATACGTCACAAGTTGATTAGAAAGTTTTTCATACCATTTTCCATCAGTATCCTGCATGAGTGTAGGTTGATGGATGGACTCAAATTGCTCGATTTTGGACTTTAATATTGCTGCCTCCTTGGTAGTGAATTCTATTATTAACAGCATCAAGTCAAAAGAGCACTTGTTTAAGGTGGCAACCCACTTACGGCAGAAAATCGGGTCCTTCCTGCCCAATGTCAGGGAATTTTTAACACGTAAACCGCGTGGAATTTTATTAGCGCGGTAATAGTCGCTCAAAGTCATTCCGTGAAACATGAGATCAATTTCACGTTTTTTGTGTTTCAACAAATCACGGTATAATATGTCTGTTGTAGGTGGCTCAAACAATTCGTTCATCTCAGGGGCACAGAGAATAGATGCAGCTTTCACGAAGGTGTATAAAGGTATGTTACATTTCATTATGTTGTTAGCCTGATGAAAACGTCTATTAAAAGACGTTGAAACGTTGCCTTTTAAACCTGACTCCTGTCTTCAATATGCGGGGAGTGCCGCACCATCCAACTACACGTATATACAGGTTGAGTATCCCGTATCCGAATATCCGTTATCCGAATTATTCCGAAAACCATACATTCCAGAAAGTGAAAAAAAATATTTTTTTTGCTAAAAACTCACTGGGGACATTTGGAACAGCACTACTGAGGACATGATATGTAACTGGCACTATATATGTGCAAGGCAATGACTGCTTGACATTCAAATTCAATATCTGAGATAGTACACAAATTTTGTTTCATGTTTTGAAACCTTGTTTTTTGAACAAATAAAATATATTTGTGTGTATTTTATGTGGTAATAAAATAGATTTGTGTGTATATTATGTGTTTATACAGCATAAATGCAAGATACTTCAAAATACATAATTGAAATATTTAAATATTCTGAAATACGGAATAATCCGTTATCCAAAATTCTCCTGGTCCCAAGCATTTTGGATACGGGATACTCAACCTGTATATATATATATATATATATATATATATATATATATATATATATATATATATATATATATATATAAATATATATATACAGTATGTTCCTATTCCCATCCTTATTGGCGGGTCGCCAGAACGTACGCGCTGGCGACCCGCCAGCAGCCACGCCAGCGAGGAGACTGAGACGCGCGTGCGTCTCACGCGCACGCGCGTCTCAGTCTCCGTCGCTAGCGCGACGGAAACCCTGTCCGTCTCCGCCTCAGGGAGACGGACAGGGTTAGGGGGGGGTTAGGGGGGGTGCGGGCAGTCGGCGGGGACCCGGGGAAACGTATGGAAGCGCCGTCGGAAGGGGACGCGCGCGCCTCTCGTGCGCTCGCGTCCCCTTCTCACGATCGCCATGGCGCTGGCGGGGGATGGCGGCTGGCGACGCCAGCGCCATCCCCTGCCAAGATGGGAAAAGACCCATCTGTATATATATATATAGTCTGTGCGTTATTGTCCTGAAGACGAGCTACAGGCTCGAAACGCCGTTGGCAAATACAGATTATGTTTCTAACAAGAGCCGGGAGTGACGTTCCTTTTTTCACTGTTATATATACAGTATGTATATATATATATATATATATATATATATATATATATATATATATATATATATACACATACATACACACACACACACAGTATATATATATATATATATATATAGTCCAACAAAAAAACACGTCACTCCGGGACTAGTGAAATAACATACCCTCCAACATTTGACGGGCGTGGTCACACCCCCTTTCCGAATGTGTACTGGGCAAGTTAAATTCCTATAATATACATATATTATATACCTGTGTGTATGTGTGTGTATATATATATATATATATATATATATATATATATATATATAGGTAGGGGTGATGTCCGGCAACTCCTCCTGCTGACAGGTACAGCTTTGTAACTTGCCCGGGTGCCCGCGCTGAAGGTTTGAAGGTGACGAATCACCCACAAATGCAGTCCAACAAAAAAACACGTCACTCCGGGACTAGTGAAATAACACAAGGTTTACTGCGTACTGTCTACGCCGTTTCGGGCTGGGCCCGTCTTCAGGACATTTGCAGTAATACAGACATAAGTGCAATATATACCTTACCAGCTGTTCAGGTCCATCCCCGCCGCCCTAAGCTCACCGTCCGTGTCCCGCTGCTGCTTCCGGTCAGATGGCCGGAAGTGACATGGTGCCGGCTCTCGGAGCCGTCAGGAGTAGGGGCAGCTCTGTGGGCATAACATTCACAAGTCAAAATCGTGCAAAACAAAGACTCGCTGTTAAGCGAGTGAAAGTGACAACAAAAGTACATGTAATAGTGATAAGCAATGATTAATTTGATTAAAGTACAAAAAACATATATACACACAGTAATCGACACGTAGTGTGTCGTTAAGCTAATGGCTGCTAAAGTGCTAAGATTGGAAGGCCACTGGGTGGCAGTGTGCACCACTAATATGGTATCCTTCCCCCAGTTGTTGAAACCAAGGGGGGCATACTCAGTGTCCCTAATAATTTGTTAAAGTGCTAGTGCATGTGACGAGATTTGAAAGAAATTTCTCTTTCAAAAAGATTTTTTATTTATTTTTTATTTTATTTTAAAACGTGACTATCAGTGGTGCATTTTCATATTTTAACTGTGCTCAGTACTGTCTATTCGCTATTTTGCGTTGGAGATCCTTCTGTCAAGTTCTGCACCTATCCCGATGATTAGATTTAATTTAAAGGAAACAATTGAAATTAATGGCCTCATTTAATCCCCCGGGGTTGACAGTGTTTAGGGTGTATATCCATCGGCTCTCCAAACGGAGTAACTGCCTATCCCTGTCTCCTCCCCGTGATGAAATGGGTACATGGTCAATGATGAGGTAGCGTAACTGTGCCATGCTATGTTGGGCCTGTGCATAGTGTCTGGCCACCGCCTGATCACTGTTTCCCACCAGTAACGCTGCCCTGATGGCCATTCTGTGTTGGGCCATACGTTCCTTAAATTGTCTTGCTGTCTTGCCCACGTAGTTTAGCCCACATGGACAAGACAGCAAATAGACCACATACTTGGAACTGCATGTGAGGGGATGTTTTATTTTGTACTCCTTCCCTGTGTGGGGATGTTTGAAGTTATTGCCCGTCAACATGTAATTGCAAGTTGCACATCCTGTGCATTTATAACAGCCAGCCTTCCTGCTTAGAAAGTGCTGAGTGCTGGGTTTGGGGATCTTACTTAAATCGGTTTTGACCACCAGGTCCCGTATGTTGGGGCCTCTTTTATAGCTGGGCATCAACCTGGTTTGGTGCAAACTTTTCAGATCTGGGTCTGTGCTGATCATGGGCCACAACGACTTTACGTTGGCTACTATGTCAGTTGTTTGTGTGGAATATTGAGTCACCCACGTCAGCATGTTGGATTTGTCATCACTGGGTTCTACACTTGGATTCAACAGCTCCTCTCGTGTTTTTGCGCATGCCCTGTCTCTGGCTTTGGACAGCTCCCTAAGAGGGTAACCCCTCTGTAGGAATTTGTCCGTCATCTCCTTCAATTGTTGATCCCGCACCTGTGTGTTATTATTGATGCGGCATACTCGTAGGTACTGAGAATATGGGAGGCCAGATTTGGTATGTACAGGGTGAAAGCTGCCATGATGTAATAAATTGTTTCTGTCAGTGGCTTTTGTAAATAGTTGGGTATTGATGGTATCCCCTTCTATTGTAATCTGGACATCGAGGAATTGTATTGTTTTATTATCCAGTTTATAGGTAAATTTTACCGGGCTATTAGAAGCGTTCTGGGTTTCAAGGCAGTTAATCAATACATCCTGGGGTCCTGTCCAGAACACCAGGATATCATCGATATATCGATAATAAAGTGCAATGTGTTGATGCATAGTTGGTGTGAAAAAGATCTGTTTTTCCACACTGTGCATGAATGCATTTGCATATACCGGAGCTGCCGCAGAACCCACAATTGTGAGTCAAAGTAAACTTTAAAATGTCAAGGAAGAACTCTATGTCAGGACCTGTATATTGCACGTTGCCCGTAATTAAAGATTTAGCAGCCTCTATCCCCTCCTCGTGGGGGATGCATGTGTAGAGGTTACATACATCGATACATGCCATGGTTAAATTCTCTGCTATATGTGTAAAACTTGACAACTTTTGTAGCAGCATGGTAGTGTCTTTTAAATATGTGTCCGTGCTCTGTATACAGGCCTGCATGTGATGATCGATATAGATAGCTAAAGGTTCGCACAGAGACCCCCGGGCAGATATGATGGGTCTGCCAGGGGGTCTCTGGGCGTCCTTGTGTATCTTTGGAATTGTGTAGAACAAGGATGTCTTCGGCTTAAGTCTCAGAAGGCGTTTCTTGAGATCAACACTAATCTGTCCCTTGTCCACTGCTGAGGTTAATAGAATGTTCAATTCTGCAATGTATTGTGGAGTTGGATCCTTGCTCAGAGGGGTATAGGTGTGTTGATCCAAGAGTTGACGGTCACATTCTTCTCGATATATGGCAATGTCCTGTATAACTATCGAACCCCCTTTGTCCACTCCCCTTATTGTGATGTCACTCCGGGTGGACAATGCTCTCAAGGCCTCCCTCTCTTCCTTCGTCACATTGCTGTTTTGAATGGTTTGGGCGTTGGTACATTTTAAGTCCATCATCCGTGAGAAAGTTTTGAGGGTTGGGCTAAAGGATTGGGGGTCGAAAGTGCTGATAGTGCCTAATTTTTTATTTATTGCAGTGAAAGTGTCTTGTGCAGATTCCGTTTTGTTCCCTTGTTTATCAAAGAATTCGCGTAAGCGGAGTTTTCTCTGGAACTTGTAATTGTCCGCCTTTTGTTGGAACGGTGGACAATTACAAGTTCCAGAGAAAACTCCGCTTACGCGAATTCTTTGATAAACAAGGGAACAAAACGGAATCTGCACAAGACCCTTTCACTGCAATAAATAAAAAATTAGGCACTATCAGCACTTTCGACCCCCAATCCTTTAGCCCAACCCTCAAAACTTTCTCACGGATGATGGACTTAAAATGTACCAACGCCCAAACCATTCAACACAGCAATGTGACGAAGGAAGAGAGGGAGGCCTTGAGAGCATTGTCCACCCGGAGTGACATCACAATAAGGGGAGCGGACAAAGGGGGTTCGATAGTTATACAGGACATTGCCATATATCGAGAAGAATGTGACCGTCAACTCTTGGATCAACACACCTATACCCCTCTGAGCAAGGATCCAACTCCACAATACATTGCAGAATTGAACGTTCTATTAACCTCAGCAGTGGACAAGGGACAGATTAGTGTTGATCTCAAGAAACGCCTTCTGAGACTTAAGCCGAAGACATCCTTGTTCTACACAATTCCAAAGATACACAAGGACGCCCAGAGACCCCCTGGCAGACCCATCATATCTGCCCGGGGGTCTCTGTGCGAACCTTTAGCTATCTATATCGATCATCACATGCAGGCCTGTATACAGAGCACGGACACATATTTAAAAGACACTACCATGCTGCTACAAAAGTTGTCAAGTTTTACACATATAGCAGAGAATTTAACCATGGCATGTATCGATGTATGTAACCTCTACACATGCATCCCCCACGAGGAGGGGATAGAGGCTGCTAAATCTTTAATTACGGGCAACGTGCAATATACAGGTCCTGACATAGAGTTCTTCCTTGACATTTTAAAGTTTACTTTGACTCACAATTGTTTTATCCATGATGGCAAATTTTTTAATCAGAACAGGGGCTGTGCAATGGGTTCTGCGGCAGCTCCGGTATATGCAAATGCATTCATGCACAGTGTGGAAAAACAGATCTTTTTCACACCAACTATGCATCAACACATTGCACTTTATTATCGATATATCGATGATATCCTGGTGTTCTGGACAGGACCCCAGGATGTATTGATTAACTGCCTTGAAACCCAGAACGCTTCTAATAGCCCGGTAAAATTTACCTATAAACTGGACAATAAAACAATACAATTCCTCGATGTCCAGATTACAATAGAAGGGGATACCATCAATACCCAACTATTTACAAAAGCCACTGACAGAAACAATTTATTACATCATGGCAGCTTTCACCCTGTACATACCAAATCTGGCCTCCCATATTCTCAGTACCTACGAGTACGCCGCATCAATAATAACACACAGGTGCGGGATCAACAATTGAAGGAGATGACGGACAAATTCCTACAGAGGGGTTACTCTCTTAGGGAGCTGTCCAAAGCCAGAGACAGGGCATGCGCAAAAACACGAGAGGAGCTGTTGAGTCCAAGTGTAGAACCCAGTGATGACAAATCCAACATGCTGACGTGGGTGACTCAATATTCCACACAAACAACTGACATAGTAGCCAACGTAAAGTCGTTGTGGCCCATGATCAGCACAGACCCAGATCTGAAAAGTTTGCACCAAACCAGGTTGATGCCCAGCTATAAAAGAGGCCCCAACATACGGGACCTGGTGGTCAAAACCGATTTAAGTAAGATCCCCAAACCCAGCACTCAGCACTTTCTAAGCAGGAAGGCTGGCTGTTATAAATGCACAGGATGTGCAACTTGCAATTACATGTTGACGGGCAATAACTTCAAACATCCCCACACAGGGAAGGAGTACAAAATAAAACATCCCCTCACATGCAGTTCCAAGTATGTGGTCTATTTGCTGTCTTGTCCATGTGGGCTAAACTACGTGGGCAAGACAGCAAGACAATTTAAGGAACGTATGGCCCAACACAGAATGGCCATCAGGGCAGCGTTACTGGTGGGAAACAGTGATCAGGCGGTGGCCAGACACTATGCACAGGCCCAACATAGCATGGCACAGTTACGCTACCTCATCATTGACCATGTACCCATTTCATCACGGGGAGGAGACAGGGATAGGCAGTTACTCCGTTTGGAGAGCCGATGGATATACACCCTAAACACTGTCAACCCCGGGGGATTAAATGAGGCCATTAATTTCAATTGTTTCCTTTAAATTAAATCTAATTATCGGGATAGGTGCAGAACTTGACAGAAGGATCTCCAACGCAAAATAGCGAAGAGACAGTACTGAGCACAGTTAAAATAGGAAAATGCACCACTGATAGTCACGTTTAAAAATAAAATAAAAAATAAATAAAAAATCTTTTTGAAAGAGAAATTTCTTTCAAATCTCGTCACATGCACTAGCACTTTAACAAGTTATTAGGGACACTGAGTATGCCCCCCTTGGTTTCAACAACTGGGGGAAGGATACCATATTAGTGGTGCACACTGCCACCCAGTGGCCTTCCAATCTTAGCACTTTAGCAGCCATTAGCTTAACGACACACTACGTGTCGATTACTGTGTGTATATATGTTTTTTGTATTTTAATCAAATTAATCATTGCTTATCACTATTACATGTACTTTTGTTGTCACTTTCACTCGCTTAACAGCGAGTCTTTGTTTTGCACGATTTTGACTTGTTAATGTTATGCCCACAGAGCTGCCCCTACTCCTGACGGCTCCGAGAGCCGGCACCATGTCACTTCCGGCCATCTGACCGGAAGCAGCAGCGGGACACGGACGGTGAGCGTCGGGCGGCGGGGATGGACCTGAACAGCTGGTAAGGTATATATTGCACTTATGTCTGTATTACTGCAAATGTCCTGAAGACGGGCCCAGCCCGAAACGGCGTAGACAGTACGCAGTAAACCTTGTGTTATTTCACTAGTCCCGGAGTGACGTGTTTTTTTGTTGGACTGCATTTGTGGGTGATTCGTCACCTTCAGACCTTCAGCGCGGGCACCCGGGCAAGTTACAAAGCTGTACCTGTCAGCAGGAGGAGTTGCCGGACATCACCCCTACCTATATATATATATATATATATATATATATATATATATATATATATATACACACACACATACACACAGGTGTATAATATATGTATATTATAGGAATTTAACTTGCCCAGTACACATTCGGAAAGGGGGTGTGACCACGCCCGTCAAATGTTGGAGGGTATGTGTATCTGTATGACAGCACAACAGAAACACCGGCAGCTTGATAAGCATTTCCTTCTCTCTCTTCCATGGCCCCGCCCCTTTCTTTCCTTTCAGCCAGTTCCTTGTTGCTGTCTACTTCCGGGTTGGAGGAACAGGACCGCCCCCCATAAGCAGCCCAGTCCCCTCTACTTGGCTTTTCCTCTCAAACATCCTCTGTCCCGGCCAAAGGATCAAGCTCTGCCCCCCACTTTCCATCTGCAACGTGTGTGTTGTCCTGGCCAGAGGAGTGGAGGAACAACTAACAAGCCCTCTACCCAGCTGTCTCTTGGGGCCCTGTCCCCCCCTTCCACTGTACCATGCTGCAGGGTCATCCTCTGAAGCTGTGGTGGATACAAGACTTCATCATGGTGAGTTAACATGAAGGGTGGCACAAGGATGGGTTATTGTTGTTGTGGGTAATGTAGCTCAATGTATGAGGGAGAGAGTGTGCTGTAGTGATGTAGTGCAGCATATGGGGGTTTAGTGTAGTGATGAGGTGTAGCATATATGGGGTGAGATGTTTTGCTGTGAATATGGGGTATGTAGTGCAGCATGTAGTGTACTGATGTAGCACAGCATATAGTGGGGATGTACTGCGGTGAATAGGGGGTATGTAGTACAGGTACATAGGCCCTTATTCTAGTTCACTCACAGAAAGGAAGCAGAACAATAGGGGCATTATGTGTTTGGTCATTACGGTGTGTGGCATAAAGTTATTAAAGCATTACAGTGTTTTGCATAACGTCCACTAGACATTACGGTGTGGGGCATAATGTGTAATGGGTACTACACAGTTTGTGGGGCATAATGTGTAAGGAGCATTACATAACGTTGCTCCGTGCGCCATATCACCTAGCTACTGCTCTGGTTGCCAGTGCTGCAGAATCTGAGCAAGAGAGAAATGAAAGGCGGGAACGTAATTGCACAGCTCATGCTGTTGCAAATGCTTCAGGATCTATACTGTGTGTTTAATATTTAAATTGATTTTTGTAAACAAACATTCTTAAAATCCACTTTAAACAGTATAGATAAAGTGTAGACCTTCAAACTGTGTTAAATTAGGGCTAGTTCAATATATTGACTTTGTAGAGAAATCGTTAATTTCTATCTAGAAAATACAGATTTAGTGAATTTATAGCACAAGTTTAAGACATTTTGATCCAATGACTAAAAATATTTCAACTATTTTATCATAAAATAAATGCAGTAAATAAAACAGGATTCCTCCTCCACATACCATTCCGCTCCCTGTCAGCACAGCCATGACAAGAGAACAGGTGGCCAAGTACATTAGGTGACGTCTGCTAATGTTATCTCATCCAGAATATCACCATTTCTACAACTGCTAAAACTTTGAATATCACTGTTAATGCTTGTATTTGCACTGTCTGTTTTGAAAATGCACAGCTGTACCTCTAATGACTTCCCCTCTCCTGCTCTTCCATTGATAGTAGGTGTCCCCAACATTTTATTCTTGCCCTTCTTCTTCTCTATCCCTACACGTCCACTCTGGGTGAGTTTATTTGCTTACTCGACTTCCACTATCACCTCTATGCTGATAATACTAAAATCTACCGCTCCTTTCCTGATCTCTCTCCCTCTATCCTCACTCAGGGCCAGATGTATCAAGCTTCAGAAAGTGATAAAGTGGAGGGTGATAGACCACTAGCCAATCAGCTCCCACCTGTCATTTTTCAAACCCAGGCTGTAGCATGACAGGTAGTAGCGGATTGGCTGGTGGTTTATCACTCTCCACGTAATCACTTTTTGAAGCTTGATACATCTGGCCCTCATATCTCCAACTGTCTCTCTGCTGTCTACTCTTGGATGACCCAGTGCTTTTTTAGACTTAAAATATTAAAGACTAAGCTGACCCCTTCCCACCCTCCTGCATAAACCCACCTGACCATCTTTCATCCTAACCTGTTTATGCTCACTTCTTTCCCTTCTGTCTTTCTAACCCTCCCCTTTAGAATGTAAGCTCTCACAAGCAGGGCCCTCTCTCCTCATGTGCCTTTCTTAGAATATATAAACCACTGCCACCCTGATGATTGGTTCAGTGTCCTGTCCCCTGATGCAACTATCCTTATTTACCATGTACTTGTCCTAAACTGTCTTGTACTGTGATTCGGTATGTGTTTTTGCTCATAACTATGCTCTGTAAAGCGCTGCGTAATCTGTGTGCGCTATATAAGAAACTGTTAATAAATAAATAAAATAATGTCATTTATACAATCATTACTACTCATCACTAAGCATAATGCACAGCATTACATTTTATATGTTGCTGGCCCTTCCTATAAAGATGCAGTGTATGCGTACACTTCAGTAAGTAGCTAATTATCAAATGAATACATTGCAGTGCAAGAAGTGTCCATGATTTCTCATACAAAAATTCATTCTGACATAACTGCATTAACAATATACACCACGATTTCTATACATACTGTATTACCATACTCCTTTCCACTGGCAGGAATCACTTCTCTCTATAAAGCACATTAGCAGTCTTTATTTTTAGGTGACCTCTCGCACTCGGTCACATGTTAGCACTTATATTGTCATTTAAAGAATACTTATGCTGGGTACACACCAGCAAGATGCTGCTCGTGAGCGGGTCGTCACAGGAACGTACAACCCGCTCACGACCTGACGGAGCCGCCAACTGGCACAGAAAAAGCCCCTGATGTGATCGCGACCCATACCCACTCCAATGGTCGGTTCTGAGATCCTACCTGCAGCAGGTAGGATCTCAGAAAAGACCGACAGACCGACACGCGGGGCCGCGCATCGGATGGGGATCGCATCAAAAGGGCAGCGAAATGGCACAAAACACGGCCGATTTACATTAAATCGGTTGAGATTGTATCTAAATTGGCTAATACCCCACCATCTGGTTTTGTAGGAAACTATAGATAACAAATCATGTATTGTCTATAGCTGTGCAATATTTCTAGTAAAAATGACATGACAGAGTGGGCTGTCACACCTTATGTCACAGCGTAGGCATAGGCGAGAGAAGATATAGTCCCTGATAAATAATAGAGTGTGATCAGTAAGTACAACACATGAATACAGCATGTGTGACTGCTAGGGAGATAAGAGTGAAGGCATGAAGCAGCCAGGAAAATCAATATGATCCTGTCCATCTCAGTACAACTGTTGTTCACCGCCATGAGCCCCTCACTGGTCAGGCAGTGTGTATTTAGCTTCATAACTGGATTACCGCTGCTAATAATAGTACATACATACACACAGATTGTATCAGCTTGGAACACAAATCGATTGTTACCCATCATACACAATCATCAATGTCCCATCATCCAATGAACTAATCATTTAATCATTTGTAACACACACACACACACACACACACACACACACACACACACACACACACACATACACACACACTTCTTTAAATGGGTATTTCACAAATATGTCAGGTGAGGAACGTTATTAGTTCTAGATAAGAACAAGTTCATTTAGAACTATTGCTTGGAAAGCATGTGCAACCTAATATAATACTAAATGTCTGCATTCAACCAACGTAGTGTAAAATAAAATAAATAAATTAAAATAAATACATTCAGTGCAAAAGAACACTACAACTATATCAAGTACAACAACTGTATGATGATGTACAGACCTGTAAAAAAATACACCTTGAAGAATTATGACATCTTACTTTGTTGAATGAAGAATGCAGAAAAACATGGCTAGTGTGATAGTCCGATCTATATAAAGACACTGTACTCACAGTCCGGTGCAGCGATGCTAGGGCAGATCTCGCACATCTCACTCGCAATCATCGCTCTCACGGCACCGGCGGCCAAAGGAAACACGCATGCGCAGTGCTACATGTTGCGGCTAATGAGAGACCTCCAGTAGTTGCAGTCAGTGTGATAAGGGATTAGGGATCCTAGATAGCTACGTCGTAGCCGCGGTTCTCTGGCGCTGCTGCGGGCGTTACCCATGTTACATCTGTAAATCTGGCAGCAATGAAGAAGAAAACCGATTAAAATATAGCAAGTGTATTAATTTACCACTGAATTGTATGACAATTAGAGACGTGAGCGCATGCACGTGCTGTAACTCTCCCAGTGACGTGCGGTGAGGTTAGTGGCAGGTGAGGCAGGTGCTTTTGAAAAATGGGAACGAGTCCTGCCAGTGCTGACATTTTGGTGCCCTGTACCAGAAAGGGAATTGGTGCCCCCCTTATACTGAAAACAGGGAAGGTGTGCACCAACATTTTACTGGTGTGGTTTCACGGGAAAGGGACATGGCCACATAATAGTACCAATAACACCGTAATGGAGGAACCAGAGCTCACTAAGAGCACAAGAAGCAGGGACCAACGAGGAGGGAGGGGAAGGGCGGCTGTCTGTCATATAGACAGAAGCATTGCCCGCACATTAAGCGCATTCAAACTCGGAAGAGAGGGGAAGGGTGGGCGCTGCAGGGCAGGGGCGGATTGGGATGGAAAACCAGCCCGGGAAATTTATGGAAGCAGCCCTAATGGGGGTGGAGTCTGCTGAGGTTGTGGGGTCTGTGAAAGGGGGCAGGATGCCTACTTATAGGGTAGGTTTCCAAGTTGCAGCCTTTCTTGCAACTTTCGCTGCAGTTGCATCTGCAACTTTATGCTAATGCCGTTACACTGCCCTGGTGCATGGACGTGTACAAAATATATTTATGGACTGGCCCCACACATTTGCACCAGTAGGAAAAAAAAGAAAACATACATGGCACCCGATATTTGTTCATGTGTGCGCACAGAAAGAAGGGAGAAGTGCACAATAAGCTTAACATTCACAACACTCTACTAGGTGTAACAGGCTCACATACATGATAAATAAGGTGACGTTTCCAGCCCCCGCGCAGGCAGTTCGGACGCCTGCCTCGGTATACTGGGCGCTGGCATCCTGACTGTTGGGATGCTGACCACATCCCATGATAAATGGGGACCGCAATCACTGTTTAAAGTCCTACTCTGCACTCTTGTATGCTGCAGCACTGAATCACAGTATTAAGAGCAGGCCATGCCCTATATACTATAGTATACATTGAATCAGCGCTGCAGCAGCAAAGAAAAATTTTACAATAGTAAATGCTATTACCTGTGCAGGGTGCCGACCACTTGCAGGGTCAGGGAGCAGGGGCAGGGGGGCTTCTCCAACTGGCTGTTTTCAACCTTTGCTGGGATTGGGGTGCATGATGCTGCTACTAGGAGTCGGCAGGCTCTGTACACACGTGGCTGTGAAAGACCAGCCAGCAAGGGGTCCTCTAAGGGGCAGCTGAGCAACAACCGCAGAGGAGTTCTCTGCACATTTCATAAGTGATCTCCAGTCACTGTTGGTTCTCAGCAGCCCAGCTGCTCCACCCCACGGAGTTCGCATACTGGATATCTGACACTGCTACTCACTACTGCTGGCTATCGGAGGTCGGAAGCTGTCACTCAGTACACACAGTGACAGCCGCTCTGCCCCCTCCCTGCACGCTGCCCTGCACACACTACTATCGCCCTGACCTCTCAGCCACGGTCACAGGCTCAGCCATGAGCAGAGCTATTACAGCAGGACCTAGGAGAGATAATGGAGCAGATGCCCTTTCAGGGCTAAAAGTCTGGTGGCAAATCATATGTCTGGAGCAGGCTATGCATATATGCCGGCCCCAGACAGACTTTAACGGCATTAATGGGTGGCATGTGGCACCCTGCCCCTCATCCCAGTCCCCCACTGGTGAAGTTCTGGCATCCCGCCCCCTCCTTCTCTGTACTTTCATGCAGCCCGGCCCCAGGATGTAGAGATAGCAGCCATCTGATCAGCGGCAGTGAGGAGACTCCCCCACTGCCGCTGATCAGATGGAATTGTTCCAGACTGCTATCTCTACATCCTGGGGCCGGGCTGCATCAAAGTCGCACTGGCTACAGAGAAGCCGTATAAGCTAAAAAACCTCCGTCAGAGCGGCACTTTACCTGCTCCTATGGAGGCTGTCAGTGTCAGTGTAAGCACTGCGGACCGCAGCCAAATCACTGACTGTGGGGGCAGCGGCCTTCCTCATACCCGTGGAGCCGCTGATGCTCTGTACAAGGCTGACATCGCGGCTTCAGTCCACTGGCGGAAGTTTGTCAACGGCGCCTTTAGGTAGGTTAGGCAGGCCCTCCAGAAGAGGGGGGATGGGTCCGGACCACCGGGAACTGGCCCGGTATCCCAGTGCCCCAATCCGCCCCTGCTGCAGGGTTCCCCGGTGCCGCTGTCTGTCACATAGCGCGGCAGCTGCCAGCACCACATGTCCCTGTACTGTAGACTCAGTGACAGCGGATACAGGCTGTCACTGTGTGACAGCCTGATCCGCTGTCCTATCACATCTGTCTCAGTGACAGGGGCGTGCTTTGTATGTGGGCTGAAGGCACGTTCCTGTCACTGAGGCAGAGGAGTAGGTGCCGCTTCCCTGTCGCTTTTCAATGGGATTTTCAGCTTGTTTTTGTCCCCGCAATTTAGCCCCTCCCCTGCTGCTGACAGTTTTGAATTGTCAGCAGGAGGCACGGCTCCCGATGCCTCCCAGTAATCCCACACAGCAACTCACCCCATAGATTATAAAAAAAAATACTAATTAGATATTTATTACACAGTATGTGTTATAAATATCATCTTTGCATTTTTTTTTCCTGATTTATGACAGGGGAGGCTCTGCCTCCCCTGCCTCCCCTGACTGCACGTCCCTGAACTCTCCTACTTACTATTATTAATGAATCGATGCATGTACAGTATGGGTGATGCGGAGATTTAAGGCCAAATGTTTTAGTAGCCTTAACAAGTGAGGAAGTGGAAAGTAATAAGAGATAAAGTACCAGCAGGGGCAGGCTGGCAACTTTGAGCCTGGGGGGTAAACACAAGCAAGTGGCCCAACACATTGCATTGACAGGCAGTGGGTGACGGCAGCATGAGGGTGATGGCAGTGCAGGGGCAGGCTGGGCCGGGGGGGCAGGGTGGCATATGCCCCCCAGGCCGTTATGACTATGTGCAGGCTGGGCCGCTGTGTGCATCTTGCACACACTGCCGCAACCCAGCCATCACCTCTGCAGCCGCCCACCACCTCCGTGTTTCACTCCAGCTCATCCCCGGCTTCCTCCTGGCCGCAGAAATGTAAGGCGACGGCCTCCCAAAAAATGTCCGCCTCCTTATAGGAGACCGACACTAGAGGTACTGCCATACCTCTAATGTCTGTCAGAAGACAACAGCGCGGCCAGAGCTACCCAGAAGTGCGGGTTCGGGTAGCGCTATTTAAATAGAACCCCTTGGCGATGAGCATGTACCCTGGCTCCCCCCTCCCAAAAAATCCCCATGGCAACAAGAATGAAACACCTGCCAAGAAGCATGTAACCCAACAAGTCATATACTTCTGACAATAAACATGTAGGTAAGCAGCAGTTATATGGTATAATATGTAATTGCCATTATTACACTATGTCTTATGGGCATTACGGTATTGGCATTATGTGTAATGGGCTTTATAGCATGTGGCATTATGTTTTATGGGCATTACGTTGTTGGTATTATGTGTAATGGCCATTACGGTGATGGCATTAGGGTGTTGGCATTATGTGTAATGGACATTAGGGTGTTGGCATTATGTGTAATGTGCATTCCGGTGTTGGCATTATGTGTAATGGGCATTACTGTGTTGGCATTATGTGTAGTGGGCATTACGATGTGTGGCATTATGTTTAATTAGCATTACAGTGATGGCTTTATGTGTAATGGCCATTACGGTGTTGGCATTATGTGTAATGGGCATTACGATGTTGGCATTATGTGTAATGGGCATTACGGTGTTGGCATTATGTGTAGTGGGCATTACGGTGTGGCATTACCGTGTGTGGCATTACGTTTAATTAGCATTACAGTGATGGCTTTATGTGTAATGGGCATTATGTGTAATTGGCGTTACGGCAGGGCCGGCGCTACCCGCTCAGCACAGCCTGCAAAGCAGGTAGGCGCCGGCCCATAGAGGCGCTTCCTCCCCTCCTCTGTCCAACACTGTAGTTGTGGGCTGCTGCTGCCGCAGCCTGCGCCTGTCAAAATATATGACAGGCAGCGGCTCCGGCAACAGGGTTAGCGCACAGGACAGGCAGCCGGGCAGAAGCTTACCAACCCCACAGCAGCGCCGCAACACTGTGTCCCACGCTGCTTGGTGACGTTTGCTAGCCGGACTCCTGTACGGCGGACAATGCCGGGGGGACCTGCTATTCCCTTCCCCCTGTCCAGCCGGGCAGATGACGATGTCGCCGCGTGGAAGAGCCAGTGAGAGGTTTTTTGAATTATGCAGGAGGTTGTCTTGGAGAGGCGCAGAGCAGGACTCACTGCAGGAGCCGGGACACACACACAGTCAGGGAGGCCACGCTGGCAGGGACTGTCAGTGTTACAGTGCAGCTAACAAAGGTATGTGCCACTCTAAATAAAGGGGCACCAGACTTGGTAGTGGAACTCTCAGAATTAAGAGTACGAATAATCACTCACAGACGCTGTTCTAGCCCAGTGTTTCAATTTGGGACAGAAATATTTATCAAGAATCAGGTAACTAGGGGAAGTGGTATATTATAGAGATGGAAGGGGACATTGTGTGGGCACAACTCTGGGCATTATCTTTAAGCAACAGTATGGTTGGCATTATGGCTTATGGGTGCTACTTTGAGCATTTTGCATAACTGTCACTACCCTGGGCATTATACATAGGCAGGGCTATGCTAGGCATCATGCATAAGCAGCTTTACTGTGGACATTACGCATAATGAGGGCGCAAATTTAGAGTTTGCAGGGAGGCACCGAACACCCTAGCACCGGCCCTGCGTTACGGTGTGTGGCATTATGTGTAATGGGCATTACGGTGTTGGCATTATGTGTAGTGGGCATTACGGTGTGTGGCATTATGTTTAATTAGCATTACAGTGATGGCTTTATGTGTAATGGGCATTACGGTGTGTGGCATTATGTGTAATGGGCATTATGGTGTGTGGCATTATGTGTAATGGGCATTATGGTGTGTGGCGTTATATGTAATGGGCATTACAGTGTAAATTTTTGCAACGCTCGCGTACTTTCCCTTTTCTGTTGTATTTGTGTGTGTGGGGGGGGAAGAATTGTTTAATCCTTGCTGCATACTAGAGGGAAGAGGGTAGGGTGGTGAAATGATGGCGATGGTGATGGGCCACTTGCTTGTTTTGCCCCCCAGGCTGAAAGTTGCCAACCAGCCCCTGCGGCAGTGTATGGTTGACTGCAGTGGGAAGGTGACAGCAGTGGGAGGGTGAAGGCTGTGAGTTGGTATTTGTGGCGTGAGAGTGATGGCAGCATGAAGGTGAAGGCAGTGTGTGGGGGCAAGGGCGGTGAGAGGGTTAAATCTGTGTGTGGGTGATGGTGGCATTAGGGTGATGGCAGCATGAGAGTGACAGCAGTGTGTGGGTGACAGAAAAGCAGTAGCGTGTGGGTGATTACAGTGTTTGCCTACCTCCCAATATGATCCTCTCCAGGAGGGACACAATGCTCTGTTCCTGGACTTCCCTGGTAATGTATGATTGCCATACCTGTGGTGAGCTAGGTAATTGATAAGAAAGGTGCTTTAAGAGAGAAGTCCAGAAACCGAGCAACGTGTCCATCCTGGAGAGGATCATGTTGGGAGGTATGTGTTTGGGTGATGGCAGCAAGAAGGTGATGGTGGTGTGAGGATGATGACAGTGTTTGGGTGATGGCAGCAAGAGGGTGATGGTGGGGTGAGGATGACAGTAGTGTGTTTACAGCAGCTTGTGGGTGATCATCCTTCCCCCCACACACACACCCTTTTACAGCCTGCACCTGGGTAGTTACCTCCTTTGTCTTCCAGGATGTCCTGCAACAGCTGCAATCTCATGGTTTCTTCCCAGACGCAAACCATCAAGGTAAGCGTCTCATAGGCAACCCCCGGGGAGCCGGGTGGGAAGCACATACAAACTGGCGCTGTCATAGTTGCATAGAACGGGCATATGAAACACCTGAGAGCAAGTGCTGTGCAATGCTGTGGCCCCAGAAAGTCAGCGGGCGCAGGCGGAACTTCATCTGCCTCCTCATACAGCCGGGGGTAGTCTAGATGCCTGCAGCCGGGAGGGAAGACAGCTGCCACAGAGAGAAAGCTGCTACAGCCAGGCAGCAGGGAAGATGGAGGTCCCGCTGCCGGGTGCTCAAGCTGCTGGGAGCGGGCGTAAGAGCAAGCATGACTGATAGTGGGAGGAGTCCGTGTAGCCGGGGGGCAGAAGATCTGGAAGAAATGTTGTTGACTCTGTAGGTGTAATCCTGGAGGCAGCTCGGCCTGGCCATAGAACAGCGCACCCCGGCCCCGAAGTAGTACAATTGTGCCAGCCCAGGGGGCATGTGGCACCCTGCCCCCCGGCCCACTGAGTATCAGACAACCCGACCCTGTCAAGTTACAGCATAGTTGCCTACTCTCCTGCATTCTTCAGGAGACTCCCTGAAATAGCAGTAATCTCCGTCATTAGTCTAGCAATCTCCCCCATTTCACCTTTATCACTTTCCACTTTATCACTTGTTTAGTCTTAATGCATCTGGCCCTATATTACATCAAAAATATTTCCTTCAATTACAATTTGAAGTCATTGATGATGTGTGGCTAATATTGTTAATACATACAGTACAAAGGTGTTCCTTCTGATCAACAGTAATTAGGGGTGTGCGAGTAGTGCCATTCCCCCAGCACCACCACTGGTACAGACAGGGCAGCCGAGAGGGGGGGGGGGGAGCGGGTACTAATTACCCAGGCCCAGGCTTGCTGGAGGGGCCCCGCAGGAGTTTTCTTTCACCCCCATTGCTGCTATGCAAACAGTTGCATTTTTAATTCACATTGTACAATCACATTGATCATGTAAATGCAGTTTTCTCTGGTTACTGGACTTCGTTGTGCATCTTTCCTAAACATATTTCTCTCTCCCAAATAAACGCAATAGTCCTACATTTGGGCAGTACGGATGGTGTAATGGTTAGCATCAGGGCAGCCGAGAGAGGGGGGGAGCGGGTACAAATTACCCGGGCCCAGGCTTGCTGGGGGGGCCCTGGTCTGACCCCTCCGTCCCTCCCGGGTAGCAACAGTAGCACACACTTCTACAGCATGTGCTGTGCTGACAGCAGGCTCAGCGAGAGTGTCTCACTGACCGCGTGAGAGGTCATGCTGAGCCTGGTGTCAGCACAGCACATGCTGTAGGTGTGTGCTGCTGCTGAGATTACAGTTTTTAGAGTTTTCTTTCACCCTCCTTTAAACATTTTGGGGGCGTGGCCTAAGTGCGGGAGGTGCCCACACCTCCCACACTTAGGCCACGCCTCAAAATTTTTACCGGGGCCCGGCATTCCTCTCGGCTGCCCTGGTTAGCATTACTGCCTCACAGCACTGAGGACATGAGTTTGATTCCCACCATGGCTCTAACTGTGCGTAGTTTGTATATTCTCCCTGTACTTGTGTAGGTTTACTCCGTGTACTTGGTTTCCTCCAACAATCCAAAAATATACTGGTAGGTTATTTGGCTCCTAACAAAATTAACCCTAGAATGTCTGTGTGTGCGTGTACATGGATAGGTACTTTCTTACCTGGTGAGATCAGGCAGTCAAACAACATAATAAATCATAGACGTGTGCCAACAGCAGTTTAAAACAAGATAATTATGGGACAAAAAATATTAAAGGCAACATTTTCAATAATGGATCAAAATTTAACATTTGTACCTGGTTTTAACATTTGTACCTGGTTTTAACATTTGTACCTGGTTTTGTGTGCTATAAATACTTTGTGTGCATCACATACAAGTGCAATTTGCATATTGTGGACAGGACATACCTTAGATCCAAATAGCACACCCACACAGTCTTACACCTAAGTATAACCTTCCAGACATTTAGTGAGTCTGACAGGAGGGACCCATTTCGAGTGGGCCACACACAGAGTGCGCATTTCTACCCCTATACACTAACTATTGCTTCTTCAGGATGATGGTGAATTCTGGACCTCTCTCCCCTTTGCCTATTTATAGCGCTGTCTGCAAGTGGTCTCCATCTTCAGGGCTGGTCCTGGCTGTCAGTGGGCGGTGACGTTATATCCGCCCTTACATCTGTGCGGTGATGCCGCTATCCATTCTGTAGCTTCCGCCCTTCCATCATGTTCCTTCCGTTGGGTGGATATTTGGTGGGCGAGTGGAGTGTTTCATCTCTGTGTTCACAGTCCTATAGCACTGTGGAACGCAAAAGGACCCAGCCCGGAGATGGAGCGCATAAAGGGGAGGAAACTGAACACGGAGATGAAACACTCCGCCCGCCCACCAAATATCCACCCAATGGAACATGATGGAAGGGCGGAAGCTACAGAACGGACATAGTTGCCTACCCTCCTGCATTCCGCAGGAGACTCCCTGAAATAGCAGTAATCTCCCTCTCTCCCTCATTAGTCTAGCAATCTCCCTCATTTCACCTAGCCCACATTACACTGTTACAGATCAATTTACAGATACAGTGGATCAATTTACATTGAATCATTACCACCATTTCCCAGCACTTTACCTAGTATAGTATCTCTTACTAACTGCTTTGGGGCTCATCTACATTTGGATATAAGCCATTTTAAAAGATTCCTCTCAGATGCAGCAGTACACAGCCACGCTTCTAGGGGCCACGTTCACAATCTCTTTTCACAATCTCTCCTCATATGGAACTAGACACACCCTTTGGGTGGAGCATGACACGCCCCCTCAGTGGAGCGCTGTGCAAAATTCTACTACAAACTACAAATCTCCCTGAAACTAGTTTTCAAAAGTAGGCAAGTATGCAGAACGGATAGCGGCATCACCGCACAGAAGTAAGTGCGGATATGACGTCACTGGCCACTCACAGCCGGGACCAGCCCTGAAGGAGGAGACCATACGCAGACAGTGCTATAAAAAGGGGAGAGAGGTCCAGAATTCACCAGCATCCTGAAGAAGCCTGTTTTTAAGGCAAAACTAGTCGATGTGAAAACCCTGGACTCACCCAGCGCTGCTCACATTGGGGGTTATTCTAGTCCATTCTTTCTGACAAAATCCTTCTTAGATGGATAAAACCATGTGCACTGCGGGTGGGGCAGATGTAACTTGTGCAGAGAGAATTAGATTTGGGTGGGGTTTTTCTTCAAAGTGAGATCTATATTGAAGTGTAAAATCATGCAGTCAGTATTTTCCCTGCACAGAAACAAAATAACTCACCCAAATCTAATTCTCTCTGCACATGTTACATCTGCCCCCTTGCAGTGCACATGGTTTTGTCCATCTAAGAAGGATTTTGTCAGAAAGAATGAACTAGAATAAACCCCATAGTGACAGCACCAGCGAGAGTCTGCCGGCAGACACTCACCCCAACCTGAGAAAAGGGAAAGATACCTTCTACATCATGGGCCTTCAACCTGTGGCCCTCCAGATGTTATGAAACTACATGTTCCAAAATGCATTGCCACATTTTTTCCTATAAGAGCATGCCAAAACTGTCAGGGCATGCTGGAACATGTAGTTCCACAACATCTGGAGGACCCATGTTCTACATCATACTAAAAAGTAAGAACTGCGGAATCAATCCGGCTCACTACAAGAGCATTTAAAGTGGCATACGCTCACCAGCACTAACTCACTGGTACCAGGAGGACTGTGTTAGTTTGTGTTTGTCATTCCCCCCCCCCCCCCCCCCCCCCCTTCCCCTTAGGAAGCATCCTCACTACTTGAAAAATATATACAACCTATACTACAACATTATTATTCTGACTACAACTGTATAGCCAGTACTTAATACTATTGCTGTTAATGTCTAATTGGTAAAAGTATATTTTATTTATTTCCATCTATTTTTAAACTCATACATAAAATTTGATACTTCTTTGTATTCTATTTGTATTTATAATTCTCGGTACTTGTGTATTTTGGCGGCGCCCGATTTCAGCATCGTACGATGAACGTATCACATCGCATCTCATGCCATGTACCCGATGGCATGCGATGCGACGCGATTTTGACCCCCTATACGATGAAAAATCGTATAAGCACCCTAAAGGGTGCTTTTGAGCACCCTAATGGGTGCTTACAATGTTAAATGCAACCCCACGCGAGGGGCGTCGGTACACGTCCTACGACCTATTCATACCCCCACTATCCATGTCGGCGTGGAGCTGAGAATAGATTAGTGTGGCGAGCGCAGCGAGCCACCGAGCCCGAAGCGTGGCGAGCGCAGCGAGCCCCATGAGGGGACGCGGATACCTTCACAGGTAAACGCGTCCCTTCGCGGGCTTCACAGGTATCGGCGTACGCTCGCCACGCTTCGGGCTCGCCACACTAATCTATTCTCAACTCCACGCCGACGTGGATAGTGGGGGTATGAAAAGGTCGTAGGACGCGTACCACCGCCCCTCGCGGGCTCGCTGCGCTCGCCACGCTTCGGGTTCACGTTTATAGTGGGGGGGTGGCGTGGGGGTGCATTTAACATTGTAAGCACCCATTAGGGTGCTTAACATTGTATAAGCACCCATTAGGGTGCTTATACAATGTTTAATCGCATCGCATCGCATCGTATGGCATTGTATGCCATGTACAATGGCATACAATTTGAAAATTGTATGCCATCGTACACTAACCAACGAAATCGCGTCGTGGTATGCGATGCGATGTGCGCCGCCAAAATACACAAGTACCTAATTCTCTTTTTACAAAATATATTTTTAGTGATTGTATGCACTTGAATAATTTACAGAACTTTTTAACCCCTTCATGACAGAGCCAGTTTGTGCCTTCATGACAGAGCCCTTTTTTTCAAATCTGACATGTCTCACTTAAGTGGTGATAACTTTTTTTTGCTTTTACTTATCCCAGTGATTTTGAGATTGTTTTCTCGTGACACATTGTACTTCAAGTTAGTGGTAAATTTGGATCGATACAGTCTGTGTTTTTTTGTGAAAAATACCAAAATATCGTGAAAAAATGGAAAATTTAGCAATTTGCAAAATGTTAAATTTTCTGCTTGTGAGACAAATAATCATACCACTCAAAATAGTTAATAACTAACATAGACCATATGTCTACTTTATGTTTCCATCATTATTTCAACTTCCTTTTAATTTTTTTGGACACTAGGAGGCTTACAATATGAATAGCAAATTCTCAAATTTTCAAGAAAATTTCAAACACTGATTTTTTTAGGGACCAGTTCAGTTCTGATGTGACTTTGAGGGACTTGTATGTGAGACACCCCCATAAATGATGCCATTTCAAAAACTGCACCCCTCACAGTATTCAAAACAGCATTTTGGAAGTTTGTTAACCCTTTAGGTGTTTCACAGGAATTAAAACAAAGTGTAGGTGAAATTTCAAAATTTCTTTTTTTTTGCAGAGTTTCAATTTTAATACATTTTTCTAACGAATACAGTAGATTTTACTAGAGAAATGTGACTAAAAATTGATTCCCCCAATTCTTTTGTTTTCAAAAATATCCTATATGTGGCCCTAGTGTGCACGTTGACCAAACCACAGGCTTCATAATAGAAGGAGCACCTACTTGATTTTGGAGCCTCCTTTTTATGAGATTTTTTTTTAGGCACCATGTAGGTTTCTAGGCACCATAAGTGCTAAAAGTTAGGAACCTCCCCCACAAGTCACCCCATTTTGCAATCTACACCCCTCAGGGAATTCATCTAGGGGTATAGTGTACATTTCAAACCCCCAGGGGTTTCACCAATTGTGGTACAACTGGGCTGTGAAAATGAAAAATTACATTTTTTTTACACAAACATGCACTTCTGGCTCAAAATTTTTCATTTTCACAAGGAATGAAGGAGACAAAGCACCCCAAAGTCTGTGCCCCAATTTCTCCCGAGTACGGCAATGCCTCACATGTGACCAAAAAATACCAGTTGGGCGCATGGCAGGACTCAGAAGGGAAGGAGTGATTTTTGGATTTTGCAGCACAGATTTTGGTGGAATGAATGGTGGGTGCTATGTTGCATTAGCAAGACTCCCAAAGCACCAATACAGTGGAACCCCCCCACAAGTCACCCCATTTTGCAAAGTACACCCCTCAGGGAATTCATCTAGGGGTATAGTGTACATTTCAAACCCCCAGGGGTTTCACCAATTGTGGTACAACTGGGCTGTGAAAATGAAAAATTACATTTTTTTACACAAACATGCACTTCTGGCTCAAGATTTTTCATTTTCACAAGGAATGAAGGAGACAAAGCACCCCAAAGTCTGTGCCCCAATTTCTCCCGAGTACGGCAATGCCTCACATGTGACCAAAAAATACCAGTTGGGCGCATGGCAGGACTCAGAAGGGAAGGAGTGATTTTTGGATTTTGCAGCACAGATTTTGGTGGAATGAATGGTGGGTGCTATGTTGCATTAGCAAGACTCCCAAAGCACCAATACAGTGGAACCCCCCACAAGTCACCCCATTTTGCAAAGTACACCCCTCAGGGAATTCATCTAGGGGTATAGTGTACATTTCAAACCCCCAGGGGTTTCACCGATTGTGGTACAACTGGGCTGTGAAAATGAAAAATTACATTTTTTTACACAAACATGCACTTCTGGCTCAAAATTTTTCATTTTCACAAGGAATGAAGGAGACAAAGCACCCCAAAGTCTGTGCCCCAATTTCTCCCGAGTACGGCAATGCCTCACATGTGACCAAAAAATACCAGTTGGGCGCATGGCAGGACTCAGAAGGGAAGGAGTGATTTTTGGATTTTGCAGCACAGATTTTGGTGGAATGAATGGTGGGTGCTATGTTGCATTAGCAAGACTCCCAAAGCACCAATACAGTGGAACCCCCCCACAAGTCACCCCATTTTGCAAAGTACACCCCTCAGGGAATTCATCTAGGGGTATAGTGTACATTTCAAACCCCCAGGGGGTTTCACCAATTGTGGTACAACTGGGCTGTGAAAATGAAAAATTACATTTTTTTACACAAACATGCACTTCTGGCTCAAAATTTTTCATTTTCACAAGGAATGAAGGAGACAAAGCACCCCAAAGTCTGTGCCCCAATTTCTCCCGAGTACGGCAATGCCTCACATGTGACCAAAAAATACCAGTTGGGCGCATGGCAGGACTCAGAAGGGAAGGAGTGATTTTTGGATTTTGCAGCACAGATTTTGGTGGAATGAATGGTGGGTGCTATGTTGCATTAGCAAGACTCCCAAAGCACCAATACAGTGGAACCCCCCCACAAGTCACCCCATTTTGCAAAGTACACCCCTCAGGGAATTCATCTAGGGGTATAGTGTACATTTCAAACCCCCAGGGGTTTCACCAATTGTGGTACAACTGGGCTGTGAAAATGAAAAATTAAATTTTTTTACACAAACATGCACTTCTGGCTCAAAATTTTTCATTTTCACAAGGAATGAAGGAGACAAAGCACCCCAAAGTCTGTGCCCCAATTTCTCCCGAGTACGGCAATGCCTCACATGTGACCAAAAAATACCAGTTGGGCGCATGGCAGGACTCAGAAGGGAAGGAGTGATTTTTGGATTTTGCAGCACAGATTTTGGTGGAATGAATGGTGGGTGCTATGTTGCATTAGCAAGACTCCCAAAGCACCAATACAGTGGAACCCCCCCACAAGTCACCCCATTTTGCAAAGTACACCCCTCAGGGAATTCATCTAGGGGTATAGTGTACATTTCAAACCCCCAGGGGTTTCACCAATTGTGGTACAACTGGGCTGTGAAAATGAAAAATTACATTTTTTTACACAAACATGCACTTCTGGCTCAAAATTTTTCATTTTCACAAGGAATGAAGGAGACAAAGCACCCCAAAGTCTGTGCCCCAATTTCTCCCGAGTACGGCAATGCCTCACATGTGACCAAAAAATACCAGTTGGGCGCATGGCAGGACTCAGAAGGGAAGGAGTGATTTTTGGATTTTGCAGCACAGATTTTGGTGGAATGAATGGTGGGTGCTATGTTGCATTAGCAAGACTCCCAAAGCACCAATACAGTGGAACCCCCCCACAAGTCACCCCATTTTGCAAAGTACACCCCTCAGGGAATTCATCTAGGGGTATAGTGTACATTTCAAACCCCCAGGGGTTTCACCAATTGTGGTACAACTGGGCTGTGAAAATGAAAAATTACATTTTTTTACACAAACATGCACTTCTGGCTCAAAATTTTTCATTTTCACAAGAAATGAAGGAGACAAAGCACCCCAAAGTCTGTGCCCCAATTTCTCCCGAGTACGGCAATGCCTCACATGTGACCAAAAAATACCAGTTGGGTGCATGGCAGGACTCAGAAGGGAAGGAGTGATTTTTGGATTTTGCAGCACAGATTTTGGTGGAATGAATGGTGGGTGCTATGTTGCATTAGCAAGACTCCCAAAGCACCAATACAGTGGAACCCCCCCACAAGTCACCCCATTTTGCAAACTACACCCCTCAGGGAATTCATCTAGGGGTATAGTGTACATTTCAAACCCCCAGGGGTTTCACCAATTGTGGTACAACTGGGCTGTGAAAATGAAAAATTACATTTTTTTACACAAACATGCACTTCTGGCTCAAAATTTTTCATTTTCACAAGGAATGAAGGAGACAAAGCACCCCAAAGTCTGTGCCCCAATTTCTCCCGAGTACGGCAATGCCTCACATGTGACCAAAAAATACCAGTTGGGCGCATGGCAGGACTCAGAAGGGAAGGAGTGATTTTTGGATTTTGCAGCACAGATTTTGGTGGAATGAATGGTGGGTGCTATGTTGCATTAGCAAAACTCCCAAAGCACCAATACAGTGGAACCCCCCCACAAGTCACCCCATTTTGCAAACTACACCACTCAGGGAATTCATCTAGGGGTATAGTGTACATTTCAAACCCCCAGGGGTTTCACCAATTTTGGTACAACTGGGCTGTGAAAATGAAAAATTACATTTTTTAACACAAAAATGCAGTTCTGGCTCAAAATTTTTCATTTTCACAAGGAATGAAGGAGACAAAGCACCCCAAAATCTGTGCCCCCATTTCTCCAGAGTACGGCAATGCCTCACATGTGACCAAAAAATACCAGTTGGGTGCATGGCAGGACTCAGAAGGGAAGGAGTGATTTTTGGATTTTGGAGCACAGATTTTGGTGGAATGAATGGTGGGTGCTATGTTGCATTACCAATACAGTGGAACCCCCCCACAAGTGACCCCATTTTGCAAACTACACCCCTCAGGGAATTCATCTAGGGGTATAGTGTACATTTCAAACCCCCAGGGGTTTCACCAATTTTGATACAACTGGGCAGTGAAAATGAAAAATTACATTTTTTTACACAAAAATGCAGTTCTGGCTCAAAATTTTTCATTTTCACAAGGAATGAAGGAGACAAAGCACCCCAAAATCTGTGCCTCCATTTCTCCAGAGTATGGCAATGCCTCACATGTGACCAAAAAATACCAGTTGGGTGCATGGCAGGACTCAGAAGGGAAGGAGTGATTTTTGGATTTTGGAGCACAGATTTTGGTGGAATGAATGGTGGGTGCTATGTTGCATTACCAATACAGTGGAACCCCCCCACAAGTGACCCCATTTTGCAAACTACACCCCTCAGGGAATTCATCTAGGGGTATAGTGTACATTTCAAACCCCCAGGGGTTTCACCAATTTTGATACAACTGGGCAGTGAAAATGAAAAATTAAATTTTTTTACACAAAAATGCAGTTCTGGCTAAAAAATTTTCATTTTCACAAGGAATGAAGGAGACAAAGCACCCCAAAATCTGTGCATCCATTTCTCCAGAGTACGGCAATGCCTCACATGTGACCAAAAAATACCAGTTGGGTGCATGGCAGGACTCAGAAGGGAAGGAGTGATTTTTGGATTTTGGAGCACAGATTTTGGTGGAATGAATGGTGGGTGCTATGTTGCATTACCAATACAGTGGAACCCCCCCACAAGTGACCCCATTTTGCAAACTACACCCCTCAGGGAATTCATCTAGGGGTATAGTGTACATTTCACACCCCCAGGGGTTTCACCAATTTTGATACAACTGGGCAGTGAAAATGAAAAATTACATTTTTTTACACAAAAATGCAGTTCTGGCTCAAAATTTGTCATTTTCACAAGGAATGAAGGAGACAAAGCACCCCAAAATCTGTGCCCCCATTTCTCCAGAGTATGGCAATGCCTCACATGTGACCAAAAAATACCAGTTGGGTGCATGGCAGGACTCAGAAGGGAAGGAGTGATTTTTGGATTTTGCAGCTCAGATTCTGGTGGAATGAATGGTGGGTGCTATGTGGCATTAGCAAGACCCCCGAAGCACGGTGAAATGATGAACCTAATAATCCATAGATGTGTGGTATATTTTGAAACACTCCTTTATACATAGGCCGGGTTTGTCGGGGCAAGTTTCACAGTGGAAAATAGTTTCCTTTCTTATTCCCTTTTTATAGCAAACTTTGCACCTTTTTTGTGTCCTGCCCTTTCTTGCAGTGGAGGGGATTTCGTTGGGAAAATGCTGCCCTGGTACAATACGGGGGCCAGTACTAGAAGTACTGGGGCCCTCTGCCTGCTGGTTCCCAAATATTAGGCCCTTTATGACTTCCTCTTGAAAGTGCATAAATGTCCCCCTCTGGCCGGTAGAATGGAATAGCACGTAAGCGTTATACAGTGCCATCTGGATGATATACACGGCCAGCTTCTTGTACCAGATATTTGTTTTCCGCAGGGCACTGTACGGCTTCAGTACCTGATCTGAAAGATCCACTCCGCCCATGTACTTATTGTAATCTAGGATACAATTTGGTTTTGAGGTGTGGGTACTGGTACCTCGTACAGGGATGGAGGTGGTACTGTCTCCATGAATTGTTGTCAGTATAAGGACATCCCTCTTGTCCTTATATTTGACCAACAACATATTTTCGGTGCATATTCCCCTGCTTTCACCCCTTCTTAGTACTTGGGCAATGTGCGTTTTGGGGAGGCCTCTTTGGTTCTTGCGCACAGTACCGCAAGCTGCTGTACCTTTTGAACCAAGGGCCTTAAACAGGGGGATGCTAGTGTAAAAGTTATCCACATAGAGGTGATAACCCTTATCCAGGAAGGGGTGCATTAAATCCCAGACAATTTTTCCACTAACACCTACGAGGGAGGGGGGGCATTCTGGCGGTTCAATTCTTGAATCCTTCCCTTCATATACCCTAAACTTGTGGGTGTACCCTGTGGTGCTTTCACACAGCTTATACATTTTTATGCCATACCTTGCCCTCTTACTGGGAAGGTACTGGCGGAATTTAACCCTTCCTTTAAAATGTATAAGGGACTCGTCGATACTAATACATTTATCAGGGATGTATAGCTCTGCAAATTTGGCACTGAAATGATCAATGACCGGCCTGACTTTGAATAGCCTGTCAAAGGTGGGATCATCTCTGGGTGGGCACTGTGCATTATCGGTGTAATGTATAAATTTATGGATTGTCTCAAAACGAGTCCGAGTCATGGCCATACGGTAAAATGGGGTGCTGTACAGAACATCTGTACTCCAATATTGCCTAATTTGTGGCTTTTTTACTATGCCCATATGAAACACCAGACCCCAAAACGTCATCATCTCTACTGCATCTACAGGGGTCCACCTAGCAAATGATGACGTGGGGTTTTGAGCAATAAACTGCTGGGCATATAAATTAGTTTGGTCCACCATTAAATTTATAAAATCATCAGAGAAAAATAATTTGAAAAAGTCAGTTTCTCTGAGACCTGTGGAATCAAATTGGATTCCTGGCATGGCCAAAAACTCAGGAACCTGGGGCTCAAAATTGTCTGGTGGTGGGGTCCATACGAGATCAATTATTGGGGGGGGGGTCTCAGCTGCTCTACGGGGGCGTCTTTGAGGGGGTCCCTCATCACCAGAGGAGGAAGAGGAGCTTAAGACGAATCCTTCAAATTCCCCGCTTGCCTCACTGGCTGTGTCAGAATCAGAGGCAAGCATGGCATATGCCTCCTCCACTGAATACATTCTTCTGGATGACTGGGATGACATTTGGGATGACATTTGGGATGACATTTGGGATGACATTTTTATTTTTGTGTTACTGGTAGTGAAATGTTTCAACACGTGTATAGTGTAGGGGGGGGTACAAACTTTATTTCAACCCGGGGGGTATGTAGTGTGTAGTGTGTATGTAGTGCAGAAAAAAAAAATACTTTATACAAAAAAAAAAAAAATTGAAGGGGTTAAAAAAAAAAAAATTGAAGGGGTTAAAAAAAAAAAAAATTGAAGGGGTTAAAAAAACAAAAAAAAAGGTCCTGCGCCAAAAATTGAGCACAGATGTTGGTCAGTAACGTCCG
Source organism: Crinia signifera (assembly GCF_055691185.1). Lineage (NCBI taxonomy): Eukaryota > Metazoa > Chordata > Amphibia > Anura > Myobatrachidae > Crinia > Crinia signifera. Next base: position 189,472,719 of record NC_139219.1, read on the forward strand.
TCACTGAACAGCGCTCAAAGGCAACAGGAATTTGATCAAAAAAAAAAAAATAGATCAACCCTGTGCCGAAAAAACTGATCAGTGATGTACGTCACTGATCAGCGCATCGTGGCCACAGGACACCCACAAAATCACAGTGTGTGTAAAAAAATTTTTTAAAAAAGACCACACAGCACCCACAAAAAAAAAAAAAAGGTGATCAGTGATGCGACACTGATTACCAGTGAGGGGCAGCAGGTGCACAACCTTTGGTGCAACTGACAGTGCAACTGGCAGCAACTGACAGGTATATATAAAAAAAAAAACCTTTGCGCCCCCAAAAAGTTGATGATCACCTCAGATATAGTGATCAGCACAAAAGGCGGGGGTAGCAGACACAAAATATACACTCTCTATCACTCTCTGTCACTATCTCTCTCTATCTCTCACTATCTATCACTATCTATCACTATCTATCACTCTAGGACACTGCAGCAGCAGCACTGACAGTTATATGTATAAAAAAAAACCTGCACCCCCAAAAAGGGGGGGTAGCAGACACAAAATATACACTCTCTATCACTCTCTGTCACTATCTCTCTCTATCTCTCTATCTCTCACTATCTATCACTATCTATCACTCTATGACACTGCAGCAGCAGCACTGACAGTTATATATATAAAAAAAAAACCTGCACCCCCAAAAAGGGGGGTAGCAGACACAAATCTCTCTATCTCTCACTATCTATCACTATCTATCACTATCTATCACTATCTATCACTCTATGACACTGCAGCAGCAGCACTGACAGTTATTTATATATAAAAAACCCCTGCACCCCCAAAAAGGGGGGTAGCAGACACAAAATATAGCTCTCTCTGTCACTATCTCTCTATCTCTCTCTATCTCTCTCTCTATCTCTCTATCTCTCTATCACACTGCAGCAGCAGCAGGAAGTCTCAGGAAGTCAGATCCAGGAAGCGTCCAGCACGCTACAAGCAGTGATCAAGTGATCAGGTAAGGTATTTGCAAGGATCAGGTAAGTATTAGCAAGGATCAGGTCAGTATCACGGCAGATAGGCACGGTGACCGCTCTGCACGCAATTCCAGACCGGAATGGCGTCTGCAGCGCAGTCACCGTTAGTTTAAATGTCGCGCCTTGGCTGTGATTGGTCCGTGGGTCCCACGGACCAATCACAGCCTTGGGGGCAGGTGGGGTGAGGGTGGGGTGAGGTGTCATCGTCACCGATGACCCCCTCATGCCCCCTGACGCCCGGCGGTGATTGACACCTGTGTTACCGAGCGTCTGATTCGCTGGTAACACAGGAAACCGCTGTGAATGGCTGTTCACACTGAACAGCCAATCACAGCGATCGCCGACGGGGGGGGCGGCATCGCAGCCCCCCCTGGGCATGCAGGGACATGTCTGCTGTCAGGGACAGCAGACATCGTCCCTCTGTCACTGCGTCTCTAGACGCAGTGACAGTTTAAAGTCATGACGTATATATACGTCATGTGTCGGGAAGTACTTCCCGGCCATGACGTATATATACGTCAAATGTCGTGAAGGGGTTAAAGAAACAATAAAATGACCTATATTTTTACAATATAACACAGTGTATGTGATTAATGCATTGAAAATCCATAACGTAACACATACACATAAATTGTCAAGTGAAACCGAGCGCAGGGTGACACCCTAGGGCAGGCATGTCCAAACTATGGCCCTCCAGCTGTTGGGAAACTACAAGTCCCATCATGCCATGCCACAGTTTTGCTATTAGGGAATGCTAAAACTATGGCAAGGCACGCTGGGATGTGTAGTTTCAGAACAGCTGGAAGGCCGTAGTTTGGACATGCTTGCCCTAGCTAGCCACCCCACTGCAGTATCATCTTTAGCAGCATGGGTGAGAGATACGCCAGCCTACCATCCATACGGTGTCTCCCCACATCCCTCTCACCAGAAAAACACTCTTATTTCAAACATTGGCTGGATTCTTAGCGCACAGCTTGCGCAGGTGAGAGACGCACTACTGTGCACTTACAGCATCATTTATATGCAAAAGATTATACAACTGGTGAACGATACTTAATCAAAGACTCGGTGGGTACTGCAGCCCAGCACCACTGTAATTGTGACTGAGCAAAATAATTGTTTCTATTTGGAGATCTATTCATTTTTATTTTGTGATGGCAAATGCATTATACAGATAAAAAGGGTACTTGTTTCCTAGCACGGCGCCAGCGATTTTGATTGTGAGCATCGCGTCGGAAAAAATTGCGTCGATCGCACCGCATGCCAACCAAATCGCATGACAATCGCATGATTTTGCATTGATTTTAATGTGAAATGCCCCAAAACACCCCATTTTTATAGAAACCCCCCCTGATGTTTGAAATGGCCCCCAATTTTAATGCCACCCCGCTATAGACGCCTACCCGAAGTGTGGCGAGCGCAGCGAGCCCGAGAGGGGCGGCGGAACGCGTCCTCCGACCTTTTCATACCCCTACTATCCACGGCGGCGTGGAGTTGAGAATAGAAAGTGTGGCGAGCGCAGAGAGGGGACGCGGATACCTTCACAGATATCGCGGCCCATCGCGGGCTTCACAGGTATCCGCGTGCGCTCGCCTCACTGTGCTCGCCACACTTTCTATTCTCAACTCCACGCCGACGTGGATAGTAGGGGTATGAAAAGGTCGGAGGACGCGTACCGACGCCCCTCGCGGGCTCGCTTCGCTTGCCACGCTTCGGGGTGGCGTCAATAGCGGGTTGGCGTTTAAAATTGGGATGGCCATTAACCATGCTTTTTACACGTAATCAATGTTAAATGGGCCATATTGGCCCATTCAACATTGTCACCTATGTGAAATCGGGTTGATCGCATCGCGGGCCATTATAATGGCCCGCGACGGACGCGATCAACCTGATTTTCACTTTAACATTGTTCCCTATGGGGAAATCGCATTGATCGCGTCGGTCGCATCGCGGCCCCTTATTAGGGGCCATGATGGACGCGATCAACGCGATTTTCACATTTACCGGCAAATGAGCCAGTTAAAGACAGAAAATCGGGTCCATCGCGTCCATCGCATGCCTTAAGTACCTTAACTTAAGGCATGCGATGTACCACGACGGGCGCCGTGCTAGGAAACAAGTACCATAAAAAGTAATCTGTGCTGGAATATGGACTGGGTATCAATAGTGATATATACATGAAATTTTCCCAATTTTAATTGTATGAATTTCTTATATTATATTAACTTTGATAAGTAATGTATTATTATTGTTCATTTGTAGGTGGCTTCCTATAATATGTTTTTTACATTTTTTATTGCTTATCAATAAAATTATACAAAGTATATTAATAAATACGTTGAGTGTCCGTGTGAATTACATTCATTCGTGGTGCCTACAATTACTATTAGCACAGAAACTACATTTTTCTCAATTAACAAATAACCAGAAAGAACTAAAAAGAGGCTCAACGCACACAAATATTTGACTGCATAGTATAAATAAAACGGTTTCATCTTTTAAAATAACGTGACATTTGTATGGCTTATATCGATCTTCACCAATTAATATGAGGCCACTTACATTGCCAACCGACTGGTGACCATTTAAATACCATGGTGCATTTCATTAGTCCCTACATCTTGAAAAAGGCTCCCAGAGAGTCGAAATGCATAGCTCCAGGGAGTCACTACATTTTGGACCCCACAATGCCACGGAAGTAATGTTGGACTCCCTTCATTTGTCACTTTTGTCCGAGCATTTTTTCATCTTTAAGTGATTACATTGTTGATGCCTTGCGTTGCCTCTGGGCTTGGGTTCATTTTTTTCTTTTTATTCTTTATTTTTTTAATCTTTTATTTTAATTTAATAGGAAATATTTTACCTTTGTACACATTGTACCTTCATGTCCAACTATGGCCCATATGTGAAATAAATTTTATTGGTACTTGTGTACTTTCACGGCTCCCATCGCATGCCATCGCATGCCATATGTAGTAGCATGCGATGGGCTGCAATTTTCCTGTGTTTTTATGCATTTTTATAAAATTGCATGCGATCGCATCGCATGCGATCGCATGAGATCGCATGCGATCTGATGCGATGCAATGTCATTTTTCACAGAAATAATGGACATGAGTTGACATCATGTAAAATGCACCCCAAATGTCATTTTTCACACTGTACCACCCCCACTATCAACGCCAACCCGAAGCGTGGCGAGCGCAGCGAGCCCGCGAGGGGCGGCGGTATGCGTCCTACGACCTTTTCATACCCCCACTATCCACGTCGGCGTGGAGTTGAGAATAGAAAGTGTGGCGAGCGCAGCGAGCCACCCAGCCCGAAGCGTGGCGAGCGGACACGGATACCTTCACATGTATCCGTGTCCCCTCGCGGGCTTCACAGGTATCCGTGTCCCCTCGCCACGCTTCGGGCTCGGTGGCTCACTGCGCTCGCCACACTTTCTACTCTCAACTCCACGCCGACGTGGATAGTGGGGGTATGAAAAGGTCGTAGGACGCGTACCGCCGCCGCTCGCCACGTTTTGGGTTGGCATTGATAGTGGGGGTGGTACAGTGTGAAAAATGACATTTGGGGTGCATTTTACATGATTTCAACTCATGTCCATAATTTCTGTGAAAAATGACATTGCATCGCATCAGATCGCATGCGATCTGATGCAATGCGATTTTTCCCTGTACGATGCACATCATGGGAGCCGTGAAAGTACACAAGTACTCATTTTTTCTACTATACATGTATTCTCCCTTTATTTTTGGGGACACTCCGTGGCTCACATTTTCGGGGATCCAAGCCTCTTATAATTAATGCAAGGGGAAACAAACTTAAAGATACCTTGATGTGATGTATCCAGTCTCTTATACCGTGAGTGGGGTACACCCCTTATTGTGAAACCTTTGGGGTGAAAATAATATAAAGATACCTTTATGGGCTTCTTTCCTTCTCTTTGGATGTGAGTGGGGGTATGCGAATCGGAGTCCTCATTTCTTTATACTAAGCCTATATGTAAGCATATACTGTATATAGAAGTGCGACTTGAGAATGTTTTCCTTTTCCTGATGAATAAAGATACCTTTATGAGAGTACTACAATTTGTTTAAGAGTGAGTGGGGTACACCATTTTTATACATTCAACATTCCTTCTTGGAATATTTAAACGAAAACTGAAAGAAACCTTTATGGGTGTTCATCCAGCTAACATTTAAGTGAGTGAGGTATGCACCTCTGAAATAAATTTGGGCAAGTAGACCTGTTTAAAAAAAAGAAACCTAGGAGGCTGACTTTCCTTAGGCTGCACTGTGCCACTTTTTTTTTCTTCAGAGCCCTTTTTTTTCGAAAAACAAAAAAAATGAAAATAAAACATTGGCAGAACATCGAGGGAAAATATTCTATTTGCCTCAATTTTTCATTAGGGCTGAAATATACCTTCCAATGTGTGAATTGTTCATATAAGGTAATATCTGGTTATAGGTTATAGGTTAAGCCAGTGGTTCCAAAACGATGTGCTGTGGCACATTGGTGTGTCTCGAGACACTTGCAAGGGTGGCATTGATTAGTAGTCCTGGACCAATTAAAATAATTTATAATCAATATAATAGGCAAAACCAGTTTTGTTGTGCCATAAAAAAATTCTGATGCTCTAGGGCAACATGATTTAAAAAGGTTTTGGGTTAAGCATCATACTGTACTTTTCCTAGGACTAATAAAGGTTTGCAAGGAAAGGAAGATACAGTACAGTATATTTATAAATAAAAAATCATTATGTTCAGCTTCCACTGCACCTACTGTATGTTCCTGTAAACGTAATGTGAGAGCTGCACAAACAGGCTTCTTTGAAGAACACATAGGCATAGCTGTGAATAATTACTTTGCAGTAGAGCACATTGCATTTTTAGTGTAAATGGAAAAGAATACAGTACATGCAAAACCAATATTCTAATAGCAGTGTTTAAAGCACATTTCATTATACTGAGCAGATATTGCTGACCTTTATTACAACATTTTAATTCCAATACTAACTGAAATTATATTTTTGTAAATACAATTTGCAGGTCAAGATGTCTTTGGCTTGGGAAATTCTAGAAACATTACAGAAGAGGATACATAAGATATGGTTGGATATTTAACAATTTTCTCTTGCTATCTTTGAAGGGGTATGGATTAAAAGGTTGACATACACAAAAGGTTGACATTTTTGTGTTACTTTAACTGTGTCACAAAACGGAGACTGTCAGTGCTCCCAGCCGCACATTGCATTACATGCATCGCTCTGTGAAATGTTGGCCATCATCGGCTGCCTCATCTGGCATCCCGCTGTTGCCCCTGTGGCATTTGGTCCTGGCGGCCCGTCGTCCTGCTGCACATCCCGGCGGGCCCACCACACTAGCGTTGGTGCCATTCTAACCCATAGGCAGCGCTGTGACAGTTCCTGGTCATCTGACCCTGCAAGACCCAGTCAGGACTGACTCCCCTGCAGGTGAACACTTTAATGTACACAAACAAAACGGCTTAATCTTATAGTTGACAAAGAATAAAGTAGCGCTAATGACAGGGAATTGATAGGTTTCTTATATTAATTGGTTATTTAGCCCAATAAACCCAGCTTCTAACTAATAGGGAATACCACTCCTTGTGGACAAAAAAGAATAGACAAGCAAGAAAGCGCTCAGATTTTTAGGGCAAAGAATGTAGCCAGTTCAACTTTGAATCATGCAATATTTATAAACATAAAAAAGACTCAATAAAAAGCAATACATCAATATACATATAATAATTCTCATAAGGTACCGGCCGATACCACCAAAACAATTAAAATAGAATCAATTAGAGAGAGTTTTAAAAAGTCTTTAGTGCATCCAAAAAATTGCACTGCTTATCTCTGCTTCCAAGACACAGTGCAATTACCAGCTTAAGCAGTCCCTGGCTCCAGGTGTTCATTAAGGACAGCTTCTCCTATTCTCATGCTCCTTAAAGAGACTGTACAGTTCCATCTGCAGCTTCGACTGGCTCTAGGCAATCTGGTTGTCCTGTCCTGCTGGCGCTCCCAGCTTCAAGCAACATTGCCACCTGTACAGCTAGTATCCCCAGCTCCAAGAAAGTCTGCACTCCTGCATCACTGGTGTCCCCAGCTCTAATCTGAAAAATCCCATGTCGACCTTTTGACTGTCGACCTAGATATGGTCGAACTAATAACCAGTCTAACTAATGACCTATCTAATGCCCCTTTCAGACCGCACTTTAAAAACGGTATATTGCCGTTTTTTTACCGTTTTAAAACGGTAATGTGTGCGGTCTGAAAGGTGCAGGACCACTTAACCGGTTAGAAAAAAACGTTTTTTCTAACCGGTTAAAATGCAGGGTCCTACCCGTTTCAGAACCGGTATTTTAGGCTCAAAATCGGTTCTGAAACGGTATTTAGGACCCAGCCAATGAGCTGGGTCCTAAATTCAGCACAGTGAATACTTAATGAGCGCTCATTAAGTATTCACAGCACTGGAGCCCCCCCCGCGCGTGTCGACACCCCCCGCGCGCGTGTCGACGCCCCCCGCGCGTGTCGATGGCCCCCCGCGCGTGTCGGCGCCCCCCCCCCGTGTCGACTTACCCCGTGCCGGTATCTCCGTTGTGGTTCCCGGCACTGCAGCTCAGTATGCTCGGAAAGCACTTATGAAAAAAGTGTCTTTCAGAAAATGGCTGCCCCCATACGAAAGACAGTTTTTTTAAACTGGGTTTCCTATGGGGCAGCCATTTTCTGGAAGACACTTTTTTCATAAGTGCTTTCCGAGCATACTGAGCTGCAGTGCCGGGATCAACAACGGAGGTACCGGCACGGGGTAAGTCGACACGGGGGGGCGCCGACACGCGGGGGGTCGACACACGCGGGGGCGTCGACATGCGCGAGGGGCGTCGACATGCGCGGGGGGCGTCGACACGCACGAGGGGGGGGGAGCTGCACGGAGGGGAGGGCTGAAGGCTGCACTGGCTTTGACCCTGTATTTGGAAAGTTTCCAAAAACGGGTCTGCCAGTGTCAAAAAATCGGCACTTAAACGGTAATATACCGTTTAAGTGCTGCGGTGTGAAAGGGGTTTTATCTGGCAGACCCGTTTTTGGAAACGTTTCCAAATACAGGGTCAAAGCCAGAGATGCGGTCTGAAAGCAGCATAACTAATGACCTTTCGACCTTTTCCTATGTTGACCTAGACCCATGTCGATCTTTTCCCATGTCGACCTAATGGTGTCGACCATCATGCTGTAGACAAAATTACCGCATCCCCATCCATGTGCTGATGTCTTCAGTAAAAGTGGCGCAGACAGACTTCCACCAAACCGGCAGTGGGATTGTCCCATTGATCTGATTCCTGGGAAGATGCCGTCTGGAGGTAGAATGTATCTGTTATACACTCCTGAAACTGTTGCTACTTTATGTCCGAGTACATCAAGGAAAACCTTGAGAAAGGCTTCATACATCCTTCATCATCCCCTGCTGGAGCAGGATTTTTCTTTGTCAAAAAGATGGAGGACTCCGTCCCTGTATTGATTAATGAGGGTTTAACGATAATACAGTCAAAAACCACTATCCTTTGCCCTTAATAACAGAACTTTTTGATCATGTTAAAGGAGCTACTATTTTTTCCAAGTTGAATTTAAGCGGTCCATATAACTTCATCCCTATCAGAGCCAGAGATGAATGGAAAACGGCCTTCAACACTCGTGATGGGCATTAAGAGTACTTAGTAATGCCCTTTGGCCTTAGTAATGCACCTGACATTTTTCAGCATTTTGTTAATTAAATATTTCAGGACTTATTATATCTCTCAGTTGTCATATATTTGGTTGACATCCTAATCTTCTTCCAAGATTTACAAACTCATCGTCAACAAGTTCAAGAAGTACTTGGAAGATTGAGAAATCACCAACTCTTTTGTAAAAGTGTATCTTTTGAAGTCCCATCTATCTCCTTTCTCAGATACATTATTTCTGGCTTTAATCTTCACATGGATCCAGAGAAAGCCATTCTGTCCTGGAACGAACCCTGAAGGCAACTCAACACTTTTTAGGGTTCGCTAAATACTACAGAAAGTTTATTTTTGGCTTTTCAACTTTAGTAGCTCCTATCACAGTTCTCATTAGCAAAAATGTCCACCCAACTAATTGGCTATCAGAAGATAAACAAGCATTTTGTCTGTTAAAATAAGCTTTTACCACCACCCCTGTGCTTCAGCAACCAGACTTTTTAAGGCCATTCATTATCGAAGTGGATGCTTCCTTGGTGGGTGCCAGAGTGGTTCTCTCTCAACGTTGTTCTGAGGAGAAGATTCACCCTTGTGCATATTTTTCAAGGAAATTATCTTCTACCGAATAAAACTATTCTGTTGGTAAAATATAGTTATTAGCTATTAAACTTGCCTTTGAAGAGCGGCGCTACTTATTAGAAGGAGCTCAATTTCCAATTACCGTCATCACGTATCATAGGAATTTGTTGTTCCTCAAGAATGTAAAATGCTATGTATCCTCGCCAGGCACAATGGTACCAGTTTTTCTCTTGCTTCAATGCTAAGCTCACCTATCATCCTGGTCCTCAGAATGGGAAGGTGGATTCACTCTCTTATTCGATCTGCCCTGAGGAGGAACTGCCTCAAGAAGATTACTGCCCAGTCCTCAATCCACCACAAAAAATCCTACTCCTCCTGCAGGGAAATCCTATGTTGCTCCATACTTTGCAAGCAACTTCATCAATGGGCTCATTCTTCTTTATTTTCAGGCCACGTTGGAACTTTAAAAACTTTTGTTGCTTCCTGTGTCAAGTGCGCCCAGAATAAAGTACCAGGTCAAATGCCAACAGGTCCATTACACCCACTGTTCTTTTTTTTTTTTTTTATTCATCTTTATTAAGTTTTCAAGACAAAAACATAGAATATTGACATACAAAATTACAGACAATTACATACAATAAATAATCATCCAGACAAGCACCCCAACCAACGTATTTAGGGTTAACATGTATGCTCAAGGCCCACTTTTATTATTCTAATAAAGCGATTTATCGACTCAGCAGATTTTCCAATAATTATAGACATTTAAAAGAATCAATTTACTTATCGTCCAGTAGCCAAGTTAAATTTGCCTTATCAACCCATTATAATTTAGTGACATATATACACAATTTTCACAATCCAATTTAACTTATGCAAATCATTCTAACGTGTTATCACTTCAATTAATCCTTTAGTGCAAAATTTAGGCCATCAAAGCTAAATACATAAGTTACTTTTAAAACTCCACCTATATATTACTTACACATTAGTGCTCAACAATTTAATATACAGTAATGTTAAGGTTAATACCCATCCCCCGAACCAACAGAGTTAATTCCCTTAGTTCCTTGGGATAGATATGTACCTATTAATAACTTAAACATTAGTGCTCACAATTTAATATACAGTGTAGTATTGAGAGTAGTACCATTCCCCCCAAATATCATAGAATTTACTCCCTTGATTTCATGAGAAAAACGTGTACTTTTTGTGCTCCATAGTGCAATTAACTAAATTAATCCACTCCTGGATAACAGGCCCTTTATGTGCCATCCATGAAAAAGCAATTATCACTTTGGATACTGCACACAAATTAATCGCTAACTGTCTCTGTGCCGATGATATCAAGTCATCTGACCAAACCCCCAATATAAAACCAGCAGGATGTAAACAATGGATGGGGATTCCCAGATTTTTCAGGACTTCCCCTATTCCCTTCCAGAATTCCTGCAGATATCTACATTTCCAAAGAAGATGCCAGAAATTACACATTTCACCACCACTCCCCTCCTTGTATTTGGGAAAGCGACTGTAGTTGTTCTGAGAGAATTTGCGTATCCTTTCAGGAGTCAGGTATATCCGATGGATAATGTTAAATTGTACCTGCTGAATCCTACTTGAGTTAGTGGCCGTGCTCTGTATCACTAAGGCTGTGTTCCAATTATCTAAAGTTAAATCCGGGATGTCATTAGACTTACATTACATTACATTACACTTTGAAAACAATCCCACCAGGTCCTCACACTGAGTTATCTCGTGACAAATCTATAACATTTGGATACCACTTTCACTGTACCCAGCTTACTTAGAAATGTTTTAATCGGAGACTCAAAGATCCGTTGGGTATTGTCCCTGTTATATTGATACAGAGCACTCCTCAGTTGTAAGAATCTATAAAACATGCTCTGCGGAAGCTGAAACTCATCCTGCAATTGAGAAAAGCATTTAATAAAGTTACCCTCATATACTTGTCCGATGGAATTTATATTATACTGCATCCAAACTTTAGAACCCTGATATAAATTGAGTTGTTTCAAAGAATCTAATGAGAATAAATAAGTATCAGGATCCACCCCGTCATAGTCAGTTTCCTTAGTCACCCACCGCCATATTTTCCTGGCTTGCTACCATTATCCGCCACTAGTATTGCCTGTATTGGAGTGTACCCCAGGGCCGCCCTCCTTATAAACTCTACCAGCTCAATCGAGGCCTCCTCTACCCTGATCCAGGCCCGAGAATGGGCCAGTTGTGCTGCATAGTAGTAGTGTTTGAAGTTGGGCAGTGCCATCCCTCCTCTTTTCCGCTCTCTGGTTAATATACCTAATTTAATTCGGGGGATTTTATTTTTCCAAATAAATGAAGAAATACAATTATTTATCCTGCTAAATACCTAATTGGGAATAAAAATAGGGGCATGCTGAAATACATACAAAAATTTCGGCAGTATTGACATTTTTACCAAGTTAACCCGTCCCAGCATAGTTAGAGAAAGTTTAGCCCAGTTCTTACATTTAATTTTTAGTTGCGATATTAAAGGGACAATATTATCAATAGCAAATTTTCTAGGGTCCTTGGAAATGATAACCCCCAGGTACTTAAACCTGTCTACCTTGGGAAGATCTAAGTCAATATCATACTCGCAACTTGCAACAGTTAACTATTAACCCAGAATACCGCCCAAACTCCTCAATGCACTCATCAACTATTGGTAGATCCCTCACATACTCCGAGGAGCCCACCAGAAGGTCATCAGCATAAAGGGATACTATATGAGTCTTATGCCCCACTTCACCTCGCCCATCGCCATTCTCAGCTTGCAAGCGATTGTCTCAATCGCGATTGTGAACAGGAGAGGGGAGAGGGGACACCCCTGCCTAGTGCCTCGGTTTAGTTGAAAGGAGTCAGTAATGTAGCCATTAACTAATATTCTAGCCCTTGGATTCTGATACAAAAGGAACACCCACCTTATAAACCTAGGGCCAAAACCTAAATCTCGCATAGCACATCTCAGATAAGACCACCATTCTACCGAGTCAAAGGCCTTGTTTGTGTCAAATGACGCAATCGCAAAATGGTTACCCATAATATCTGCTGTTGGTATATAGGTAAAAACTCTTTGTATATTGATGGCCGTAGAATTTCCCTTCATAAATCCAGTTTGGTTGGGATGTACCATCTCCCTGATTACCCCGCCCAACCTGGTTGCCAAAATCTTAGTGAAAATCTTAGCATTGGCGGTAATCAGGGAGATTGGCCTATAAGAATCCACCAATGTGGGATCCTTGTCAGCTTTTGGAATGACGGTAATTATTGATTCCATCATAGAATCGTCCAATTTCCCTTCTGAGTCCATACTCTGGAAGCAGTGCAATAATTTAGGGGCAATAACACCACCAAAGTGCTTGTAGATTTTTCCTGGAAGACCATCAATCCCTGTGGCCTTACCCAACGAAAGGGCCTTAATTGCTGACTGAACCTCCTCAAGCGTAATAGGTGACTCTAAAATATCACAGCTTTCCTGTGACAGCCTAGGTAGATCAATTCCATTCACATACTCCAAAAAATATATATATCCACAAAGTATATAAGGCGCAGCCAATTAAGTACTAATTTAAAAAAATCACAGCACCAGTTCTATATTTATGCTGCTCCCAAATGAAACAAATTCAATTAAAGACTAAACAAAACACTAAATAAAGAGAGCGCATGGTGTTGATCAATTCAATTTAGTAGAAAGAAATATAAAAATTATACACATAACCATACATATAAAAGTATATAAAAACAACAGATATTCAGCAGTGATGTCTTAATAAATTTGATATTAGCACTTTCTATCTTTAATTTATTAACACAGTCCCCTTAATTTGATGATTGATTGAAAAAAATTCAATTCTCCATATTAATTTGTTTGACTCCGTTTGTTTTTAAACATGACAGTTCAAGTGTCTTAAATGATTTATTTATACTCCAATTGATCGGAGAACTCCGTTATTATAGTTACCAGAGACCACGCTTGAAGTGAGGTGACGCCAGAGGGATATGATGACTTGTAATGGGGATCTTCGTCCACTACAACCGGCAGGGCTCTGTTATAATTGGAGCCTCCGTCAGGAGCAGACAGTTGCACTCCCGTCCCACGCTGTCCTCTAGATGTTTGGAGAGAGAGGAGGACATCACACTCACCGGCCTGATGTTAGCGCTGTGGGGATCACCGCAGGTCACTCCCAGCGTTGGGCTTATGAAGCGGAGGTCTCAGGAGTCGATGCAGAATTGGAGATGAAACAGGCAGGGGGCTGTAGATTCAATGCTGATAGCAGACTTGTACTGGCTTGACGCATTTCTCCGTCCACAATGACTGACGGTTTCCTCAGAAGCTTCTGAGGAAACCGTCAGTCATTGTGGACGGAGAAACGTGCTTTATTTTCAATATGGGAAATATGTTTTAGCAAACTTTTGGAGGAGAAAACTAGGTCAATCCTTGAAAACATGTTATACGAGGAGGAACAACATGAAAATTACTGTTTGTTTTGGTATCTCTCTCTCCATACATCACACCACCCAATCTCTGCGATGAACTCAGCTAGTCCATTCTCATTCCTAACCGAACCTTCACCCTTTTTCCATCTATCGATAAGAGGATTCATACCTGCGTTAAAATCACCCAGACATAGAACATGGTTGTCTGGACGCGATGAAACAAAATCCAGGGCCTTTTTCAATACATAATATGAGAAGGGAGGGGGAATATAAACCACCAAAATGGAAAACCTAGTGGAATTATTATACCCATCCAAAAATACATACAGTATTGACCACTTGGGTCGATGATAGTTGAAATGCCGGTACTCTTTACCTAGTACGGCGCCCGTCGCGGGCATCGCGGGTACATTTATGTATGGCCGCGACGCGACCGACGCGATGCCCGCGATTTCCCATTGAAACCAATGTAAAACATGAAAATCGTGTCGGTCGCGTCGCGGCCGGCCATAAACGTACCCGCGATGCCCGCGACGCGATGCTCCCGATTTCCCATAGGAAGCAATGTTAAAAGCCGCGATGGACCCGATTTTAGTGTTAAATGCCTCAATCCACCCGATTTGGCCATAGGAATCAATGTTAAATGGGCCACAGAGCCCATTAACCCTTAAATGTCCCCCCAAATTTTTAACGCCACCCCACGATCCACGCCAACCCGAAGCGTGGCGAGCGCAGCGAGCCCGCGAGGGGCGGCGGTACACGTCCTCCGACCTTTTCATGCCCTACTATCCACGTCGGCGTGGTGTGAGAATATAATAGTGTGGCGAGCGCAGCGAGCCACCGAGCCCGAAGCGTGGCGAGCGCAGCGAGCCCCGCGAGGGGACGCGGATACCTTCACAGTTATACGCGTCCCCTCGCGGGCTTCACAGGTGTCCGTGGCGACCCGGACACCTGTGAAGCCCGCGAGGGGACGCGTCTACCTGTGAAGGTATCCGTGTCCCCTCGCGGGGCTCGCTGCGCTCGCCACGCTTCGGGCTCGGTGGCTCGCTGCGCTCGCCACACTATTCTATTCTCACACCACGCCGACGTGGATAGTAGGGCATGAAAAGGTCGGAGGACGCGTACCGCCGCCCCTCGCGGGCTCGCTGCGCTCGCCACGCTTCGGGTTGGCGTGGATCGTGGGGTGGCGTCAAAAATTGGGGGGGACATTTAAGGGTTAATTGGGCCTAATTCAGGGTTAATATGGCCAAATCGGGTCAATTGAGCCATTTAACAGTGAAATCGCGGTCAATCAGCCTTTTTAACATTGTTCCCTATGGGAAAATCGCGGTGATCGCGGTCATCGCGGGCATCGCGACCATCCAATTTTACCCGCGATGACCGCGATCACCGCGATTTTTACCCGCGATGACCACGATTTTGATCGTTGGCGCCCTTCTAGGTAAAGAGTACCAAAATGCCTTCAAATAAAACATTTTTCTTAATAATTATCGACACTCCTCAAGAGGATGATGAAAACTGTGAATGAAAAGACCATCCAATCCAGGGAGGCCGAAGGGTTAACAATCTGTTATCACACAGATGGGTCTCTTGGAGACATACAATGTCAGCTGCCAGGTTTTTACATCGTTTGAGGACCAAAGCACGTTTCACCCTATCATTCAAACCTCGCACATTCCATGTAAGTATCCTCACCATTATAGATTATTAACTTTAGCACTAAATTCATGGCGGCTTTACCCTAGCCACCACTAACGTGACCGTGATTAGCCGCCATCCTGGATGCACACTTATACAAGGACAAACAACATTAAACATAAACCCACCCTCCCACACCCACCCTGTATAACCTAGCCATTTAGGCATACCTATTTAAAGACCTACCCATCCAATCCTCCCACCCTTGTTGCTGAGGGCAATTTACTATCAGCCACCCTAACCAAGGCGTGCCCAGCTCTCCAACGTCCCACTCAAACTTAATTATTTATCCCCACTCCTCCCCACCAAGCCCACTCATCACTATATAGCAAAGCAGACTCTCAGAAAATTACATTAATACAGTGGTACAGTAGGGCACAAATTAATCAGATCAGCCTATTTTTACCTCCCCATGTACATTATCCTGCAAGATATGCAATGAACAGATGTACATAATGTCCCCAAGATATCAAAATTAATATTATTGCCAATTTTTTTTCTACTGGCGAAGGTTTTATCAATCCAGACAGCAGCATCCTCTGGTGACAGAAAAAATTTGGTATCGTCATTAACAATCACACGTAATTTTGCAGGGTACAAAATAGAATATTTGATGTTTAGACCTCGAAGCCTCGCTTTTATGTCTCGATAGCCCGCCCTCCCCTTCTGAACATCATAAGGGAGATCGGGAAATGCTGAAATTTTTTTCCCATTATATGATAGATCCCCCAGAGTTCTGGCCAATCTCAGTATATTGTCACGATTTTTGGATTGAAAAATCCTCACAATCAAAGTGTGTGGTGGACCCCCTGGTATTGGCGGTCTGGTTGGGACATGATGGGCCCTTTCAACAGAGAAAAAGGGGGAGAGAGCCTCATTCCCCCAAACATTTTTTAATCCAGTCCTCTATAAAAAAAATTTGGTTAGGACCCCTCCACCCTTTCCTCAAACCCGACAAACGAATGTTATTTCTGCGCATCTGTCCTTCCATGTCAGATATTTTAGTGCGCATCTCAGACAATTTCTCGGACAGAAGCTTAACCTGAGTTTGCATGGGACCAACAGTATCCATAATCTCGGAGACCCGATTTTCAACTTCAGTTACTCTTGCACAAATTTTTTGTGCATCATCCCAAAGCAACATAATGTCTGTCTATACTATATTTATCTGCTCGGTCAAGCGAGATTCACACGTGTTTATAGCCTCCAGCACCTGCGATAAGGTGACCTCTTTTGCTTGAGAACTGCTACCTGTTTTTGTGGGGGTATTTTGCGGGGTATTTTCCTGAGACCCATTCAGGCCCTGCGCCTGTGAGTGGGCATATTTTCTTAGCCTTGCAGCTGCAAAGGTTTGAGTCGTTTTCCCCATGTCTAGATATTGAAATTCAATCCAAGCCACAGAGGGCCGTGATATACAGTCAGGCAGCTAGATCTAAATCTTTTTTTTTTTTAATTGAGTCTTTATTTAACTTTTTCACAATACAAAGCAAAACAATACCGTTCCTTTTTTTTTTTAAGACAGACTTTACATTGCATACATACATAACAAACATTTTCTACAATCACTGCACATTGCTTATCCTGCTTAAGATTCTATGGCTCTTCTGTTAGGGAGTTCTGATGGGGAAAGTATGGAGATGGGGGAGGGGGGGGGGGGGGGGAGCCGCGCCTGGTGACCGAGGGATATCAGGGGACTTTATGTGGGGATAGGGGATATTTTTCCAACCCGTTTCCCCATCTGCTTTTTCCCGGAGGTGGATGTAGTGCTTCAACTGTCTATACAAAGAGTGCAACCAGAATTCATAGGAGTGGGATATTATATGGAGTGGACATGGTTTTATTTTATATATGTTTTTTTTTTTTACTTAAACTGAACACCTTACTTATCAATACGTCGTATACTCTCCCTGTTCCAAACTCTTGAATAGTTTGCATAAATCACCTCTAGTTAAATGACCGTTATAAAAACAACTTCTTTGACTGTGAAAGTCAAAATAATATACTTATTATTTCTTCCCCCCCCCCCACTCTAATTGCTTTATTTATCTAAAGATACTTCTTTATACTCCTGTAAATTTATACCATTTAGATTGGTGCCATTGGTGCCAAATGTCATGAAATTTGTGGAGCTCCCCCTTGGAGGCATAAAAGTATTTCTCGTGTTCATATATTGTATTGACTAGATTGGTCCATTCTAAGAATACCGGACCCGTTTTAGCCATCCAGTGCCGTGCAATTATCATTTTGGCCGAAGCCGTGAGGTTAATTAGAAGAGAGCGCTGCTCTCTAGATAGGTGTCCGTCTTGCCATATCCCTAAAACCATTTCTTTACCCGTAAGAATATCCGAGGTATCCCTATATCTACCAAGACCTGACGTATTTTGTCCCAAAATTGGCCTACTATAGTACACGACCAAATCAGGTGCCAGAAGGCGGCTTCCGACTCCTCGCATCTTGGGCACCTATCTAAGGCTGCTCCGGCCATTTTCCGTAGGCCTACCGGCGTTATGTATGTCCTATGAAACACGTTGAATTGCACCTGTCGAATGCGGATCGACTTTGTTGCCCACCTTGGCATTGCCATAGCCTCCCGCCACTGTCTGTCCGATAGGGGAGGGATGTCCTGCGCCCATTTTTGCCTTAGCTGGATTAGCCCTTCATCATGTTCAATTATGAGCAAAAACTTAATAATTTTTGATATTCGTTTTTTTGGGGTCATATTTTTCAAAAGCTGTTTTACCGGGGTATCCTGTAACCCTTTCTCTTTCCCTCTTTCCCATTGTAGCATAGCATTTCGCAACTGCAAATATCTATAAAACATTGATCTGGGGAGGGAATACTCGCTACTAAGTTGATCATAAGATTTTAAGTTATTATTATGGTACAATTGGCCCATGGTAGTGACCCCGTATTGGGACCATAATTTACCCCCTTGCTGTTTATAGACCTCCCTGGCTGACGACAGCATTAGAAACGATGTATCTGGGTCCGTCCCTTCATAATTACCCAGCTTTTCAACCAATTTCCATATTTTTATAGCCTGGACTATAATTCCCGGGTATTTTTTCCCGGCCGTGCCCAACAAAAGTGTCTGGAGGGGGGTTATGTAGGGGTCTAGACATTTTACCAGTCTGCATATATCTAGTGAGTATTCATCCTCCTGTATCCAGGAGGCAAGATGCACTAATTGGGCCGCCATATAATACCTTTTGAAATTCGGCAAAGCCAATCCCCCCTTCTCACGACTCCTCCATAGGGTGGCCATCTTGACCCTAGGTCGTTTGTTGCCCCATATGAATGACAAAAGTATACTGTTAAGATTTCTGAAGTGCTCATCTTTTATGTAAATGGGAGAGTGCTGTAGAATATACAGTATTTTGGGAAGAATGACCATTTTTATCAGGTTAACGCGGCCCATTACTGTAAGGGGAAGTCTGGCCCATCTTTTACATTTAACTCTTACCTCCTGGATAACAGGGATGACGTTATCCCTCAAGTATCCTTCTGTTTTGCCCGTGACTACTACTCCCAGGTATTTAAACCCTTGTGTTTTTACTAGTGGGTCATAGCTCTGCCCCGTCTCCCGTAGCTCTTTCCCTAGCATTAGCAAGTGGGATTTTTCCCAATTTACAGTCAAGACTGAAAACTTCACGAATTCTTTAAGTTGAGTCACTATCATCGAGAGATCTTGCTCTGGATCCGCCAGACCGACCAATAGGTCGTCTGCGTAGAGTGAGACAAGGTTGTATCTGTTCTCTCTTGCCGGATCTGGGTTGACTAGTCTCGATCTTAACATACAAGCAAGGGGCTCTATCGCCACTGCGAATATGAGAGGAGAGAGCGGGCAACCCTGCCGTGTCCCTCTATTTATTGTAAACAATGATGAGGTGTACCCGTTAACGGAAACTCTGGCCCTAGGGTTTTTGTATAGGACCTTTAACCACCCTATAAATCTGGGTCCAAAACCGAAGGCTCTAAGGGTGCTCCACATATAGCTCCACTCGACCGAGTCGAACGCTTTGTTTGCGGTGAATGAGGCCACTGCTGCGCCCCATCCTCTCACATTCGCATGTTGGATGTACGTGAATACACGTCTAATGTTGATAACGGCTGATTTACCGCTCTTGAACCCCGATTGGTCGTGGTGTATTATACCGTGAGTTTCCCGGCCAAGTCTATTCGCCAATATTTTTGCTATTATTTTCGCGTCCGTTGATATCAACGATATTGGACGATAAGAATCAACTCTGGTCGGATCTTTATCTTTTTCAGGTATAAAAATCATAGAAGCATCCCCCATAGACTCTGGGGGTTCCCCTTCCTTCATAATCTCTTGACAGAGAGATACCATTCTAGGGGCTATGATTTTTACATATTTTTGATAGACTTCAGCCGGGAGACCGTCAAGGCCTGGTGCTTTTCCTTTGGGCAACGATTTAATTACGTTTACCACCTCATCAAGGGTAATGGGCTTAGCTAAGAGCTCCTGGGCTTCGGCCGACAGACGCGGGAGATCAATATCCCCCAAGAATTTCTCTAATTCCTCTTCGACTGGGGGCATTGTTGATTGATAGACCTTACCAAAGTGGGCAACAAACTCCCCCGCTATGTTCGGAGTTGAGGTCAGTATCTCATCCTGTTCCGTCAGGATTTTAAATATTACGTTAGAGGGTTTATCTGTTGCAGATATAAATGAAAGTAATTTCCCCCCCTTATCTGCGTTGGAGTACCACTGTTGGGATTGTTTCCGGAGCCTTTATATAATTAACCTCTTGTAGGTATTCCAGCCACCTGTCCTGCATTTTTTGCCATTCTAGTTTATCAGCTTCTGCCTTACTTAATAGGTAAATATTTTCTAGTTCTAATGTACGCTGTGCAACTTCAGTTACTCTTGCACAAATTTTTTGTGCATCATCCCAAAGCAACATAATGTCTGTCTATACTATATTTATCTGCTCGGTCAAGCGAGATTCACACGTGTTTATAGCCTCCAGCACCTGCGATAAGGTGACCTCTTTTGGTTGAGAACTGCTACCTGTTTTTGTGGGGGTATTCTGCGGGGTATTTTCCTGAGACCCATTCAGGCCCTGCGCCTGTGAGTGGGCATATTTCCCTAGCCTTGCAGCTGCAAAGGTTTGAGTCGTTTTCCCCATGTCTAGATATTGAAATTCAATCCAAGCCACAGAGGGCCGTGATATACAGTCAGGCAGCTAGATCTAAATCTTAGTCACGCCAAAAGAATTGAGGCCACTTATCTTAATCCGTTCTTGCACGGTTATCTACACATTTCTTCACCACACACACTAAGTTATAAGCACCTCCAGCACTACCAAGTTTCAGGAGTGAGCAGGTGAAAAACGGATATCCAATCCACCCAGGGTGTATAAATGCTGCCCAGATTGAAAAGATACACAGAGAATCCATCCACGTATAACTACTGTCCAGCTCTTGACAATATTCAAAATAGCTGACAAATCAATTTAATAGTGTGGACTTACCTACTCGATGACAAAATCGGGACTACTGTCTGTAGTGACTTCCGGTGGTGGCCGGGGATGGTCGCATCACGTGGAGCTCCGATCTCCCATCCACGGAGCTCCACCATCCCCGGCCTCTGGAGCAGCGTGGCGGCAGCGGCGGGCAGAGAGGAGGAGGCGGCCGGTGGGATCAGAGCGGAGGAGGCGGTCGGAGGTGACCTGCGGTGGGAGAGAGTGAAAAGTGAGCACCGTGTCCCCCGTGTCCCCTCGGCGCAGGATGCGGCGTCACCCGGCCAGAGGCGGACAGAGCTGTGCTCCCGCCTGCAGCACCATCGATCGAGCAGCACTGCGGGCCCCCCCAGCAGCACCATCGGGCAGCGCGCCCCCCCCCACCCGCAGTAGCATCTTCTCCCCCCCTGGCAGCAACCCAGCACCGGCAGCACCATCTGAACATTTGTCCGGGGAACCACCCCCCCCCCAATAAAAACTTCAGGATCAGAAGATCCCCCGCACACTGCATTGGGGGAATATGGCTGAACAAGGCAGTTTGGGGGCAGGGCAGGTCTCCACATCAGATCAGTCTGGCAGGATCCCCCCCAGACAGGCCGCACCGGCCCCAGGTAACTCTGCAGGCCCCCGAGCCCTCCACCCCCCCTTCCTGACTGACTCTCCCCTGGCCTCACTGACTCTTTCTGCCCCCTCCCCCCGCCACCATCACCACCACCACCACCCCAGGAAGATACAAGTTGGCGCCGCAAATGGCTGCCTAGGATCTGTGCACTCAGGCATATGTAACCCCGTGTCCCCTATGTGATAACTGTACTGTCTCTGCTTTAATTGCAATGTTTGTGCTCATACTGTTTCTGCTACCTTCCACAGCTACTTCAGCGACCAGTGGCGCCGCGGATGGCTGCCTAGGCGCTGTGCTGATCGGCGGGCTGCGTTCCACACATGTAATGTCTCAATGTAATGTATGTAATGCCCCCACCCCCCCTTTTTTCATCCCTGCTGATGCTGCACTGTATATCCACAAAAAATTCCTAGTGTGCGCAAGCACACATGGCCAATAAAGTTGATTCTATTCTATTCTATTCTGTAGGGCACCTTAGTGTTCTTACTGAACTAGCGTTTCAGTTATACACAGTAGAGGTGCTATAATAACTTAGGCAGGGTCCACACTACTGCCATACACATATCACTGCAGCTATTTCCTGGCAGATGGCATCCAGCAACCTGGGTTTAGCAGTATATAAACAGAAGCCACGGGACTTCCGCGGTACTGGCACCAGCTGATGAGGGCAACCGTCCAGCGTCTCTCAGCAGAATCTTCCCGGCAATGCCTGCTCCCTCTGACACCCGACAGGGAGTGCACCGCCACACTTTCACCTCACTGCTTGCTCAATCCATTCTCATTAGAAGGCTGTGCCCCACCCGGGAGTCTTTTTTCGATATCCTCCCTTGGATATCTAACCCTTTTGACTCACCTTAGCACACGTCGGAGCAGAGACACGGCAGAAGCCCGGACGCCGGATGATGATTATCGCGGTCCACCACGTGCTGGATCCGGCCACTTGGAAAGGATGCCGGCCCGACTGAGCAGAATACCACCAGGGGGGTTAGTCTAGCAGGTAGCAAATAGTAATAGTATCCTGCACAGGACACAAGTTAGTTACGTGGGAATCATAGAACCAACTAAACAAATAATATGCTTGTATACATACAACAAATTAAGTGTTGGAGGTGCCCCCAGGAATTAAGTACTGATATACTTAAGCAAAGAGAAACAGTGGTCCATAGGTAGTGGGCCACCGTTAAAAAAATAATTCCTTTTTGGAGGCACACTTTTGAAAGAGTAAGGATAATGTTGAATGAGTGAGATAAAACTTAACTTATATTTCCAATTATTTTAAAATACTGATAACTCTATAATTTCATGTGTTGCACAATTTGCCATGAAGAGTTAAATAAATAATAGTGAAACAAAAAAACAAACGTAATGGCCACTCAAATTTACTATATATTTTTGTCGACAAAATGGCAATTTTAGCATGTGATATTGTCGACACAGTGGCAGGTAGTGGTGTTATTAAATAATCATATACTGTTAGTATATGATTGATTAGGGTCCTTCATAGGCCTGGCTGATGACACGTCCAGAATCTGTGAGAGGTTTGTACTGCTAGCACATTTTATATATCAGAAAAAAATTGTTAAGCTAGGTAAAAACAATTGATCACAGACATACCCGTTGGTAGTACAGATAATATTAGTACATAAGCAAAAATGAACACATTAATGGCATATCAGGTATCATTAAGGGTTGGGAAAGCGAAAGTACAGTGAGATAGATTCAATTCTTTCTGCTGCCCAATGTCTTCACAAATAGGAGCGGACAGAGGGTGAGAGAAGAGATTGATGCACTGATAGAAAAACAGCAAATGTAAAGAGGACACTTCTGTAAGTGGTGTTAGGTCCACCCCGATACTGAAGCATTGTGGGGCGGAGATGCGCCACCAGAAAGTCTCTCTTCCACGGAAAAAGAAAAATGAAGAGACAATGCTAATGAAGACAATAAAGAATTTTTTTTTCTTGAATTGGGTGAATTCAGTATGTGTGGATGTTTAAATCTGATTGCGACAACCAAAAATGATGGATCAAATCTCTTGCTGCAGGATTTATTAATAGAGTGTGTCAAAGTCGCAGTGCTGACGACTGTCAAGTAGCAGGGTATAGTTGTTCTGTCGACATCAATGTGTGGTCGACTTAGCAATTAATGTACCAATAATTTGAGACAATGAATCAGGCTGCTATAGCAAACCATTAAGACATATCTATTGCTGCTTTTATTTATTAATTAAAGTGTGTCAATGTCAAAGTACTGATGACTGCCAAATACCAGGGTATGGTTATTATGTTGACACCAGAATATAAAAATAAACTTGACACACTTCTCAATAGGGGCAAGGCTTTGGCATACTAAACAAACAAGAGCACCAATTTCTCAAACAAGACCATCCCATCATTAATAAATCCTGCAGCAAGAGATTTGATCCATCATTTTTGGTTGTCGCAATCAGATTTAAACATCCACAGAAAGTTAAGAAAGCATTCAGTGGCCACTGCTAAGGGAGGGCATACGGTCACAAAACTGAGACAAAGTGCTCACTGAGACAAACACTCTGTTTCTGCTACCCCATCTGGTGTCCCATCTGGTGTCCCACTGTTGCCTCTGCGGCATTTGGTCCCAGTGGGCCCCTTATGCCGGCCTTGGCATCTTTTTCCTCCATGGCCAGCGCTATGACACTTCCTGTTCATCTGACCCTCCAAGACCAACCACTAAAGAATGAGAGGTTGGTGGGACAGACAAATCTTAGAATGGTACCATAAAAATAACCTCATACCAAAAGGTCTCAGATTAAAGAAAAATCCCACACACCACACAGAAGACTTAACATTTATGAACAAATGGGAGGAAATCCTACATAGATGCTCTAAGGAACTGATACAACTGCTGTTGGACAAACATGACACTGATTTAGATACACTATCAGCACAAGTAGAGATTACCAACAAACACATAGAACCCTTCACCAAAGAAGAAGGCTACCAAGCAATAGAGGACATCACCAAATCTAGATTAACCAACAAAGAAAATTCACTCATAAGAACAAAAATTGGCAAGATCCACAGGGATCTACAGCACAAACTCAACCGTACCGTTAAGACACATAAGTCTAAAGACCACTCACAAAAACAGAGGGGCACTAACACAACCCATAAGAAACGTTTGCTTCACAAACCATCACACAACAGACTAAACCGCACAACCCGGTTAACACCACTGCACAAAGAGACTGGCCTTACATACCAACAGTATATGACAAAACTCCACACCGACCAAAAGAACCACACAACTCAAGGAGAACCCCATACTCAGCCATACTCACAAAACATCTGTATCAGATAGTTAGTCAACATCGTCTACAAGCTTCTCTGTTTATGACATTGAAGACGACACTGAGTACGACGCCCTTGCAAGACTTTCTTTTGACCAGGGCAGGGTCACAACACTCAGGAATTACCAATTGACTGATAACAACAAAGAACCAGACAATACACAAAGCACTATCAGGAACACAAAGGACGACGCATGGGGGGGACATTTTTTAGACTCAGAGACAGGCCAAAGAGCCTGTCTCCTGACAACACAACACACACAAAAAAAACAACAAGAAGTGACACATACAACAAGACGAGGATGTAGAGGAGGCATAAACACACACACAAAAAAAACAGACACAACCAATACCGAACTAGACATTAGCCAGATATTTAACCTCAGCGAAACCAACCTAACAACACCTCAAAAGAAGGTCCTTACTAAGGGACTAAAATTTGCACCTACCAATATACCTGACAAATTCAAAACTTACTGTGACATAGAGGCATTCACCAGAAAACTCCTTAAGAAATATTTCAACTCAAACCCAATAATACGAAACCACAGCAACACCACTAAACAATACAGACATACAACGTTAAGACCACCTTCCACATTCAATCCAGCGCACCTGAAATCACACCATGTCAAAACCTTTGAGACCCTGGTCACAAGGGACATAGAGCACATGATTGACAATAAGTACAAACACCACCACTCACATAATGATAACAACATTACCAAGAAAGAAAGAGAGGCCCTACGCCGACTTGAGCAAAATAAAAACATCATCATCAAACCTGCTGATAAAGGGGGGGGCATTGTAATTCTGAACAAAACCGACTACGTCAAAGAAGCCTCATGCCTACATGACGATAGGAGCACATATATAATACTGAAAAAGAACCCCACTACAGAATATAAAAAGAAACTTGACACACTTCTCAATAGGGGCAAGGACTTAGGCATACTAAACAAACAAGAGCACCAATTTTTCAAACAAGATCATCCCATCATCCCAGTATTCTACTACTTACCAAAAATTCATAAGGACAGCAATAACCCACCAGGCCGCCCCATCATATCAGGAATTCAATCACTTACATCCAATCTAGCTCAGTACGCTCATTTCTACAGGACATTGTTAAATCCCTCCCCTCATACATCAGGGATACTACAGATATCCTCAACACACTAGACAAAATAGAATGGAAATCCGACTATTAGCTAGCAACTAGTGATGTGACTTCGTTATACACAGTCATACAACACGAACAGGGACTTGACAGCACCAAACATTTTCTCGACTCAGACATACACCCAGATCAGACACAATTCATATTGGACGCTATACATTACATTTTACATCACAATTACATTTGGTTCAATAACACATTCTACTTACAAACAACTGGGATCGTCATGGGATCTCGAGTGGCGCCCAGCTATGCAAATGGGAAGAGGATCATATATGGAATTTGCATAGCTGGACCGCCAACCTGATCCTGTGGCGGCATTACATTGATGACATAATCTTCATATGGAAAGGTACACAATCATCACTCATTGAATTTACCTTATACCTCAATAACAACGACAGGAACCACGAACATAAGCCAAAACAAAGTAGAGTTTTTGGATCTAGAGATATTTATACACAATGACCAAATACACACCAAAACATATAAAAAGAACGTCGACGTAAACAGCTATATACTCTACACAAGCGGACACTACAGACCATGGGTACAAAATATACCGAAAGGACAATTCAGAAGAATCAGACGCAACTGCACCAGACTTAATGACTACATGACACCAGGACAGGAACTTAAAAATCAACTTCATGACAAACAGTATGACCATAACATTGTTGAACAAGCATTTCAGGACATCATTCACCTAGATAGATCAGAAACATTGAAAACAAAGACACCAAATACGGACAAAACAGATAGGGACATCATATTCATTACAGAATACAATGGATCAGCCAACCAGATCAGACACATCATGAATAAGCACTGGCACATACTCAAACAGGACAATGACCTAGGAACAATACTCAAGGACAAACCCACTATTACATACAGAAAAGCACCAGATATTTGGAGAAAACTAGTAGAGAACCATATCAAACCAGCCAGCACTACACAAACAACTCTCACCAAAAAAACATCAGGTTTCTATCATTACGGCAAATGCCCAGGGTGTAGATATATGGGCACACATACAACCAAGGGCACACAATCATGGACCTCCACAACCACTGGTGACACATACCATACAAGACACACCATGACATGTGACAGGGTGTCATATACATCTTGAGATGCCCTTGCAACAAAGAGTACATAGGGAGAACCATACACCCCCTCAAAACACGCATATACGAGCATATTAGAAATATCAAGAGGGGCTATGACCATCACAGCGTGTCCCTACATTACAAAGAGCACCATGGATCAGACCCCAGGGGTCTATTCTTCATGTCAATAGAAACACCAGACAGAAATTGGCGAGGTGGACAGTATACTAATACCCTCAATAAGAGAGAACTCTATTGGATTTATAATTTAAAAACACTTACACCAGGAGGACTAAACATTGACTTTAATAGCGGGACCATTAAGTAAATTCGGTTAGGAGACGTAGCGGTACATACACATAACGATGTTCCAAGCTTGACCTCTGACGTCATTAGCCCATGATCATCTCTAGCACTCCTACCCTACTTCTCTCTCTCCAACATACAGTAGCTCCTCACCCAGCCGCATATTCAACTACTTTGCTTTTCTTTTTTTCTCTCTAAATAAATAGCTTTAGCGCTCCCTACCATATCTCTCTCTTTCTCTAATATAGGGCCTTATTCTGGTCTGTGCGTACTTTTGCGCACTCTTTTGGATGGCGTTTTTTAGCTGTCTGCGCATGCGTGGGCAACGCTATGCGCATGTGCCACGCATGGTCTCCGTACTTGTTCGCACTAATACCGTACAGAAATGTGCACCGCATTCACTCGTGAAATATGGGCGTATTATGGGCGTCATTCGGAACTACACAGGGGCGTAGTTTCAAAGTTGGCTAAACTGGGCGTAAACATGGGCGTACACGAGGGAGTGCACTCATTCTGGTACGCGTGCATTCGGACAGCACACCGAATGCACACGAACAAAAAGGCAGGAAACATGCGGTCTTCAAAAGCAAGTATTGCTTTGCGGACACCACTCGGTCATGCGCTAGGCATTCGGAACGCCCCATCAGTACGGGCGCACCGCAACCAATGTCAGCTGAACACAATACAATCCACTCCTTTACTCATTACTCATTAATTACACTCTTCTCATTGCTTCAATTGGAACCATTGCAGCTTAAATGGACCATTACTAAACACACAAATATATGCTGCAGTTTTGACACACATTTACACTGCAAGCAATGGACAGAACTTACTATCACTAATATAAATATACATGTCACTTGTACATTTACCAATAAAATGTTATTGGTGGAGCTCATGACATGCTTCTTATAGCTTAGTCATGGGTGGGTTTGGATTCAGAAGGAGCACTATGACTGAGTAAAGGGTAGAGGGGAAAAAACAGGCTTTCCATCTAGTATATATGCATGTATGTATAGATGTATGTGTCATATATATAGTTATATATGTCTCTATATACATATATATATATATATATATATATATATACACACACACCTGTCACCTTGCATTTATTAAATTTATGTATGACTATATTAAATGTATTCATGAATATCATTACTAATTTTACCCCCTTTAACATGCATACAGATGAGCCTACCCAAGCAGATGAGGGTGTACGTGGGGCCCTCCTGCGTCTCAGGGAACACCTGCACCTGGTCCTGGCAGATCTGTAGGACCTAACAGATCTGCTGCTGTGATTTTTTATTTTTTTTTACATTTTTACTTTTAAATATTTTGTTAGTACAATAAATAGTTGATTACAGTTAGAAGTTGTCTGTGTGTTTTTTTTACATTAAACAGTTGTCTGTGTGTTTTTTTGACATTAAACAGTATATGTGTAAATTGTTTAGAATATTTTTAATTAGCAAAAGGTACATACTGTATATAGATGTATGTTATTGTAGTGTGCAGATCCTTGCAATACACAAATGTACTATAATTGTAGAGCAATTAACATTATCCAAACCACAAAATACACACACACACACACACACACACACACACACACTGTGTTTATAACTGTTGTTAAGTTTCCTTAAGTATGTGTTAGTAATAATTAGCACATTGTAGAATATTGCATTTCACGTGCAATTATGATATAATATGCATACATAAAACCGAGATAAAGGGGTGACAGAATAAATAGAACTTCACATGATGTAAGGGTTAAAGTCTTTAATGAATGTAACAGTAATGTGTTTAAGTATGTATTAGGATTTAATTGATTCCAATAGCAAACAAACACTTTTTAATGAGGTTACCTAATTGCATAAGTGTGTCATGTGTCCGATTTCGGAGTTCAGATAAGAGTGGTGTTTTTTGCGAAAATACACCGCATCGGTGCGTACGGCCAGAGTCCCGTCCGTTCTGACGCGGTAAGACCGTGCAAACGCTGTAAGACCGTGCAGAATATGTGTGTGTCCACCGCACACGCAAGATTTGGACGTCGTCCGTAAACACGCCCTGTTCTTCTAGTGTGAGT
Organism: Crinia signifera; assembly: GCF_055691185.1. Lineage (NCBI taxonomy): Eukaryota > Metazoa > Chordata > Amphibia > Anura > Myobatrachidae > Crinia > Crinia signifera. The sequence continues at coordinate 189,502,345 of NC_139219.1, forward strand.
CCGTCCATATGCGGAGGTACGGTGGGCGTTTGTTCGGACGATGTCCGCACAGCGTGGCGTGCGGACCGCTCCGAAAGATTTCGGAAATGTACGCACCAACCAGAATAACCTCCATAGTTCTATTTCCAACTGCGTATTATACTCTCACTATAATACCTCTCTTTTGTGTATACCCTGCATCAACACCTTCTTATCACCTTGATTACAGACGCCACTGTAGCTCTCCCAGTCTTATCTCTCTCTACATTATAACTCCCCAGGCAGCAGATTTGAATATCCTTTTTTATGTCCACAACTACAACGCAAACAAGTTTAATACATAACATAATACTGCTTTATTTATATCCACATCTCATTAGGAAAAACTGCACACACTCTCAGTAGTTATCCTTGGATGCAATTGCATGTACATGGATTAAGAATACACATACTATAGATTGTATCACAGAGCAATGAATACAAACACCAGTACTGACACGAACAGCTCATTACCCCTCCCCCTTCAATCATTACCAAACAATCTGTGACAGGTCGCCGCCCCCACCAAGCGAATAAAGCCCATGATCAGTAAACACACAGCAACCCTGGAAAAAGGCAGATTGGCTGAAACGCGTTGGGCATCACTTTGCACCCACCCACACTAGCAGAACAGATCTTCCAAGTTTCCTCCCAGCTGGGAGTTTGAGCGCACAGAGCACAGCGCAATCCGGGCAGCCTGGACCCTCGTGACACTTACCCAGAAGTCGCTCTGTTGCAGGTCAGGGGAACCCGGAGCCAGAGACTGAGCACGGCTGTCATCCCCCTGAGCCGCAAGTTTACAGCAGAAGGCACCACACTCGACCAGAAGGGTAAGCAACAGTGAGCGGGATGCCGCTCACAGCTTACCAACCATCATTGACTTTTACCTGCATGTACTTTGACCACCAGGAACCCGATACCGCTACTTACACCCAGCACCATTGACTTTACCCCACAGTGCTGCTGAGTCAAGGACTCGGTACAACTTCCCCACCCCCACCTGAGACCGCTGCGGTCACCTGCTATTGGACATAGGTCCCTATTGGGATCTATGGTTTAAAGTGTTCCATTCAAATACCCTTAAGCCCCGCACTAAGGCCAGGCAGAGTGATACCTCGCTGGCCTATTCCTGTGAGATAACCAGGACCGTACATTTGCATTTCCACATTAATTATATTAATTAATAAAAAAACATTTTCATTTTACATCTTTGACTACCTCTCATTCTTTAGTGGTTGATATTCTCTTACAGATAGATCCCCACACATTAGGGTGAGCGCTAAGTATTACCTTTCCTTCCAGTCAATTTCTCAGGGTACTGGACATACCCTATACGCAGCAGCTCCCCATAGTCCCATTAACCCTCTATTGGTCCAATCAACCAATAGTAACACCCTTTACGCTAACAGATTTGAGCGTTATTGCCATATATACCTATCCCTCCAAGACCAAGTCAGGACTGACTCCCCTGAAGGGGAGTGCCTCAGTCAATCCCAGCTGGTGCTCCCAGCTTCAAGCAAGCTTGTCCTCTGCAGTGCTGGTATCCCCAGCTTCAAGCAAACCTGCTTTCTGCATTGCTGGTGTCCCCAGCTTCAAGCAAGCCTGTGCTCCTGTACTGCTGGTGTCTCCAGCTTCAAGCAACATTGCTATCGGTACTGCTGGTATCCCCAGCTCCAAGCAAGTCTGCACTTCTGCATCCTTGTATCACTGTAGTCCCCAGCTCCAAGCAAGCCTGCACATCTGCATCCCTGCATTGCTGGTTTCCCCAGTTCCAAGCAAGCCTGCATTCCTGTAACACTGCTATTTCCAGCTCTTTCCATGTGTTGGCCTTTCTATGTCAACTTTTTGAGCTTGTTGACCTAAGACCATGTCTACCATATAACTTTCAACCCTTGGACCATGTTGACTTTTTATTCCTGTAAATGTCTATTTATTTACTTTCTATCTATCTTCCATCCGGATACCCTTTAAAGGTAGAAACAGTAGTAGCTTATCATAAAATGTATCATAAATAACAACATTGCCGATATGCTAATATTAGTGTTAAAAATGTGGGGATTCATTTATAGAAGAAAGAAGAACTTTAAATCCTCAGTAAATGTATCAAGGAGATCAGCAATACCTGGGTGTTGGACTGGAAGGGCCAACCAGGGGAAATACATTGATAAAAGCCCATACTTAGGGGTGTGGCCAGTCTAAATAGAGGGTGTGGTCAGCCACCACAGAGGCTTGGGATAGTATTAGTGCATGGTCTGGGCAGCTTTATAAATATAAGGTAATTACTGCGAGTGCATGGTAATGTACTAGAATATTAACATAAAAAAAATATATATATACCATAGCACTGTGCAGGATTATGTAACCATAGATAATTGATAATTCAATTGCCCAATCTATACACTAGTCCAACACTGAATACATACAATACTTTTGTCAAATGTCTGTTCCATATAACAGACATGGATTTCCGTATTCATTGGGTGGTAAATGGGTTAAATCAGACTTAATTATGTTGCTGTCAACATTTTACTCATAAAAAAATCTTATCTTTGATGATTAATTCTTATTGACCCCCCAGTTTGCACTGCAATTTATTTACAAAACACGTTTGTTCCTTGTTTGCTTCAGGGATAATTGCCACTCTTTTAGAATTTAGTAATTACTTTATTCCCTTTGTTGTCAGCTTGATTTCAGTTTCTCTTTTGTCAGAAATTATTTTTCATTAACTTTTGTATTTCATATAATCCCCCTTTATTGCTTCTGCTAGAGACCTCAGTGGTTAGAAATGATGTATCACACATCTGTATTTTGGGCCTGATTCTGGTTCACTCGCATAAGCAAATTTGCTGTCTAATGGACAAAACCGTGTGCACTGCAGTGGAGGGGGGGGGGGGCAAATGTAACATATGCAGAGAGTTAGTGTTACGTGGCGGGTAGACCGCTGTTTAGAATGGCCACAGCGCACCCTCCCAGTGGCGTAACTACTGTAAGGCAGCCCCAGCTGCCGCTTGGGGTAGCAAGCAGCAGCAGGGTCTGTGTGGGCGCCGGCACCCGTTTGATGCACTGACATGCTGCTGCTGCCTGCCGCTGCTTGCTGGCTGGCTGAGCATCGGAGGTGAGTCATGGCCATGAAAGAGATGACAAATCCCCCCCACTGATTCAATTGACTGTATACAGAGCCGGCTATTGGCTACTGTGTACAGGATGGGCAGGTGGATGGGTGGGCCGGCGGATGGGCGTGCTGGGGTGTCCTGGGACACATCGGAGCCAGTGGAAGCAGCAGTGTCTGCTGGTTTCTCTGCCTCTCTCCTGCTTCAGCTTCTCTGTTATGCATGTGATGTCATCACGTCACATGCTGGGAAAACACGCTGGAGAGGAGCCGGGGGGGGAGGTCGGGGGGCACCCCAAGCTTTTTGGCAGGGGGGAGCAAAATTTATAGTTACACCACTGCACCCTACACTGGCTCTGTTGACCTCCTCGGGTAAATGGCCATAGTCTGCAGTTAGCTAGAGTTCGAAGGAGCGAGTTAGGCACGCTTCAACCCTGATGCAACCAGGTCTTACGAGATACCAAAACTATGGCGATTGTCAGAGGTAGTGTCAAAAGGAGATCTAGCTAACGGGACCTACAGTATATGGATGGAACACCCTGACTGATGGTACCGGGCCAAGGACAGGGAGTGTGACCGTGACACAGACACCAGATATAGATGAACTGGGGTGCCACCAAACAAAATCATGCCAAAGCAAATACAGGATACACAATAACTGACGGTACCCAATAACAGGTGCAAACCCACAACCAAGGGCCTCTCTGTACCTAGGAAAGCCGGACTAAAGAAATAACTAGAACCAAGGACACAGGGCAGCTCGCCCACCATAACAAAGAAAGTAACAGAACCAGGCTCCACTGGAGCACTTAAGTGACCAGTCTGCGAACCCCAGCAGGACAGGATGGAGTAGTGCAGGCCGGGACTGGATGACCGCAACACTGACCAGGACAGGACCGAACCAGGACAGGACTGGACCAAGACAGGACTAGAACGTAACTGGACCAGGACAGGACCATGGCAGGAGACCAAGACATGACTGGACCAGGACAAAACCAGGACCTAGACAGCAGAGCAGCCAGGACACACTGCAGGAAGCAATATCACCAGCAGGGCTGCACTGAGCCAGATCCTTCTTTTGAGTCTAGGAGCAGGAACATCTCTAACATGAACCCATGATCTCTCTTCTGGACCGAACCCCTTCCAGTGAACCAAGAATCGAAGGGAACCATGAACAAACTTAGGGTCCAGAATGCTAGTTCTTGTGGTTGTTAACACCAAATCTTGATGATTGGCCACCTCCAGCCAATGCCTCCATTCATCAAAAGCCCATTTAATGGCTAGCAATTCTCTGTTACCAACTTCATAGTTGGCTTCCGCTGCAGAGAATGTCCTTGACATATTAGCGCAAGGGTTGAGAATTTGGGTTTTTGGGTTGCTTTGTGAAAGTACAGCCCCTGCTTCAAAAGCATCCACCTCAACCACGAAGGGTTGGGGCAGACACAAATGCTCGCTTAAGAGCTTTGATGGCCTGTTTGGCTTGGGGAGACCAATTAGATGGATCCGCCCCCTTCTTGTTAAGGGCTACCAGGGGGCCGCTATAGATGAAAAAGCATGAATGAAGCGACGGCAATAGTTGGCAAACCCTAGACACCTTTGGATTGCCTTGAGATTGCTAGGCTGCACCAAATCTACTACTGCCTGGAGCTTCTTAGGATCCATACTGAACCCCTCAGCCGAGATGATATAACCCAAAAACAATATTTGGGGAACCTCAAACTCGCAATTTTCGAGCTTGGCAAACAATTTTCTCCCAATTTCTGCAAGACCTGTCTCACTTGAGACCTGTGTGATTCAAGATCCTTGGAATATATCATGATATCATCCAAGTAGACAACTACAAACTTGCCTAAGAAATCCCGTAACCCGTCGTTAATAAAATCTTGAAACACAGCAGGGGCATTAGACACACCAAAGGGCATGACTAAGTACTTGTATTGTCCAGACTGAGTACTAAACGCAGTCTTCCACTCGTCCCCTGCTTTTTTTCTGATGAGGTTATACGCCCCTCAGGTCGATCTTAGAAAAGATGGTTGCAGATCTCAACTGATCGAACAACACTAAGATCAAGGGAAGCGGGTACGTGTTCTTAACAGTAATTTTGTTCAGGGCCCGAAAGTCAATACACGGATGAAGGTAACCATCCTTTTTGGCCACAAAGAAAAATCCCGCACTGTGGTGACTTGGATGGACGGATAAACCCCTTATCCAAGCTCTCCTGAATGTATTCATCCATGGCCTTGGTCTCAGGAATAGACAAGTTATAAAGCCTACCCATAAGTAGCAGAGCGTCAGGAATAAGCTGGATAGCACAATCGTAAGGATGATGGGGCGGTAGCTTTTCCGCTTTTCCTTTAAAGAACACATCGAGACTCTGAATCTGAATAGGCCGTTGAAATTGTGGAAAACGAGACGAAGCCTGGAGAATGGAGGTGCTTACACATTGTCTAAGACAACAGGAATTCCACTGAACAATATCTCCAACACTCCAATCAATCTGATGTGTTTGTGCACGCCATGCTTGTGACTGGGAGCAATGGCAGCGGACAGACGGATTGCCGTGCACTGAGTACTGTCACTGGGGGTCAGGAGAGCGGTGCGCCGCGCAGCCGCGGACTCAGCAGCGCTGAGAGGACTGGAGGGTGGCAGCAATGATGGCGCACGGCAGACAGGACGCCGGCAGGGATGACACTTGAACCGCAAGCTGAGCCTGCGGAGGCACTTAGCCGGTAAGAGAGTCTGTCTGAGAGCTCGGATCGTGACAGCACCCCCCCCTTTAAGGGTGGCCCCAGGACACCTTTTAGGCTTGCTGGGAAACTTGGAGTGGAACGCCCGGATGAGTCTGGGAGCATGGACATCGATGGCATTGGTCCATGATCGCTCTTCGGGGCCGTAGCCCTTCCAATCGATCAGATATTGCAGACGACCATATCGGATGCGAGAGTCCAAGATTTTACTGACCTCGTATTCAGTTCCACGCTGGGTGCAAACCTTAGGTGCTTTGGGGAGCTTGGAATGAAAGCGATTCAGAACCAGCGGCTTGAGCAGCGAAATGTGGAATGTAGCTGGCACTTTCAAATAAGGCGGCAACTTGAGCTTGTAGGCCACAGGGTTGACGACTCGCTCAACTGGAAATGGACCAATATATCGGGGAGCGAACTTCATAGATGGCACTCTCAATCGAAGATTCTTGGTTGACAACCAGACACGATCTCCTGGACGGAGGGCTGGCACAGCTCTGCGTTTCCTGTCGGCAAATTTTTTGTACCTGCTTGAAGCTTTCAGGAGTGAAGAACGAATGAGCTTCCAGGATTTGATGAATTGCCGGATGGTCGTGTCGACCGCTGGAACAGAGGACACAGGTTGCAGAGTGAAGTCAGGAACTCGAGGATGAAACCCATAGTTGGCAAGGAATGGAGTGACATTTGATGAAGAGTGATATTGGTTGTTATGGCAGAATTCTGCCCATGGAAGAAGTTGAGCCCAGTCATCTTGGGAGGAAGAGATATATGTGCGGAGAAATGCTTCAAGATCCTGATTCACCCTCTCCGTTTGGCCATTTGTTTGAGGGTGATAGGCTGTGGAGAACTTTAACTTGATTTGAAGCAGGGAGCACAGGCTTCGCCAGAATTTGGCTACGAATTGGACTCCTCTATCGGAGATGATTTCAAGAGGCAGTCCATGAAGTTTGAATATCTCTTTAATGAAGAGCTGGGACAGCTTGGAAGCTGACGGAAGGCCGGTGAGGGGAACGAAGTGAGCCATCTTGGTGAACCGGTCAACAATCACCCAGATGGTAGTGAACTTGTCAGACTCTGGAAGATCAGTTACAAAGTCCATAGATATATGCGTCCAAGGATGATGTGGCACTGACAGTGGCATCAATTGCCCAGGAGGAGACTGACGACTGGTCTTGTGCTGAGCACATTTAGCACAAGAGGAGACAAAGTCCTGTACATACTGTTTGAGGGACGGCCACCAGTAGGACCTGGTGATAAACTCGTAAGTTTTCTGAATGCCTGCATGGCCAGCAAATTTTGAAGAATGCGCCCAACAAAGCAGCTTCTTCCTTAGGGCTGGCTTTACATATCTTTTCCCTGTAGGGGGCGTGAGATTTGAAACTCCTGTTGCGGAGAATGCCACTGGATCAATAATAAAATGTTGATGTGTGGACTTTGACTCACTATCTTGCTCCCATGAGCGGGAAAGGGCATCAGCTTTTCGATTTTGTGTCCCTGGACAGAATGACAGCTTGAAACGGAACCTGGAAAAGAAAAGTGTCCATCTGGCTTGACGGGGATTTAAACATTGAGCAGACTTGAGATACAGAAGATTCTTGTGGTCTGTGATAATTGTGATCTCATGGACAGCGCCCTCTAGAAGATATCTCCATTCTTCTAATGCCAACTTGATGGCGAGGAGCTCTTGATCGCAGATGGCATAGTTACGCTCTGCAGGCAGGAATTTACGAGAGTAAAACCCACAGGGATGAAGACGTCCATCAGGCGCTTTCTGCGAGAGAACTGCCCCAACACCCACGGAGGAGGCGTCGACCTCGAGAATAAAGGGCAAGGTGGTGTCAGGCTGTCTTAACACAGGAGCTGAAGTGAACCTCTGCTTCAACAGATGGAAGGCTTCGATGGCTTCTGCCGGCCACTTCGCTGAATTGGACCCTTTTTTGTTAGGGCAGTGATGGGTGCCACAATAGAAGAGAAGTTACGGATGAATTTTCTGTAATAATTGGCAAACTTCAGGAAACGTTGAATACCTTTCAGCGAAGAGGGAATTGGCCAATCTTGGATGGCCTGCAGTTTTCCTGGGTCCATTTGTAGACCAGAACCAGAGACAATGTACCCTAGGAAGGGTATAGACTTCACCTCGAAGACACATTTCTCCAGTTTGCAGTAAAGATGATTAGCTCGCAGCCGGGACAGGACCTCTTTGACCCAATAACGATGTTCTTTGATGTTATTGGCGTAGATTAAAATGTCATCGAGATATACGACTACATGTCGATACAGAATGTCCCGGAAAATCTCATTGACATAGTGCTGGAACACGGCTGGGGCATTGCTGAGCCCGAAGGGCATGACGAGGTACTCATAGTGGCCGTCTCTGATATTAAACGCCGTCTTCCACTCGTCGCCCTCTCGTATGCGGATGAGATTATATGCGCCCCTCAGGTCGAGTTTCGTGAAGATGGTTGCACCGCTGACACGGTCAAACAGCTCGGTAATGAGGGGCAACGGGTATCTGTTCTTTACTGTGATGTCGTTGAGGCCGCGATAATCAATGCAGAGACGTAGGCCTCCATCCTTCTTCTTTACGAAGAAGAATCCTGCGCCAGCAGGAGAAGTCGAAGGACGGATGAATCCCTTTGCCAGATTTTCCTTGATGTAATCGGTCATGGCCTGAGTCTCTGGAAGAGAGAGAGGATAGGTTCTACCTCTCGGTGGTTCCTTGCCTGGGATAAGGTCGATAGGGCAATCCCACGGTCTGTGAGGAGGTAGAATATCAGCGCTAGACTTGCTGAATACATCTGAGTACTCTTGGTAGGGAAGAGGCGGAAGGTCGGCTGCATCGGCTGAAGAATGACGAGCTGGGAGTACCTTTTGGAGACAGGTACCGGAGCAGGAAGGATCCCAGGAAAGGATTTCAGATGTCTTCCAATCAAGGCGAGGATTGTGAAGACGGAGCCAGGGTAACCCCAGAACCAGAGCATGAGTGGCTCGGGGTAATACCAGGAAGGACAAGAGTTCAGTGTGCAGGACTCCCACTCTCACTGTAAGTGGCAAAGTTCTGCGGGAGACTGTCGCATCAGGAATCCTACTGCCATCCACAGCAGTAAGGAAGACAGTCTTGGAAAGACTTTCAGTGGGCAACCCCCACTTGTGGACCAGTTCAGCAGTAACGAAGTTGCCAGCGGCACCGGAATCAAGAAGTGCGGAGACAGTCTTGAAATGCTGACCAACTTGTAAAGAAACTGGAAGTACACAATCAGTTGCTGATGGAGAGGACTTAATTACTCCTAGCCTACCCTCTCCTTGACGGGCTAGGAGGAGGAGTTTTCCTGACGCTTTGGGCATGCAGAAATTTGATGTGCAGGATCGGCACAATACAGACAGAGCTGTGCCAACCGACGTCGTCGACGTTCTCCTGGGGACAAACGGAAGCGGTTTATCTCCATTGGTTCTTCTTTGGAATGAGCCACGGGAGCAGCAGGTAAAGAAGGCGGAGGAGTTGGCACTTTAACTGGAGCGCTCTTGTGACGTTCTACAGCCCTTTCTCGGAAGCGTAGGTCTACTTTGATGCATAATGATATAAGGTCATCTAGACCTGAGGGTAAGTCTCTGGTAGCGAGTTCATCCTTAATACGGTCGGATAGACCATGCCAGAAAGCTGCGTATAAGGCCCCATCACACCACGAGAGTTCAGACGCCAGAATCTGGAATTGGACCAGATATTGCCCGACGGAGCGGGGTCCCTGTCTGAGACGGAGGAGTTCAGTGGAGGCAGATGCTGATCGCCCAGGCTCATCGAAGATACGCCGGAATGTTGACACGAAGTCCTTGTAGTTAGACAAGATGGCATCAGATCTTTCCCATAAAGGTGACGCCCATTCTAACGCTGCTCCACACAGGAGGGAGATGATATAATTTGTCTGTAAAATACCAGAACCTACCAAATCAGCAATGGATATCTATACCAGGTTGAACTAGATGGACGCAAGTCTTTTTTCAGCCTTACCTACTATGTAACTATGTAACTATGATGTAGGCGATCTTGACCCTTTCAGTAGGGAAGTTACTGGGTTGCAGCTCGAAGTGAATCTTACACTGATTGAGAAAGCCTCGGCAGGTCTTGGGGTTCCCATCATACTTAGTGGGGACAGACAGATGAAGGCGAGGTGCAGCAGCCATTACAGGAGGATGAACTGGACTTGGAAGTTCACTGACAGGCTCAGGGCCACTGAGAGTGGTCTGTAATGTATCCAGCCGGGAAGACAGATCTTGGAGACAATGAATCACTTGGCTCTGCGCAGCCTCTTGCTGATCCAAGCGAACAGCCAGTTGCTGTACAGGGCTGGATGGTGATGCTTGGCTTGCGGCTGGATCCATTTGGCTAGTGCTTACTGTCACACCAGGGGTCTGAGTCGACAAGACTGAGACCTCTGGTGGGGACCTGGACCGGTACCTGAACCGGGGAGGTTGGAGAGGACCCTTACGCATAGAATGCGTGACAGTGCACCCGAAGCCAATGAACAGTCAGTAATAAAATACAACCGAGTTTTATTCAGCAGATGGTTGTAAATAGACAGGCAGTAAAGTATGCAGGAGATATGATACAGTCTATGCAGATAGCGATACTTTACAGCTGGATGAAGATGGTATGGTATCGATGGTGGAACATCGGATCCGGAATATCGGATATGGAGTGGAGACTGTGGGTCCGGAATGACGGACGGAAACTGCAAACAGGAGATCCGGAATATCGGACTTTACAGATGATGATGGAACATCGATGGTGAGCGATGATGGAACATCGGAAGGACCAGAGTCCCGGAGCTAGGCTTGAGTGCTGGGCTGTAAAAGCAGGATCACAGGAGATGGAATAACCTGGACTTCACAGGAGATGGAATGCCTGGAATACACTGCAGCATGAGGAGACAACACCAGCAGGAATACACTTGCACGGAGACAAGGACAGCTGAACACACACTGGAGACAACTGAAGCACTAGCAATGGTTCTGAGAGCTCCCAGCATACTTATACCCACTGAGTGGCCAGGATTGGCCGGGCAGGTATGACTGGGAGATCAGAACCATCAGGATTGGACAGAGCAAACATGTGACTGGGAGAAACATGGCAGCCCCCATGTCTGCTATGGCGGGAAAGTGTGTTTGTGCACGCCATGCTTGTGACTGGGAGCAATGGCGGCGGACAGACGGATTGCCGTGCACTGAGTACTGTCACTGGGGGTCAGGAGAGCGGTGCGCCGCGCAGCCGCGGACTCAGCAGCGCTGAGAGGACTGGAGGGTGGCAGCAATGATGGCGCACGGCAGACAGGACGCCGGCAGGGATGACACTTGAACCGCAAGCTGAGCCTGCGGAGGCACTTAGCCGGTAAGAGAGTCTGTCTGAGAGCTCAGATCGTGACACATTGCCTGATCTTTTGCTGACTTCCTAGGGCAATCATGGTACAGATGACCCTTACGGCCACAGTACAAGCTAATCCTGCGGACCTTCTTTTCGGCCGTGATCCGAATGGACCTCAACTGCCTCAGAATCATGGACCTCAACTGCCTCGGAGGCATCCATCACAAAAGTTATAGGGCGAGAGAGTGACCCTCTTTCTGCTCTGTGTTCTCGGAGCCGGCAGTCGATTTTAATAGACAACTCCATAAGCTTATCCAAGCATCCAGGAAACAGATACTGAATTAAACAATCTTTGATAGTATCAGACAAACCAAAACAGAACTGGCTTCGCAGAGTCGTATCGTTCCAACCACAGTCATTCACCCACCGGTGAAATTCAGTGCAGTACACCTCCACCGGATCCCTACCCTGTCTCAGGGCTCGTAAATGGGACTCTGCAGAGGTCTCTCTGTCAGGATCATCATACAGAAGACCCAACGAACTAGAGAAATTATTAATGGGCTATCAGATGGCAAGCCAAAGGCCCAAGTCTGTGGGTCCCCCTGTAGCCACGAGATCACCAAACTCACTCTTTGGGACTCTGACCCTGAATGATGAAAATACAACTTACAAGTCTCGCGATAATGATAAAACTCCTTCTGATTCCCCGAAAATCGGTCAGGTAGGTTCATCTTAGGTTCGGGCACCACTACCGGAGGGACTCAGGACCCCCTCTCTTGATGGGATTTATATAATCTGTTTGGCCGGTGATAATGTAACATGGCGGGTACATGCGTGTGGTGGGCAGAGCCTGGACAGGACCAAGAAAGGACCAGGATGTAACTGGACCAGGAAAGGATCAAGGCAGGACCAAGACAGAACCGTTCCAGGACAGGACCAAGACGTGACTGGCCCAGGACAAGACCAGGACCTAGACAGCAGAGCGGCCAGGACACACTGCAGGAAGCAATATCACCAGCAGGGCTGCACTGGGCCAGATCCCTTAAAAGGGATGGTCTGGCCAATCAGCCCCTGCCGTCAGACCGGCCCCCAGTAATAATTAATTACTGTACTTTCAGGAGGCCAAGTGGGACCTGGCCAGCGTCCCCTTGTTGCATAGGAACCACCGGGCGACGCGGCCTGTATCTTCACCGTCAGGCGGACGTGACGTTGCTGGCACTGGCACCGCTGGGCAGAAGTACCCGGGCCACCCTTCTCAGGGCACCGGGACTCTGCTGCGGCGGCGCTGATGTCAGCGCTGCTGACAGTTAGATTTGGGGGGAGTTTTTACATCAAGCTGATATCTATATTGCAGTGTATAAATAAAGCAGCCAGTACTCACTCTGCACAAAAACAAAATAACACCCAACTGTAACTCTCTCTCTACATGTTACATCTGCCCCACCTGCGGTGCAGAGGGTTTTGTCCATTAAAGAGTGAATTTGCTTTTGCGAGTGAACCAGAATCAGGCCCTTTGTCTGTATTCGGATTTGATTGCAGTACACATTTGTTCTCAAAATGTGCAAAACCATGTGCACTGCAGGTGGGGCAGATGTAACGTACAGAGAGCGTTAGATTTGGGTGATTTTTTTTGTTTTTGTGCATGGTCTATAGTGGCTGCAATATTTTTGCACTGCAATATAGATTTCAGTTTCAACACACCCCACCCAAATGTAACTCTCTCTGCACATGTTACATCTGCCCCACCTGCAGTGCACATGTTTTTGCCCATTTTAAGAACAAATTTGTACTGTGATCAGATCTGAATAAGGGCCACTGTACTAACTATGCTTCAGGTGTTCACAGTAGAATTTCCTGCATCAGGGGACATACTGCCTTTAACATCCTCATAATGGCTATTGCTGCTTGCTATACCTTGGGAATCCCTGAGGTGGCAGGCTAGTTATCAATTTACAGAGAAACACCAGCTCTTTTCCTTACCCATCAACCCATTCGCTCTCAGGTACATGACTACAATAGATAGCATTGTTCTGTCCTGCTATACCTTCTCCAGTCTGATTTTTCCCAGTCTGGTCAGCCAAGGTACGGATGTTCAGATGTGTCTTCTTCAGAGCTGTTTCTAGTCCATTAAGCTCCCAGTGCCAGGGCCGCAGAGGGGGGGTACTAATTACCCAGGCTGGCTGGATGGGCATGGTCTGACCCCTCCCCCTTCCCCCTCCATCCCTCCCGGCCAGCAGCACACACCTCCTACAGCATGTGCTGTGTGGACAGCAGGCTCAGCATGAGCGTCTCACTGACAGCATGAGAGCTCATGCTGAGCCTGCTGTCAGCACAGCCCATGCTGTAGGTAGATGTGTGCTGCTGCTGGGGGAGGGGGGGACAATAACACTCCCCCCTTAACATTTTTGGGGTGGATCATTTGTGTATGGCCCTGAAGGAGGCATGTCCTGCAGGAAAAGACTACCTTACACCCCAGTTTCCCTCGTGGTATATTGTTCCCTGTGTATTCTTCTCTGCTTTTCTGCCCTGTATGGATTATGCTACGCCCCCTCCCCCACCTGATTTAAACTTTGCTAACCCGCCCCACCATACTTGAACTACACTCCTTTCTTTCCTGCTGGCATTATGTCTCCCCTCTCTGCTTGTATTATGTTCCCCTGCTGGTATTATGCGTCACTTCTCCTTTCACACAGTCTTTAGGTGAAATACTCAAGACACTTGGGGTCAATGTACTAAAGCTGCCCACAAACTAGAACAATTTTTTTGCCGATTTCTGATAAATCGATTGATATATCGGTACTTGTTTCCTAGCACGGCCACAACGATCATGATCGTGGGCATCGTGAGGAAAAATCGGGGGCATCGCGGCCACCGCAAGCACTAAAAAATCGGGTGCGATGGCCACGACGCGATGCCCGCGATTTCTCCATAGGGAACAATGTAAATGCCTCAATTTAGCCGCGATGCCCCCGATTTCCCATAGGAAACAATGTTAAATGGGTCAATTTACCCAAATCATCATAGGGAACAATGTTAAATGGCCCATAAACCCCCCAAAACACCACTGAACAGTGAAATTTCCCCCCAAAAGTATTTTACGCCACCCCACGATCAACGCGAACCCGAAGCGTGGCGAGCGCAGCGAGCCCGCGAGGGGCGGCGGTACGCATCCTCCGACCTTTTCATACCCCCACTATCCACGTCGGCGTGGAGTTGAGAATAGAATAGTGTGGCGAGCGCAGCGAGCCACCGCGCCCGAAGCGTGGCGAGCGCAGCGCGCCCCGCGAGGGGACGCGGATACCTGTGAAGCCCGCGAAGGGACGCGTTTACCTGTGAAGGTATCCGCGTGCGCTCGCCACGCTTCGGGCTCGGTGGCTCGCTGCGCTCGCCACACTATTCTATTCTCAACTCCACGCCGACGTGGATAGTGGGGGTATGAAAAGGTCGGAGGACGCGTACCGCCGCCCCTCGCGGGCTCGCTGCGCTCGCCACGCTTCGGGTTTGCGTTGATCGTGGGGTGGCGTAAAGTACTTTTGGGGGGACATTTCACTGTTCTGGGGTGTTTTTGGGGCTTACTGGCCCATTTACCATTGTTCCCTATGATGATTTGGTGAAATTGAGGTATTTAACATTGTTCCCTATGACAAATCGGGGGCATCGCGGGTACATTGAGCCATTTAACATTGTTTCCTATGGGGAAATCGTGGGCATCGCGTCTGGACCATTTAAGCCTTTTTTAGCCGCATACGACGCGACCGACGCGATTTTGACTTTTTTCAATGCATTTCAATGGGAAAATCGGGGGCATCGCGTCGGTCGCGTCGTATACCACTAAAAATGACACCCGATGCCCGCGATTGTGGCCGTGCTAGGAAACAAGTACCGATATATCAATCGATTTTTTACCGATAACCAGCCAAAAATAGTTCGATATCGATTGGATGCACGCTCCCGCTGATCTTTTGCTAAATCTTCTGATCTTACATGCTGCCTGAAAGATCAGAAGATTTAACAAAAGATCCGTAGGAACGCACATGGGATCTTAAGAAAAATCTTTTGTCCAGGACAGACAAAAGGTTTCAAGGCTAATTTATTTGCACATCTTAAGATTGCAGATCTTTCTAGTGTGCGGGCACCTGACTAATCAGCACAGTCCCCTGGTTCCTACATCATGTTGCAACGAAAGGTGCGCCCACACAAGTTTATTCTTGTGATCAAAATACCAATTTTGATTACCTACACAATTTATAGATGTAGTCTATGATGCCATCAGAAGGAACAATTGAGAGCTTTCATAAGACGATGTTGAGTGAACTGCAAGTTCCATGGAGTTGACAAGGCACATGTATAATATCCCTGATAAAAGGGTGGAATTGTAAAAGATATATAATTCTAGTCATTGGGGTATATTCAATGCTTTCTGCGAGCTGTGACAGCAAGCAGGGCTGCCTGCTCACTGTCACAGCTCACAGGGTCAGTATTCAACTGATCCCCCTGCACATGCTGTTTCCCCCCTCACTAGGTTTTTGGAGCTCCCTGCATTAGCCATGAGCCTCGCTGTTTGGGGGAATCCTCGCTGTCCTCTGATAGTGAGGATTTCCCCACCATGTTGAATAGGGTGAGCAGCTGGCGGGGGAGTTAAACAGCGAGGATCGCTTGTTTTCGGCGTTGCCCGCCATTTAACCCCCTTGCTGGCCGCATTGAATACACCCCCATTGTATACCTACATGTTCTTCAACATCAGTGGCTGATTCAGGGAGGGGGCATCCGGGCACGTGCCCCCCCTGTCATTTCATTTTGTAGCTGAGAACCAGGGCTTTCCAACGAGCTCAGACCCTTGTCTCTAGCCCCCCTGGGAATCGGAGATATCGCCTGGCAAAGCTGTAACGTTTTTTCCCCATAGGATAATATGGGACCCGTCAATTCCAACCCCCACCCGGTTCAGACGGCTGCCATTTCCGCCCCTGGTATCACAGAAGCTTGTCGTTGATCGGTTTCAGAAATATTGCATGTAAACCGATTTTTTTATTTTTGAAATGTAATTTCATGGCTGTTCAGGTATTTGAGGGCAGATTACTCTGCAACCAAACGTCCCAGTTTCACTGGACCAAAATCATTCAAAGCCCACTCAAAAGTTCTTCAATATGATACTTGTCTCATGTAAATGGGTCAGTTGGTTCCGAAGATATAGCCGGTTAAATGAAATAACTGGTTAAAGGGGGGAGGGGTGGTTTTCTCTCCCCCTCACACCAGAAAATGCAGGGACTAGGCTTGTGTAAAAGGAGCCAACCTGGGAATGCATTTTCTGGTGTAAAGGGGTATTATTTCAAATAGCCGGGACCTGCAAATAGCCGGGACCTGCAGCTAGGCTCTGCCACTGTCAGTGACTGTCACTTCTGCCTGGCGGCGGCTGTCCCCCATTTACCGTGAGCATATATTCCCCCTTGGCAGGATGTCTGCCTGCGTACTCTAAGTAAGGTCACTAGTATTTTGGACCTATGTTGCCCGCTGTACTGTTTATGTTGCGGGGGTGCCACTCAGGGTAACTGTAGTCATGTATGGGGAGGGGGTAGCACAGGAGATTGTGCAAAAAAAGATAGTTACACTGGTTGAGTGCACACAAAAATATTTTGCTTGAATTTATATATGATTTACAATTATGGAGTCAGTAAAATTTAACTTTTAATAAACATTTCATAAAATTACCCCTTTGTTGTGTTTCTTTTATTTCTGTATACACAGAGGGGAATGAGTCGTTCTAGGTGAAATAAAGAGTTAAAATCACATATACTTAGACATGGTGCTCATACAAAGAAATGAGAAAAAGTGAAAAGTATTTATTTAAAAAAAGTCAGAGCCCATCTCTTGCTGCACTGTATTAGATTGTATCTTTCTAGGGAGATTTACTTGGTCTATTTATAAGTTTATGTACATCGTTGCCATTAATTTGGCTTCCAGCCCAGTCTTCTCTCTCCTTTGATGTGTTACCATAGAGGTTTGTACTGGCTATTATTTTTGCCAGTTATCTTCCGCTTATTGGCTCTTAGTCCAATGCTTTTTCCTCTTAGGGAAAAGTGTGTGTGTAGGGTATTCTTTTTATTATTTGTAGCCTTTTTATTTCAAGCTCTCTCAACTTGAGGTTATATTATTTGGTCAGGGGGAGGATGGGGGATTTAGACATATATGCACCGTTCTGTGTGCTGCACTCCTATTGGGTGTTGAGTGGCTTTACATTCACTGTGCTCTTTGGCATTACCCACTAAATGGTTGTGTCTGTACAAGAAAAATATGGTACTGTTTACCTAGAAAGGCACCCACGATCTATATCGCGGGTATCTTGCCGCAAATCGTAGGCATTGCATGCATCTTATGTGTTTGTAATGTTAAATTCCCTTCCAATCAACCAGATCAACCCAATGGCCACAATTTTCATAGGGAACAATGGGGTTTATTCTAGTTCATTCTTTCTGACAAAATCCTTCTTAGATGGACAAAACCATGTGCACTTCAGGGGGGCAGATGTAACATGTGCATAGAGAATTAGATTTGGGTGAGTTTTTTTGTTTCTGTGCAGGGAAAATACTGACTGCATGATTTTACACTGCAATATAAATCTCACTTTGAAGAAAAACCCCATCCAAATCTAATTCTCTCTGCACAAGTTACATCTGCCCCACCCGCAGTGCACATGGTTTTGTCCATCTAAGAAGGATTTTGTCAGAAAGAATGAACTAGAATAACCCCCAATGTTAAATTCCCTTCCAATCAACCAGATCAACCCAATGGCCACGATTTTACATAGGGAACAATGTTAAATAGCCCCCAGACCACAAAATGAATTGAATAACCACCCTGAAGTGTGAAATGCCCCCCCCCCCATTGTTAACGTCACCCCGCAGTCAACGTCATCCCGAAGCGTGGCGAGCGGCGGCGGTACGCGTCCTCCGACCTTTTCATACCCCCACTATCCACGTTGGTGTGGAGTTGAGAATAGAAAGTGTGGCAAGCGTAGCGAGCCACCGAGCCCGAAGCGTGGCGAGCGTAGCGCGCCCCGCAAGGGGACGCCGATACCTGTGAAGCCCGCAAGGGGACGCCGATACCTGTGAAGCCCGCGAGGGGATGCGGATACCTGTGAAGGTATCCGCGTCCGCTCGCCACGCTTCGGGCTCGGTGGCTCGCTGCGCTCCCCACACTTTCTGTTCTTAACTCCACGCTGACGTGGATAGTGGGGGTATGAAAAGGTCGGAGGACGCGTACCGCCGCCCCACGCGGGCTCGCTGCGCTCGCCACGCTTCGGGATGACGTTGACCGCGGGGTGACGTTAACAATGGGGGGGGGGGGGGCATTTCACACTTCAGGGTGCTTATTCTATTCAATTTGTGGTCTGGGGGCTATTTAACATTGTTCCCTATGTAAAATCGTGTCCATTGGGTTGATCTGGTTGATTGGAAGGTAATTTAACATTGTTCCCTATGTAAAATCGGGGCCATTGGGTTCATCTGGTTGATTGAAAGGGAATTTAACATTGTTCCCTATGTAATATCGGGGCCATTGGGTTGATCTGGTTGATTGTAAGGTAATTTAACATTGTTCCCTATGTAAAATCGCTACAATCGCACCCATCGCATCGCAGGCCACTATAATGGCATGCGATGTACATGCGATCAATGCGATGGGCGCCGTGCTAGGTAAACAGTACCAAAAATATTTTATATACACAATTTTTTTAAACAATCCTAGGAATCTAAATTTCTGTGTGTAGTTTTTATCTGTACTGTGTTACATTTGAGATAACATTCCATATGGTTTTGCAGAGATCTATTGCCTTGCCCAACACTAGGAGTATTATTGCAACCTTCCTTAAACACTTGCTAGTGGTTCTTAGGTCAGTTTGCCATTTTGCACTTTAATATATTTTGGTATTTATGCACCATTTTATGTAGGCTGTACTCCTATTGAGTGTTGGGTGGCTTGGTATTTTGCTGTACTCTCTGGTATTGTACAGCAAATGATTATTCTTACACAGGAAATTTTACACAAATCTTGGGAGTCCCAATTCTGTATGTAGGTTTTATTTGTACTGTGTCACATTTGGGATAGCGTTCTATATGGTTTTTACAGAGGTCTCCTGTCTTGCCCAATAATAGGAGTGAAGTGATTTTTGAGTTGATTTGCCACTTTGTAATTTTAAAGGTTTGCCACTTTTTTTTAAATAACTACTTTTCACTTTTTCACATTTCTTTGTATGAGCACCATGTCTAAGTATATGTGGGTACTTGTGTAGTTTGACTTGTGTAGTTCCACCGCGCGTCTGTGTTTGAAACTTGGCAGCTTGCCAGACTCTGTTTAACTGTGCGCATGGCTGCTTTACATATGTAATCTACGTTATCAGCGTAGCGCTGGGCAGCAGCAGCGCGCGCTGCCCAGCGCTGACAGGTCACTGTGGTACTTGTAGTTCCACAGTGAAATAGACAGTCCTGCACACCGCTGACAACGGGGGCATGTAAACTGGACACCCCGGCACACCGCTAACGTATGGGGCTTCTAAGCTAGACACCCCGGCACACACTAAAATTTAGACGCTTTAGTGAGGGGACACAGATTACTTCACAGGTATACGTGTCCGCTCGCCACACTTCAGGCTCGGCGGCTCTCTGCGCTCGCCACACTTTATAAAATCAACTCCACGCCGACGTGGATAGTGGGGGTATGAAAAAGTTGGTCGGACGCGTACCGCTGCGCTCACCACGCTTCGGGGTGGCGTGGATAGTGGAATTAACAAGGTCGACAGCTGTTACGTCGACTAGTGTCATTGTGAACAGGTTTAAGAGTGTTTTGCACAGTGCACCCCTATGTACCCCTATACCCAACTAAAGCATCTAAATTCTAGCGTGTGCCGGGGTGTCTAGTTTAGAAGCCCTGTACGTTAGCGGTGTGCCAGGGTGTCCAGTTTACATGCCCCTCAGTGGCGTAAGTTCGTTCCAGTTGCCCGGAGGCAAGATATATATTGGTGCCCCCCCTACACACACACACACACACACACACATACGTACACACACACAACCCTATATAACCTTATATAAAATATATATATTCTGTTCAGCATATAGATAGATCGATCGATAGATATGTAGATAGAACATGTATATATATTTTCAGCTACAGAAGCAATATCGTTGGCTTTTAAATAACTGATTTAAACTTCCAGGGAGAGGTGCCCCTTTGGGAACAGGAGCCCGGCGGCAGATGACTCCATTGCCTCCCAGAGTTCTGCCTCTGATGCCCCTATTGTCAGCGGTGTGCAGGACTGTCTATTTCACTGTGGAACTACAAGTACCACAGTGACCTGTGCAGCGCTGATAACGTAGATTACATATGTAAAGCAGCCACGCGCTGCGCTAAGAACAGCTAGAGCGGCACGCGCACAGTTAAACACAGAGTCTGGCAAGCTGCCAAGTTTCAAACACAGACTGTGCGTGCGGTGGCGCCGTGAAACTACACAAGTACCTATATGTGATTTTAACTCTTTATTTCACCTAGAACGACTCATTCCCCTCTGTGTATACATAAATAAAAGAAACACAACAAACGGGTAATTTTATGAAAAGTTTATTAAAAGTTAAATTTTACTGACTGCACAATGAGCATGTAGATAAGCAGCACTTATGTAGCATAATTTGTAATAGGAATTATGGTGTTTGGCATAATACATAATGGACATAATAGCGTGTAACTTAACGTGTAATGGACATTATGGTGTAAATGTTTAATGCAAGCCTTTGGTGGACAATGTCCCTGTTTATGAAGCATATTGTGAATTTTGGCTTAATCTGTGTGGCATTATGTGAATTCTGGCTCAATCTGTGTGGCATTTATGTGAATTTTGCCTCAATCCATGTGGTATTATGTGAATTTTGTCTCAATCCGTGTGGCATTATGTGAATTTTGTCTCAATCAGTGAGGCATTATGTGAATTTTGGCTCAATCCGCATGGCATTATGTGAATTTTGGCTCAATCCATTTGGCATTATGCGGATTTTTGGCTCAATCCATTTGGCATTATGTAAATTTTGGCTCAATCCCTGTGTTATTATGTGAATTTTGTCTCAATCCGTGTGTTATTATGTGAATTTTGGCTCAATCCGTGTGGCATTATGTGATTTTGACACAATCCATGTGGCATTATTTGAATTTTGGCTCATTCCATTTGGCATCATGTGTAAGGGGCAAGTATAATGGGGTCTAGTATTTTGTTGCATAATGTGTAGAGTGGCCACACTCCCTTTTCCGAAGTACGCCTTCTGCGCACGCACAACTACGTCCTTCACTTTTGTCGCCATGGTGGGCCTGCGTACTTTAAATGCCAGGGCCTATTTTTAATCCCATTCCCACCCTCTCTCTGCCACTCTCTTAGCATGTACACTGGGACCACTAACACCGCCCCTCCCCCACCTAAACCCTCTTTTATCATGGTGCCCCCCCTGTCATTTTATCCTGGATCCGCCCCTGTTCAACATCATATCATATCATGCAGAAAAAACTTAGTTAACTTTCTCTAGCTTACTACAATAAAGCCTAGATGTTCTGTTACTGCAACACAATATGTTGTGTAATGTTTCATAATATCTATGCACACGGTTCAAAATTGATCATGAGATAAATCAGTACCTGCACAAAGTAATACGCACTTACAGCATGCTTTAGTTTATATCTGCCAGAATAAACACGAAGCTGAAAATGACCAAATCGGGACTGGCGGTAGATACAATGTGATGTGTCAGGGAGGTGGTAATAGAGTCGTAATCGGAGTGCCTATTGAAACTATCACAACATACTGTATAAGTGATTGTAACAACCACACCCAGTGCCATCCGACAATGTGCAGTATTCAATGCCGGTGCGAGCGGCCGGCGAGGGGGTTAAACTGCGAGGATCACAGAAAACCAGTGATCCTCGCAGTTTAACCCCCGCGCCGGCCGCTCGCACTATGCACGTTCCGGGGGAATCCTCGCAGTCACAGAACTGCGAAGATTCCCCTAAACTGCGAGAGCCGCGGCTAGTGCAGCAAACTCGCTGTAATTAGCCTCGGCTCTCGCAGCTTTTGGAGGCACATTCGCAAATTCCCCCTCGCTCAAAAAACGGAGCAAGGGGGAATTTGCGAATGAGGGGGGGTCAGTTGAATACTGACAGGGTGAGCGGTGACTGCGAGCAAAAAGTCCTGCTCGCAGTCACCGCTCGCCCACGGCATGGAATATATGCCAATGAGGAGCTGAGGATGTTGTGTCACTGTACAATGTGGTAATGTATGAAGTTAATAAATAATAATGATTTTAAGAATTGGAGTTTAGGTAAATTCTTGCATCAGCATCACACTGGCAGCTTGGTAATAAAAGTCATTTGACAGGTGATCAGCAGGCGGTACAGCGAGCAAAGACCCTGTCAGTCACAGCTTGCAGCTGCCCCTGGAGTCCCTAACAGTAAGTAGACAGTGATGAGATTGGGGGCATGGCAGTTTGGGCTACTTCCCAATTTATAGCCAGGGAGCCGTGATGGAAATCCCCATCCATAGGTGAGGCGGTGTAACTGCGGCCCTTTCCAAGAGGTGGACACTCGCTGTGCAGTGAGGAGATGTATATAAGAGTCAATGCTGGAGATAACACAGGCACTTATTCAGTCCCCAGCTGCCAGCTCAGGGCTAACACTGGTGCTGTGGACTTGGCTAAAGTGAAAGTTATTTATATGTGATTCTTCAGTCTTCAGATTATATAAGATATTGATGAGTATTAGTAAATAGTTTTGCTGTAGAATTGCTTTATTTTAACAGAAGCGGAGGGCACAAGTGTATCATAAAGCTGATTAACCAGAAGCTCTTTCAGCCACAGGGCGAGATGTACTAAACCTTGAATAGGTATAAAAGGGAGCGTGATAAATTACCAATCAATAAGCCCATAACTGTCATTTTCCAAACATAGCCTGTAACATGACAGATATAGGTACAGATTCTCTAAGCTTCAAAAGTGATAAAATCCAGAGTGATAAACAGCCAGCCAATCAGCTCCTACCTGCCATGTCACAGGCTGTGTTTGAAAAATGTCAGGCAGGAGCTGAGTGGCTGGCTGTTTATCACTCTCTATTTTATCACTTTTGAAGCTTAGAGAATCTGGCCCATAAGCTGATTGCTGGTAGTTTATCCCTCTCCACTTTATCATTTTTAAAGCTTAGTACATCTGGCCCAAAGACAAGTGTCCAGTTAAATAAATATAATTCGGATTGACACAAGTGAAAGTTATTAACAAATCTGTATTGTTTCCGTGTTCATTGTAAGATGTTGTAAATATATATGAAAGTTTGATGCACTGTTCTGATTCTTTTTTAAATAGTTAAATTACCCCATAATTGGATATATACAGTATATGATTACCCTCGCTGTTTAACCCCCACACCGGTCGCTCTTCCTATGCAACATTCCGGGAGAATCTTCACTATCAGAGGACCGCGAGGATTCCCCCAAACGGCGAGCCTCGCTGTTTTGTTGGCACACTACCCGTTTCCACCTCACTGTAAAAACCCAGCGAGGTTGAAACGGCGTGTGCAAGGGGGGGTTCAGTTGAATACTGACCCGCGAGCTGGACAGCGAGCAATCAGCACTGCTCGCCATCACAGCTTGCAAAAGAGCATTGAATACTGCCCTCTGTGTGAGAAGCGCTGCACACCTCTTTACCTCTCTGTAATATAACAGTGAATCCTGTCTTGGACAGATTACACATACACCAAGGTCCAGGAATAAGTGAAACCCACATGTGTCACACATGCACAAATCCAATAGCTGTGTAACTGTGCATTGCCGGACTATCACAATGGATTTATGATACACAACATCAAGGCCATATTCCAGGGCTTATGATGGTCGCAAGGAACTGGGTCATGTAGCCATATGTGACTGCTGTTTTCTAGAAAGTGCCAAAGTGTCCCAAGCATGCTACTGCTGGACCTCTCTGAAACTAGATAGTATACACTCATAGGCGAAGAGAGCAGCACAGGTAAAAATGTGCCTGTTCCCGTCTGACCACCCCCTTCCCTCAGTACAGCCTACGTATAATTTATATAAAAAGAAAATTCCACCTGAGGACACAAGGTATTGAAAGGAAGTGAAGTGAGCCACTGAAGAATTTGCCCATGGCAACCAATAAGCTGCACTGTATAAATTGCATATTATGCAAATTATAGATGTTACTTCAGTGCTGATTGGTTGCCATGGAGAAGTTCTCCATTAGCTCACTTATCACTGATTCATACATCTACCCCATTGTTAAACAGGTCAAACAACATCAAACAAACTCAACCTAAAGGGGTTTAAAAATTAAAAAAAGAATTAAAAAAAATCACTGGACTAAGTATACCCTACACTGCTTGGTTTACTAGGATTACCCATTCTGTAATAATTTTTGGTCATGCCTGGGTCAGATGATTTCTAACAGTAACATACTGTAATATGTACTAACTGCAATAAATCTGATAAATGCCTATTTTACAATTATAGATAGCAAACTCTAGTTACTGGATATTTCAGAAAATCGTACGGTCACAGCCTTTTCTGATTTGTAGTTATCTTTCCAGTCATGAATAAAACAATAAAAGGCTCATAATATTTATGCTCATGCATCCAAGATCTAATCCAGTAAGGAAATGTGTTCAGTTATTTCTGCTTACGATCAGACTGTTAAATATATGATTTATATTTATTAACATTTAAAAGTAATTTCACACTTCACAATAAATAGATCTTGGAAAAAGTAGCCTGCTAATACAGTTTATGTGAAATCATGATCTAGTGTATGTACATAAATATTTAATTACAATATTCAAAATAAATATGTGCTGTGCATGAAACATTCCCTTACGGAGTGGTATTTATTGGTGCTGGTTATTTCTGTATCGATTTTTTTTTTTATTGTTTATTGGTTTTCACAACAGAGGTTATAAATGACATCTAATAGGGAGAGGAGAAGTAGTGATGTCACAGATAACATTACATAATTAACAGGTGAGAATAGTATCACATCAGCATAATGATGGCTGGCAATTGCAGATTGGTGATAGACTTAAGGAGATTGTGAACCAAGGATTGCACATGGGAGCAGGACCACCAGATATGCAACAAGCTTCCTTGCTGGCCATAACTGGCAACAAAAGTCAGGGCTTGCTGGGTGAATCAAATGCAGGCAGATGGGCACTAGGTACCAGCGATAAAGTTTATAATGGTATCCTTAATGTGAACTGAGCTGGAACATCTACAAATCTCCGTATTAATTGTGATCCATTCACAAGCCAGTCCTATTCACGAGCCAGTTTGTGTGCTTCCTTCTGAGGTAAACTAGTAGGAAGGGCCGGTGTTAGGGTGTTCGGCACCCCCTGCAAACTAAAAATGTGCGCCCTCAATGCCTGCTGAAGGTGCACGATGAAAAAACACATAATGGGCTTAGAAGCAGCAATACCATATGTAGATATGTATTTTGGGGCCCTGTGTTAGAAAACGAATTGGTACCCCCCCCCCCCCCCCACACACACACACAAACACACATGCACACACAGAAACCAAAA
This sequence comes from Crinia signifera, assembly GCF_055691185.1. Classification (NCBI taxonomy): domain Eukaryota; kingdom Metazoa; phylum Chordata; class Amphibia; order Anura; family Myobatrachidae; genus Crinia; species Crinia signifera. The sequence goes on from NC_139219.1 coordinate 189,528,170, forward strand.
CCAGTTATAGTGCGCGCCATAGGCCTGCTGCAAAATTTACACTGTAAATCCTATTACACATGATTGCCACACACCGTAGTGCCCATAACACATTGTCACACACCATAATTCCTATTACATGTTATAACCCACTGTAATGCCTATTACACATTATGCCACAACCGTAATGCCTATAACATATTATAACACACGCCATAATGCCTAATACATATTATACCACACACCGTAATGCCGGTTATATATTATGCCACATGAGTGGTGCTTACCTACATGCTCATTGCCAGGAGTTACATGCTCCTTACTAGGGGTTTCATGCTTGCAGTGTCGGACTGGGGCATGAAGGGCCCACCAGGGAAATGCACTCACGGGGGCCCACCAAGGGGTGTGGTCTTTTTGAAGGGGTGTGGCCACCTGACCAAAGAGGAGTGGCTAATCATCATAGGTGCCCCCACGCATAGTATATAAAGAAAACAAAATGTGCCTTTCAAACCAGTATGTGACCAGCAGCTGCAGACCCCTTATTACACACATACAGTACAGATAAAGAGATACATTATTATTATTATTTATTAACAGTTTCTTATATAGCGCACACAGATTCTGCAGCGCTTTACAAAGTACTGTATAGTTGAACACTCACATCAGTCCCTGCCCCAGTGGAGCTTACAATCTATATGCCCTACCACATGTACACGCACACACAGACATTTTGGGGTCAATTTTGTTGGAAGCCAATTGACCTACCAGTATATTCTTGGACTGTGGGAGGAAACCGGAATACCCGGAGTAAACACACGCAAACACTGTGAGAATATACAAACTCTGCACAGTTAGGGTCATGGTGGGTATCGAACCCATGACCTCAGTGCTGTGAGGCAGTAATGCTAACCATTACACCATCCGTGCTGCTCTATTAGCACACATAGAGTACATAGGTGTTACCATAGTAAACATGGCTAACTGGGACTCCTAGCCACAAGATGCACAAATGCCAGCGTGTGACCCTAGTATACTGTATAGACCAGTGGTCTCCAACCTTAATTGGACATGAGATACGCGAGACAAATAACTCCCTGAAGAGCTACTAAAATAATAATAAAGACAAATCTAAGCTCATTAACCAAAAATGTGCCTTACACATTATGCCACACACTGCAATGGCCATGACATATGTCACACCCCACAATGCCCCTGATAATATGCTGCACACTGTGATGTCCTGACACATTATGCCACACCCCTCAATGCCCTTGTTACTATGCCACATGCCATAATTCCCCTTCACATGATGCTGCACACTGTAAATCCCCTGAAACATTATTCCACACAACGCAATTCCTGTGACGTATTATGCCGCATACCAAAATGTCCGATACTATGCTGCACATACTGTAATGCAGTCTTGGTGGCAAATTTAAATCCGACTTCCACACCAAATGTCAGGCAGAGCGCAGCCAGCAGCAGATTCTTGCCTAGGGTTTCCACCTCCGTGTTGTGAGATTCCCAGGCAGTTTCCCGCCCCTTGACCCAAGTTTCGACCTCCTCAGACCCCTTGCTTGTGTACAAATTCCCTTTTCATTTGGTGGATTCTCAGATATTCTTGCCAATGAAAAGAGAAGGAGAACAATACTTATTATACATGCTGACTATATATAACATGCAGAATACAGCAAACTTAGTACAGTATGTTTATGGATGACCCCAAATAATGGCATGTGTCTGTCACATATTACAGTGTGTGTGTGTTGTGTTCCACTTAACAGACTCACCCTGTTTATTAACAAGCTGCCAGTCTAGGACAGGTCCAGGAGGGCAGGAAGGCAGTCGGCAGATCGGAGCTGAGGTCTCAGGAGCCAGGCCAGACCCAGGGGCCATTAAGTGGCAGCAGCTGCAGGAGTCACCGGAGGGCACATCGGAATCCTCGGCTCAGTCAACCTTAATTGGGGCAGAGGGGTTCAGGGCAGGAGCAGAGCCTAGAGCTGCTGGGCAGGGACTCTGACCTCAGCCACCCACACCACAGCCAGGCCAGCCACAGGCCCACACAGGGCTGGAGCAACAGAGGGCTCAGGAGTACACACTGGGTCAGCCTGGTGTTGTCAGCCTGCCCTTGCGTTTGGAAGAACAGTAAGTTAGGAGGCAGGAATGGAGGAGGCTGAGCAAGTGGCTCTCTCTCGAGTCCCGGAGGCACATCGTCTCAGCGAGGGAGCCTCACTCAGAATCAGCACACGGCAGAGCAGCAGTGGTGGCGGGCCTTTTTTGACGGACAGTCAAAAAAAGAGAGAGGAAAACATGGCAATGTCCAAACATGCGGTGGGTCTCCTGCGCTCCCAATGGCGGTGTGAGCAGGGGCTGGGACATAGGGTAAATGGTGCGGTGTGGTGTAGGGGAGGGAAAGGCATCTGCCGCACTTAATAGGTGCCTCCGGTGGTAGTAAGTAGTCCAGCGGCCAGCCCTGTAGTATGCTGTTATCCTCCCTCCTCCCCCCGGGAAGGCTAGCCGGGCTGGCTGACTGCTTGTAGTTACTTCCCTTCTCCGTCCAGTGCTGTGCCTGCCCCCCTCCCCTGGTGGGTGGGCTGGTTGGCTGTCAACCTCCTCTGGTGGGTGGGCTGGATGACGTCAGCCCGCAGCCGCTCATAGTGGGAATGGAGCCCGGCCTGCCGCTGCCCAGCTTCTCAGTCAGCTGCTGCCTCCACCGCCGGGTCAGTCATCCGCTACTAGCGGAATGCCATTGACTACCCGGCGGTGCTAATAAAACTACCCGGTCCGGCGGCGTTGATAATAATGGAATATAGTGTCAGGCCCCACCCCCTTTAAAAGGGGGTGGAGTTATAAATCAATGGGACCCACCGGGGAATCTCCCGGTGCCCCGCCAGGCCAGTCCGAGCCTGCATGCTTGTTGCCACGGAGTTACCATTAAATGCTTACATGGTAAAGGTAGATAGCGGTTTTAGCAGTATTGGGGCAAGGATGGGGTTAGGATGACTTAAATTTCATTTGTGTGGTTTTAGATAAGCATATTTAATTGTTTTTAAAATAGGCAGTTTATCTATTATAACTCTGCTTTCCCTGGGGGTCTAGGGTGAAAGCACTCAGCAAGTGTTTATTACCAGACAACCAACCCCTCCCCCTTTCCCAGCAGTTTTGGGGTCGGTGGCAGTAGGGAGGCCAATCCCGGGGCATTTTTTCAATCCCGGGATTCGGGATTGAAAAATGCTCAATCCCGGGATTCCCGGGATCCCGGGATTGGCCTCCCTAATAAAAAAAAAGGCCCCTCCCCGAGATGTACTTATAAATTTCTTCTAAAGATGCCCCCCGCACGGTCACTTACGGCGGTGGTGGTGACAGGGCAGCAGCTACAGTATCTCCGGCGGGTGGGCGGAAGGCTGGGGGCGTATCAGCGGGCGTCTGGCTTTGGGACTGATGTGCTGACAGGCAGAGCAGCGGCCGGGCTGCGCAGCGTGACGTGATGTCAGGGGTCACGCTGCGCAGCCTGGGCGCCGCCATGCTTGTCAGCACATCAGTCCCAGCTCCCGACAGCAGCACCGGCCACTGAGTGTAAGAAACAGGCAGCCGGGCAGCGTCTGAGCCATATTCTGGTGCTCAGCGCTGCCCGGCTTTAAACAAAAACTAATGGGGTTACTAATCCCGGAATCCCGGGATTGGAAGCTTCAATCCCGGGATTCAAATCCCGGCAATTTTAGGCCAAAATCCCGGGATCCCGCCGATCCCGATCCCGGGATTGGCCTCCCTAGGTGGCAGCCAGCCCAGTACACCTACCCCAGACAGTGAAGAGAAAGCAGGGCTGGTCCATGCTGTAGCTGCAGCTCCAGGCGTGTCCCACGCATGTCACACAGGCAGCGCAAAGCACAGCAACAAAGTATTGAAGAAAAAACTGAGGCCCTTTGGGTGACCATAGAAACAGGGGAGAAGGCGATTCTTTGTATAGGGGTGATCTACAGACCACCAGGTCAGGAAGAGGAACTTGACAAGAGCCTATTGCAGGACATCAGTAAAATGGCATTAAAAGGAGAGGTGATAATCATGGGAGACTTTAATCTGCCTGATGTAAACTGGGAGCTGCCTGTTGCAAGTTCCACCAGAAGTAGGGACATGCTGAATTCCTTGCAAGGAGCATCCCTCCAGCAATTGGTGAGGGAGCCCACTCCTAAAGAGGCAATATTAGACTTAATGCTTACAAATGGTGACAGAATATCTGACATAAATGTGGGTGAAAACCTGGGATCCAGTGACCATCAAGCAGTATGGTTCAAAATAAAGACAGAGGCTGACTCATCGCACACAAAAACAAAGGTGTTAGATTTTAGGAAGGCTGATTTTGTAGCGATGGGAAACTCTGTAAGGGATTCTTTGGCAGAGTGGAGGAACATGGAAGGTGTGCAGGATAAGTGGGAAAAATTTAAAAATGCAATTCTAAAAGCAACAGAACTTTGTGTCAAAAGAGTTAGGAAAAACACAAGAAAAAGGAAGCCATTGTGGTTTGCAAAAGTAGTAGCAAGTATTGTGAAAGCAAAAAAGTTGGCATTTAAGAAATTTAAGCAGACGCAAAAGAATGAGGACAAAGAGGTGTATATTGTTAGGGGGGACAATGTAATAGCAGATAATATTAATAATTATTTCTGCACAGTATTCACTGCTGAAAGAGAGGGGAAGGGGCCACAGTTAAGTTGCAAGTATAGTCAGAAAACTGAGGGAGAAACAAGTATATTTACAGAGGAGAAAGTGGATAAATCAATGGGGCCAGATGGGATACATCCAATGATACTAAAAGAGCTTAAAGGGGAGCTGGTAAAACCAATAACAGAATTATTCAACCAGTCACTAGCTACTAGTACTGGAGTAATCCCAGAGGACTGGAAAACAGCAAATGTAGTCCCACTGCACAAAAGTGGAAGCAAGCAAGAGGTAAGCAACTATCGACCAATGAGTAGTAGGGAAATTGATGGAAACACTCTTAAAACAAAGAGTTGTAGAATATCTAAAAACCAGCAATTTACAGGATCCAAAACAGCATGTGTTTAATGGGGAAAGAAGTGACGCCAGCACCCTGATGGCCGCCATCAACAAACACATCGAACCGGGGACGACTATATACTCGGATTGCTGGCGTGCCTATAACACCGAGCAGCTGGAGCAGGCAGGGTACCACCATGCACGGGTGAACCACCGGTATAATTTCGTTGATCTGGACACTGGGGTTCACACCCAAAATATTGAACGCCTTTGGGGATCGTGTAAGTGGTGCAACAAAAGGCAATGGGGCAATGCGCGCCAGAATCTGGACTCCTACCTACCGGAGTTCATTTAGCACAGAAAACGCTTTCCAGCATATTCTTTATGCCTTAACTCTGCTACCACAGGCTGACAATGCAGATGACACAGATGCAGACACAACTGCATCCACTTCTGCTGCGGTTTTACTTTTTTCTTTCTTCTTGATAATTTTGATATTACTGTACTTTGTTAAGTTGCTTTCTTCTTCTTTATTATTAACTAAAATCCAGTTACCAGTTAACACGTGTCATCATTACTGTCTCAGATGTATGATATGGCAGGTATGAATGTGTTCCTGAAACACCCTCACTATCCACAGCAGCCCGAAGCGTGGCGAGCCCCATCGGCGTGGAGTTGATTTTATAAAGTGTGACAAGCGCAGCGAGCCACCTAGCCCGAAGCGTGGCGAGCGCAGCGAACCCCGCAAGGGGTCGCGGATTACATGTAAAGTTATCTGCCTCCGTTCACCACGCTTCGTGGTCAGTGTCTCGCTGCGCTTGCCACACTTTATAAAATCAACTCCACGCCGACGTGGATAGTGGGGGTATGAAAAGGTCGGGAGGACACGTAACGTGTAAAATGTGTCCTTTATTGTGCATAAGACGCATTTGTGCAGGAGACGCACACGCTACCGAACCCCTAACCCTGCCATAATACTAACTGAGGCGCACAAGAACTGAGAAGCACAAGTGTCTCATACAGGTGGAGCGCCTCTCCGCCGGTGCCCGCATGATCCCCTCTCCGCCGACATCCGCCAGGGACAGAGCTGCAGCTCCCGGGGACGGTACGGTGACTACGCTAACTACGCAGAGTTGCCGCGGAGACAGTACGCTTACTACGCTAGGCTGCCGCCGTGAAACTACGCAAGGCAGCCGTTGGGCTACGCTGTTTTACACTGATGACGTAGCTTAGGCTGCCGCCGTGAAACTACACAAGTACCGCATAGTCTCTCGGAAGCATGACTGCAGCCTAATTGCTGCGAGCTGGAATACACAGAAGTGAATAGCAGAATGACAGGCCAGATGCACAGGATTCAGGCAGGACTGTGACAATTAGGAGGATGTGATAACAGATCACTGAGAGGTTCCAATGCATTTCTGCCAATTATATTGTGTCATGTAACTGACGCTCTTATTGTAGTCATAAAATGAGCAAAGGTAATTACTAAGCTGCTTCTAGTAGCCAAAAAAAGTGAATTTGTTAAAAAAAAGGGTTTAAGAAGATGCAAATACACAAAAGATGAGTCAGTGGGCCTTATTCTAGTTCACTCTTTCTGACAAAATACTTCTTAGATGTACAAAACCATGTGCACTGCAGGTGGGGCAGATGTTACTTGTGCAGAGAGAGTTAGACTTGGTGGGGTTTTACTTCAAAGTGAGATCTATATTGCAGTGTAAAAATAAAGCAGTCAGTATTTACCCTGCACAGAAACAAAATAACTCACCCAAATCGAATTCTCTCTCCATAAGTTACATCTGCCCCCCTGCAGTGCACATGGTTTTGTCCATCTAAGAAGGATTTTGTCAGAAAGAGTGAACTAGAATAAGGCCCAGTGTTTTGTACAGTGTAACAAAGTAGTGTTTATTATTTGCTTTAGGAAATAATAATTTAGGGTTACCGTTAGAGTAGAACCAACTTTTAAAGAGAAGCGACATGTTGTGATTCTGATTGCATTGCTCTGTGTATCTCTATATGTACTGTATAGTCAAAGTGGAGTGTTGCTAGTTGCACAGCTCATGCTGATATAAAATCCATTGCTGCGTTGCTGTGGTTATAGAGTGCAAAGCTATTACCTATTGCGTAGCCATAATAAGCAGTATAGTATTTAGAGTAAACATAATAACAAATAATTGCCAATATTTGACGATAATGATGCTATTATTGATAACATGGGATTGTAAGATATTGATATATTTTTCTTTAAGAATAAAACAAGTTACTTTTTATAAATCTGTTTTTGTAGCTAATATATGAGCAAATAAAATTGTCAGTAATATAGCGTAAATCTAATATTCTGACCTTTGTAAGGCCTGAAAGGAGCTTGCTTGTGTCGTTTATATTTTTGGAGGAAATGTGTCTATTTATCATCCAGGAAAATACACAGGTACAGTTCCCATTTGGCTTTGTGAAGTGTAAAATGCTGTACACATGCTGTGAACCATGATTAGAAGATTATGATCTCAAATACAGTATTGGCTAAAAGTCAAACATCAATAACTTCTATTAATCCTAATCCTACTATACCCTTCTCCCTTTCATGAGTTATTGGGGGGGGGGGGGGCACAGCACACATTTTTTTAGTACTTACCTCGGTAGAGTCCAGGACATTGTGGGATAGTGGGCAAGTTTAGCTTAATCACGGTCACCTCAGAGGATTATACATCTTGGTCTCTCCTAAGATTCTAGAAAATGCCCTACCATTTAAAGCGAAGCTGTTTTTATAAAGGTAAAGTAATTCACACTGAGAATATATTACATCTCTGGCATTTATGTGACAGTTTAATGCCTATGACAAGAGCTTCCACAGCTCATGCGGGCGTGGCCTTGAGAGGCACCCCGTATCTACGTATGCTGGGTGGCCGAGCAGAATGCCATGAAGATGTACTGCTCTGCCAGCCCCTGTCATCGTGTGCCGGATATCTGAGCAGAATGCCGGAAGGCGGTGCTGCTTGGTCAGTCCGTCTCTGTGTGACCAGAACAGACCATTTTCCGGAATGCTAAATGCGCAGTAAGGACCTGTGCAAAGGGGTATGCAGATGGAGGATATCGACACTCAATATGGTGACCACTATTGGTCGATAGGCCATAGGTCGACACCTTGAAAAGGTCGACATGGCTTATGTTGACAAGAACAAGTGGTCGACACAAGAAACAGGGTGACATAGGAAAGGTTGACATGAGATTTTTCCATTTTTTTCCCCAGAACAAATGTTCTCCACGTGGACATAGAGGGAGAATATAATAGTGTGCCCAAAGCATAGCAAGCCATACAAGTGTACACTGCTGCTGCAGTGCCACTCCAAGATGGGCCATGTGTTTGTGCCACCCACTTGTATTGCTTAGCATAGTCATCCAGCTACTGTACCTTGCTGTAAGCTTTTGGCCTAAAAACAACATTGTGAGGTGTTCAAGATAGACTGGAAATCTTTGGAAATTAATGTTATTGAGGTTAATAATAGCATAGGAGCAAAAAGAGAAACCAAATTCTGTGATTTTAGCGTTTTTATGTGGTTTTTTTTATTAAAAGAAAAAAAATTCAAAACACGGAATGGTGGTGTTTTGGAACAGATCCAGATCCAAAACCTGAAACACAAAAAGTGCCCATTGCGCACCCCAAATTAAAAATTACATTCACAGTTCAACAAACCAAGCACTACAGTGACAGAGACTGCTACTTTTGTGGCTGAAGCGCTTGGTTTGTTTGGGATTGCGCAAATATATGTAACATAGATCTCTGAATTCTGTGCTAATTGAGTATCTGCCAGTATATGTATGTATCTATATATATATATATATATATATATATATATATATATATATATATATAAACAGTGGATGGCCGCGGCACTGGGGACTTCAATAAATAAAACATATAGGCAGGCTTGATCTGTGACGTTTCAGCCTTTAATGCAGGCTTTTCTCAAACAGCTTACAAAAGCCTGTATTAAAGGCTGAAACGTCACAGATCAAGCCTGCCTATCTGTTTTATTTATTGAAGTCCCCAGTGCCGCGGCCATCCACTGTTTATATTTGACCCTGCAAGGTTCTTTACCGAGGGCACGGGGCCCTTTGACAAGTTTGGAGCTGAGTGCCGGCAACCCGTCCACGCTATATATATATATATATATATATATATATAAACACAGAGAGGACCGCGGCACTGGGGTCTGAAATAATGGAGACTAACGCTTGCCTTTGCAGGTTAACGTTTCAGCCTTTATTCAGGCTGTTTTGACAAAAGCCTGAATAAAGGCTGAAACGTTAACCTGCAAAGGCAAGCGTTAGTCTCCATTATTTCAGACCCCAGTGCCGCGGTCCTCTCTGTGTTTGTCCATTGACCCAGCTGCTGCAGGGTTTCTACTGAAGGCACGGGGCACAAAGATCTTACTGGAGCTGAGTGCCGGCTATCCCGACTATCTGAATATATATATATATATATATATATGTACTGGTTTCCTAGCACGGCACCACCGATTTTAATTGTAGGCAATCGGGTTGCAAAAATCGGGTCAATCGCATCGCATGCAATTGCATGCGATGCGATTGACCCGACGACCTGATTTTGTACATTGGAGCCAATGTTAAATGGTCCCTGAGACCCGATTTTACATTGGCCCCAATGTTAAATGCCCCCCAGACCCCATTTTTCATTGTATGCCACGCCATGATCAACGTGAACCCGAAGTGTGGCGGTACGCGTCCTCCGACCTTTTCATACCCCCACTATCCACGTTGGCGTGGAGTTGATTTTATATAGTGATGCGAGCGCAGCGAGCCACAGATCCCGAAGCGTGGCGAGCGCAGAAAGCCCCGCGAGGGGACGCGCATTACTTCAGACGTATTACGCGTCCCCTCGCCAGGCTTCGGGCTCGGTGGCTCACTGCGTTTGCCACACTGTATAAAATCAACTCCACGCTAACGTGGATAGTGGGGATATGAAAAGGTCGGAGGATGCGTATCGCCGCCTCTCGCGGGCTCGCTGCGCTCGCCACGCTTTGGGTTGGCGTTCATCGTGGGGTGGCGTTAACAATGGGGGGGCATTTGACATAGAAATTACCCATAAGGGTGGGTATACAATCAAAAATTGGGTATGGGGGGCCATATAACATTGGTTCCTATGTAAAATCGGGTCCATTGCATTGGTCGCATTGTATGCCATTATAATGGCATACAATGGATCCGATTTTACATAGGAATTTAACATTACATACAATGTTTACAATGTAAAATCGGGTCGGTCGCATCGCATGCCATTATAATGGCATGCGATGGACCCGATTTTACATTTGTCGGGAAACCTCAAAAAAAAGACAGAAATCGGGTCCGTCGGGTCCCATCGCATACCTTAAGTTAAGTTATGCGATGGGACCCGATTGGCGCCGTGCTAGGATATATATATATATATATATATAGCCCGGTGGTATAGAGATATACACAGACAGCGGCACTCAATGGGTTTTTTCAAAAAGGTGTATTCAAGTGGTCCAACGTTTCGGGGACTAGCCCCTTTGTCAAGGTGCAGGAAACTAACAGTAACAGTGAGCATACATCAAACTTATATAGGGTGATACATTACCGTGAGGCACGCTCGCACAGACGCCGGGAAGCCCGCTGCCGGAAGCCTTTCAGATCGGAAGTCGGTAGTACGGATGTGGATGGTGAGTCATCTGCGTGTCAGCGTCATGGCGCTGGAACGCAAGCTTCAAATAAATGATGGCGGCTTGCGATAGCGGCTGTCCGGCGCTGTCCGAGCCACGTCTAAAACATGTGAGACAATGAAGACAAGTAAACATGGTGAATACGATGTTAAAATACAATAAAATCATATTGTAAAGACAAATATAAAACAGTGTCGGGTCCTGGCATTTGGCGTCTGTCTGTCTGGTACGTCACTAACATGCTCGGGTCTTAGGTAATGCCTGTATATAAGTCACAGTGAAAGATGGTCTGATTAAGATACGTGTATTGGCTATATTCAGTCCATAGTAAGAAATGTTGGATGGGGATTATATGATGTTAATGTCGCCCATCTGATGTGTCGACCAAACTGTTGTGTTGGGGACAGGCAGTTTTTTATGCACAATCAAAGTGTTTAACTTGTTTACTTGTCTTCATTGTCTCACATGTTTTAGACGTGGCTCGGACAGCGCCGGACAGCCGCTATCGCAAGCCGCCATCATTTATTTGAAGCTTGCGTTCCAGCGCCATGACGCTGACACGCAGATGACTCACCATCCACATCCGTACTACCGACTTCCGGTCTGAAAGGCTTCCGGCAGCGGGCTTCCCGGCGTCTGTGCGAGCGCGCCTCACGGTAATGTATCACCCTATATAAGTTTGATGTATGCTCACTGTTACTGTTAGTTTTCTGCACCTTGACAAAGGGGCTAGTCCCCGAAACGTTGGACCGCTTGAATACACCTTTTTGAAAAAACCCATTGAGTGCCGCTGTCTGTGTATATCTCTATACCACCGGGCTATCTATTTGTATCCTGAAGGCACCTGGGAAGCTGTCCCATTAAGTTGGAGTGCCAAGCCGCAACATTGTTTCTATATATATATATATATATATATATATATATATATATATAGCAGTCCAATGAAGGAGGCACACGGAGGAATAGTTTCAAACAACGTTTGTATTAGGGCATAACAATTTTCGAGCGCTTTCGGGGAAGCCTCCCCGTCGTCAGGATATCAGCCCTTACACCAGTAAAGTGAAAAACAAATGTGACATATTGGCAAACATGTACTTATACATACCTGCTCCGTCTTCCCGCGCCGAGCGTCCGTCCTCCTGTAGTTCACGCCCCCGGCTTCCTGCAGATAGCCGGATGTCATCACTGGAACGCACGAGTGTGCGCTCCAGCGCTTCATTTCCGCATTCCACCAGTACCTCCGTAGCGTGTTCAGCTGACAGGGGGATTCTGCGCGGCGCTGGGTACCCCTACAGAAAAAGCACACCAGGACACAGTGAAAATATATACACCATAACAAAAACAGAAATATATATACTAAAAATGGGCATGAAAAGGAAGAAAAATAAAAATAAAAAATACAGAAAAATGCAAAGAGTACAAAAACATCAATAGTACATCTTGTACATTAGAGGCAAGACCTAAGGGCTGACCTACGACCCCCATAATAACAGTATGAAAGCAACAGGTACATGGATTAAGCTCAGTTCAGGACAAACTGTTCCAATTAATCTTGTCATTGAGCCCTCCAGGTTTGATGGTACCCAACCTAAGAATCCATTGGGTTTCTTTAATTAAGAGCTTTTTTGCCCTATCTCCACCTCGCGCACTGGGGGGTACCTGATCAATGACAAAGTATTTCAAGGATTCTAAAGAGTGACCTGCCTGTTTGAAATGTCTAGAGACGGGCTGGTCCACCTCTTTACCTTTCAACGTGAGGTTAATGGCTGACCGATGGGCCGCCATTCTTTCTTTAAATTTACGTGTAGTCTGACCCACGTATCTCAGCCCACATGGGCATAAAATAATATAGACTACGTAGGCCGAAGAACACGTAAAGACAGAACGTATATCATACGTTTTGTTGCAATGGGGATGTTCGAACGTTTTACAACTAACCATAAAATTACACGTGGCACAATCACCGCAGCTGTAACACCCAGGGGGCTTGATGTAAACATTGGGGTGAATCACAGGTTTGTAATTAGTGACGTCGGCATGCACCAACCGGTCACGTAGATTCCTTCCCCTGGTATAGGCCAAGAGAGGTTTATGATCTTTAAGGCCCACTAGCTCCTTGTCTGTTTTAACAATGGGCCATAATGCCCTGGATGCCCTCTGTACAAAGGGGCTAGACAGTGAAAATTCATGGACCCAAGGAATCCCTTTATCCTTCTGCCTCTGTTTAGGTATCCAGAGGGTCTTGGGATCCATCTCAAGGATTTGCTTTTTCTGTGCCAATAAAGGCCCTAATTCATAACCTCTAGAGGAAAATTTCATGACCATAAGATCCAATTCTTCTGGCAATTTGTCCCTATTGCTGGTAAGGCGTGCTACCCGCAGCATTTGGGACAGTGGCAATCCCCGCTTGAGCGAGGGGGGGTGGTGACTCGATGCTCTAAGCAGAGTATTTCTATCGGTATCTTTAGTATATCTACCCGTAGAAATGACACCATTTTCAACTGTAATGGCCACATCCAAGAAGTTGGCCTGGACTTCGCTGCATGAATACGTGAATTTAATAAATTGGCTGGTGGCATTAATGCTCTCCATCAGGTTCACAAACCTCTCCTCCCCCCCAGTCCAAACGAGGAACACGTCATCAATGTACCGTAAGTACATCATGACGTGTCCCCGGGTGTCCTGGTCATTGAAGAAGAGGTCCGCCTCCTGGGCGAACATGTACACATTCGCGTAAGAGGGGGCCACGGATGACCCCATGGCACACCCTCTCAGTTGAATGTAGTACTGCCCATTGAACAAAAAATAGTTACGACATAACGTGAGCTCTAAAAGAGAAAGGAAAAGATCATGGTCAAACAATATTGGGTCAAGATGTTTAAACAAAAAGTCCTTCTTCGCTCTGAGGCCTCCCTCATGGGGGATGGATGTATAAAGGCTGCAAACATCCAAACAGCATAGCAGAGCCCCAGGTGGTAGGATGCCAATTTCTTTCAACTGCAACAAAAAGGTATTTGTGTCCTTCAAAAAAGAATGTTCCAAAGGCAAGAGTGGCTGAAGAATGCTATCAAGCATCTGGGACACTGACTGCAACAGTGAACCCCTGGCCGAAATTATTGGGCGACCAGGCAGTTTCTCACAATTTTTATGTAACTTAGGAAGTGTATAGAGGACTGGCACTACTGGATATGTGACTTTAAGAATTTGGACCACTTTCTCCGGCAGAAGTTTCCTCAAATCGAGGAGTCGATGGATCGTTTCCTTGCTACTCCATATACTGTGAGACCCAACATGACCAAAGAAGAAATCAATGCTCTCAAAAACCTGGAACAGGATAAGACAATAGTGATACGTCCGGCCGACAAAGGCGGGGCCACAGTAATTATGAAGTTGGAGGACTATGTGGCAGAAATTATGGGACAGCTCTCTGATGCGGAGGTGTACAAATTGCTTCCAAGAGACCCCACTGTGGGATTTCAAAAGGAACTTTTTGCTATCTTGGATCAAGCATGTTTGAGGAAACTTCTGCCGGAGAAAGTGGTCCAAATTCTTAACGTCCAAATTGCAACAAAACGTATGATATACGTTCTGTCTTTACGTGTTCTTCGGCCTACGTAGTCTATATTATTTTATGCCCATGTGGGCTGAGATACCTGGGTCAGACTACATGTAAATTTAAAGAAAGAATGGCGGCCCATCGGTCAGCCATTAACCTCACGTTGAAAGGTAAAGAGGTGGACCAGCCCGTCTCTAGACATTTCAAACAGGCAGGTCACTCTTTAGAATCCTTGAAATACTTTGTCATTGATCAGGTACCCCCCAGTGCGCGAGGTGGAGATAGGGCAAAAAAGCTCTTAATTAAAGAAACCCAATGGATTCTTAGGTTGGGTACCATCAAACCTGGAGGGCTCAATGACAAGATTAATTGGAACAGTTTGTCCTGAACTGAGCTTAATCCATGTACCTGTTGCTTTCATACTGTTATTATGGGGGTCGTAGGTCAGCCCTTAGGTCTTGCCTCTAATGTACAAGATGTACTATTGATGTTTGTGTACTCTTTGCATTTTTCTGTATTTTTTATTTTTATTTTTCTTCCTTTTCATGCCCATTTTTAGTATATATATTTCTGTTTTTGTTATGGTGTATATATTTTCACTGTGTCCTGGTGTGCTTTTTCTGTAGGGGTACCCAGCGCCGCGCAGAATCCCCCTGTCAGCTGAACACGCTACGGAGGTACTGGTGGAATGCGGAAATGAAGCGCTGGAGCGCACACTCGTGCGTTCCAATAATGACATCCGGCTATCTGCAGGAAGCCGGGGGCGTGAACTACAGGAGGACGGACGCTCGGCGCGGGAAACGTACAGACGGAGCAGGTATGTATAAGTACATGTTTGCCAATATGTCACATTTGTTTTTCACTTTACTGGTGTAAGGGCTGATATCCTGACGACGGGGAGGCTTCCCCGAAAGCGCTCGAAAATTGTTATGCCCTAATACAAACGTTGTTTGAAACTATTCCTCCGTGTGCCTCCTTCATTGGACTGCTGTTTGTTTTACTGTGGAGTGCACCGGACTCGTTGTACCTGGAGATTGGGAGTGCCGGCATAAAAGGACATATATATATATATATATATATATATATATATAGAGAGAGAGAGAGAGAGAGAGAGAGAGAGAGTAGTGTTGAGCAGTTAGCACACAAAAATAAATCAACTTGGGAAGTGCTGCAGCCATATAAATGTAGTTTAGATCGTAGAATTAGAGGCCAGCACAACTAAAAAAAGTCTCAAAAAAGCGTGATTTTTAATGGAATGACTCCATAAAAAGGGGTAACAGGTGGACACACCAGATAAATACATTACACAGTCCATGTACAGGCGTTGCCATATTCATCAAAGGTACGCATGGTGGTCCACCTGGAAGGTCACTGATGCCGGACGGCCGTTTCGATGTGGTATCACTGTCCTCAGGAGCATAAGTGACCTTCCTGCTAGACCGGATATATATAGTGTGAGAAAGAATAGCAAATACCTTACACCTGTGTGCCTGCTCCTTACCTGAACACCTGAGTCCACAAGAGTCAAATGGGCATGTCAGAACACTATTCAGTGCAGCTCCAGGGTGTATCAGCGCTGTTTTCCGGCAAAAGCCGTATGCAGCACCGTCACTATGGTAACGCTGTACACAATAGGAGACGCAGACGTCACAGACACGGCGTCGCGCCGACTAACAGTCAGACACGGTGTCCGTTTCTATGGAAACGCGTTCCAGAATAAAGAAACAAAACAGCATTGCACTCTTACTATTCAGCGTCCCAAGCTGTCAGCCTGGGTACACCGTCAGTAAGCAGAGTTGATGCTATGGTTTAGGACTCGGAAAGGAGACTCGACTGTACGTCCAGACTCTCTCCGTCCACCACCTAAAGTCTGGCTAAAACGTGGTCAGGTGTTGTATGGCTGGCACACTAGATGATAGGAAAAAAATAATAAATTCAAACACATGCATAAATCATGAGAACACACAAAGTAATATCCAGTCCGATATCCAATATAGGGAGACTGTCTGCGATGTGATAATGGTCCATAATAAAGTTTATCAAGGAGTGAGAACTATAAAAAGCAATGCAAGGATTGTCCTTCATTGAGACCTTTAGGTGAAACACAGTCAAATAGGCTTATCCAGTAACATTCTCTCCGCAACAATAGATTGCCTCGATCTCCCCCTCTCCTCAAGGGGGGTATATCATCCAGGGGTTGAAATCGAAAATCCTTTAGTCTATGTTTGAAATTATGGAAATGTTTGGCAACAGGTGGAGTGCTGTTATTGATGGAGACCATAGCTTTTTTTATCGATGATCTGTACATGGCGACTCTCTCTTTCAAAGTCCTGATAGTCTTACCGATGTAGATCAGTTTACAGGGGCAAGTTATAGCGTACACCACATATCGTCACAATCGAGGTGAAAACTTATAGGATAAGATTTAGTCGTACGTGGTTCTAAAAAGACAGAAGAAGTTACCATATGTTGATAATTCACACATTTAGTACAACGAAAGCTCCCGTTCTTGGGGGTAAGCCACCCAGGTTTTTTAATGGGTAAGAGGTCAGACTTGGCAACAATATCTTTTACATTACTGCTTTTTTTGTAACAAAACATCGGCAACTTGTTACAAAACTGTCCCATGGTGTCATCTGCTTGTAGTATATGCCAATGATGATGTATAACTTCACGTATTCTATTAGAAGCTATGGAATAAGTGCTGATGAATGTTAATCTGTGAACTAAATTGGTTTTAGTGGCAGACACCAGGGATTGTTCTTGCGACAAGTTGTTACAGTGTAAAATAGCGTCATGTATTTCTTGCTCAGCATAACCCCTTTCTTTGAATTTATCCCCCATTTCAGTCAGGGCCATCAATAATTCATTATCATTTGAAGTAATCCGTCTGACTCTAAGTAGCTGTGACAGGGGTAAACCTTGTTTGAGGGGCATGGGATGAAAGCTATTGGCTGCTAGTAATGTATTCTTATCGGTAGGTTTTCTATAAATGTGGGTCGTTATGGCACCTTCTGTTAGAGAGACACCAACATCCAAGAAACAAATATATTGATCACTAAATGACATAGTGAAGCGTATGTTGGTCTCTAACGAGTTTAAATAATCCACAAACTGGGTCAGAAGTTCAGGTCCACCAGTCCACACCATGAAGAGGTCGTCTATATATCTCACATAGAAAAACACAAAAGATGAAAATAAACTGTGAGACATGATATGTTGATTCTCGTACGTGTGCATGTACAGGTTGGCATAGGCCAGGGCCATGTTTGACCCCATGGTCGTGCCTTGTAGCTATAAAAAAAAATTGCTCTCAAAAAGAAAGTAATTTTTGGTCAACACAATTTCCACAAGTAAAAGTAAAAAATTCACGTTTGGACCTCCATAGTGTGGACTGGTGGATATCAAACTCCTGACTGCATCGAGACCTTCATTGTGGACAATATTAATGTATAGACTCGATACGTCTAATGTCACTAAAATGGCATTTGTTGGTAATTTGCCTAATTTCTGTAATTTCAAAATGAAATCTGTGGTGTCACTTAGGTAGTATGGAGTATTTTGAACTACTGGCTGTAGCCAAAAGTCAATATATTGAGACAAAGGTTGGCATATGGAGCCGCAGGAGGATACTATTGGGCGGCCAGGTGGTTTAATCAGGGTTTTGTGAATTTTTGGTAATTTATACAAAATAGGAATACGTGGATGATTTTGAGTGAGGAAAAAAGCTGTAGCCTCATCTAGCCAATTATTATCCAGCCCCAGAGTTATTACTGCATCAATCTCTTTTTTATAGTTGTAGGTGGGGTCATAGGTCAGGTTCTTATAGCAGGAGGTATCAGAAAGTTGTCTATTAACCTCAGCTATGTAATCACTCCTATTAAGGATCACCACTCCGCCCCCCTTATCGGCAGGGCGGATGGTGATCTCAGTGTTAAGACTTAGATTTTTTAGGGCTAAGTTCTGTTCTCTGGACAAATTGGAGTAAGATATTTTTTGTTGGCCAATAAATTTCAATGTGTCTCTTTTAACAAGGTTGATAAAAATTTCAATGGACGGATTGGAGTAGGGGGGCTCAAAGGTACTCTTGGCTTTAAATTGATTGGGTGGACTATCTGTCGGTGGAACCTTGGAGAAAAAGTTTTTTAATTTTAACAATATATGAAACCGATACAATTCTATTTCAAAGTCAAAGGGTCTTTGTTTGTATGTTCTTACAAAGGAAAGACCTCTGCCAAGAACTTCCATCTCATCAGTACTAGGAATATAGTCTGATAAATTAAATACTACGGCTTCCCTTTGTTTTTGCATCCCTGTGATCTTTTTTCTATGTCTAACTCCTCCCCTCCTAGGAGTTCTCCTCCTGCTTGGCCCTTGTCTTTTGACCGAGTGACGATGCCCTACGGAAAAAACGTTTTCCCGAATGGTCAGAGTCGCTAGCAGAGGTGTGTGTATCTACATCGGAAAAATCCTTATCAATCCTGCCAGTACGCCTACGTCTTGTCCTAAACGTGTCTCGCCAATTAGTCAGATTCATTGCCCTGTACCCAGCCATAGACCCTCATGTCTCTATAATCCTCCTTTACTACTTTATACTTGCTTTTTTTAAAAGCTAATAAATCAGTACGGAAAGAGTTGAAGGAATCCTCAAGCTTAACCGTCATGTCACCGTCACTGTTGGCTCAGTCTTTAACAATTCTAAACCAAGGTTCTCACAAACCGTAATCTCTTGATCAAGTATCTCTAAGTATAAATAAATATATATATAGAGAGAGAAGAGAGAGTGAGAGGGAGAGATTGCAGGGGCGCTGCATTCACTATACTTTTAAAGGTGAGCAATTACCACACACCCGTTACAAAGCATCTAGGAAAATTAACATAAGCTATGAAAAATAGGTAAAAAAAAAGGGTGCATGAGAGTATGTTAACACAATGAGACTAATTAGATTCATTTTTTAATTAGTCTCATTGTGGTCACATTCTCTCATGCATCCTCATGCAAGAGGTGTCACTAATGTGCAATTATTTGAGACCTTACCAGATGTAAAAATGTTTCACTCTGGTGCGCTGACTTGACTCATCCTTATCACTAATGGGTCTCTTGGGAAAGCACATTTGTTTCCTCGCAGCAGCAGTTCCAGGAGAAACTGAATGAGATCCTTATTGTTTTACCTGCCACTTGAGCTGACAGTTTCCTCAAAGCTCTTTGCATCTATTAAGTTCTGTGTCAGTCAGAAAGACAGACTTTACACAACAAAAACCTAGAAAGTATGGTTGCCAAAATGTAGTGATCTGACTTCAAGAAGTAAACAACCCATTGGTCTTGGGAAAAGTAATAAAGTACTTGTCCTACATAATTAGCAAAATTATTTAGTGTCATTTCATCCTTCAGTTTCTTGAGCTGCCTTTCCATTACTCTCTGTTCAGTACCACTGTACTATTTTCCCTATGTCATGGCTTGTTGAAGTTTCTTCATTCATCAAAGCATATAAAGGGTGATATTCTGGGGATACAGACAGTAGCCTGCCTTTGAATGAGCTGGATTTTGTGTTACATACTGCTGCTGCTGTGAAAGTGATAAACCCACCCATTGGGTTGTCACAGTCAAGGAAACTTTAGTTTGACCCATAAGGCTGGTCCACATATCTGGTAAGTGGAGAAAAAGCCTTTACACAATAATGGTAATGGGAGAGCAAGATTTTGTGGTACAGGGGAGGAAATGCTGTTCTGGCAATATGAAACAGATATGAAATTTGGTAATGGGGACACAGGCCCTCAAGTAACTGTCTAAACCCAGATGCATTAATGGCGGATATTGGCTACAGATGTATAATAGTATACACTTCATAGCTTCAGTGGTCCACTTTCACTATTATGTGCTTTATCTGGCATTGGGAGCAGTTACATCACTAGTATGCATCAGTCATTGCTTAATATTTTCCTGTATTAGGAACTCTGTGATGCAGTTACAAACAAAACCAGTGCGCACCATGGGTTAATGTCGCAACTGTATTAAGGGCTCTGGGCTCCACTGTGGGCATTTACATGCTCAGCAGCACCAGTTTGACTGTGCATGTGCAACAATAAAGTGTTAATTATGTGCTGCCTGTGTTAATTAGGAGCTTTGCACATTGTGCAACAGTACAAAGGATCTATAATTTGTTGCCCTGGCACATTAATCTGGCATCCTATGTGAAATGGCGATCTTAATAAATTAGACGAGTGGGCGAATAAGTGGAAAATGAGGTTCAGTGTGGATAAATGCAAGGTTATGCATCTTGGGAAACAAACATAACCAATGTGCTAGCTATAACCTGGGGAGGCATTGCAGTGGCAAACGCAGGATTTTCAGAAGGGGGTTTCCAGAGGGGTGGAACAAAGCACGGAGAGGGACACTTAGGTGACCCAGTATATGTCGGGGCAGTTAAAGTATTATAGATAGACCAAATGTATATAAATAATAAGAAAAATAAAAAATATATATATATATATATATATATATACACACACACACATATACATATATACATATATACATACACACACACACACACACACATATACATACAGGGGCATCAAGAGCAGTGTAGGCCCCTGGGCCTAACAATGTATTGGGGCCCCTACCGATCCTCCAGCGGTAGGGGTGGGGAAAGCTTTGATGTCCCACAGGTGGTAGGAGGTATTATATCAACCGCTCAGCATGTACCTATGGAAAGAGGGGACCCTCAGCTTTCAGCCTAGGGACCTGAGACTCCTAGGGGGGGTTTCTGGGTACTCAGAAACCCCCCCTGCGTGCGCTACTGAGGCATTGGGTAACTCAGATCTTGAAAAGGAGCTAGGAGTCCAAATAGATAACAAGCTGGGGTGTAGTGCTCAATGTCATATAGCAACTAATGAGGCCAACAGGATACTAGCATGCATGAAAAGGGGCATGGAGACTAGGAACTTAAATGTAATTATGCCACTGTACAGAGCATTGGTTAGACCACATCTAGAATATGGAGTACAATTCTGGGCCCGCACTATAAAAAGGATATTATAGAACTGGAAAAAGTTCAATGAAGAGCAACAAAGTTAATAAAGGGAAGTGAGAATTTAAGCTATGAAGACAGATTGAACCATTTAGAACTGTTTACGCTAAAAAAGAGACGTTTAAGGGGGACATGCTTAACATGTACAAATATATCAGGGGCCAAAATAAGGAACTGTCAGACGCCCTTCTTACTGTAATGATGGACTCAAGGACACAAGGACATGAGTTTAGATTGCAGGGGTGTCAAACTCAAATTCATCGGGGGCCGCATCAGCAGTTTGGTCACCCTCAAAGGGCAGGTTGTATCTGTAGGTCCCCCTGTATAATTATAATGCCATGACACCACAGGCTGCTCCCCCTGTATAATAATAATGCCATGACACCGCAGACTGCTCCCCCTGTATAATATAATAAAAGTAATGCCATTACACATAAATTATTATACAGGAGGAGCAGCCTGTGGTGTCATGGCATTATTATTATTATACACGGGGACACCTCAGGAAACAGCAGATATATATATTTTTTTTATTGTGAGTGTGATCCTCATCCTCACTTACTGTTTCTCCGTCTGTCCTGCAGCTGCTGCGGCTTCCAGCTTTTCTTCACTGCTTGCTGCGGCCACACTGTCCCCGACTCCCGGTCCAGCTTCCCTGCCTGCTCCTACTTCTCTACAGACGCATGGGCGGGCGGCGTTATTGTCATGACGTCCCCACCCAGTGTCTGTCACTGCCGGGCATCAGAACAGGCGGCCGGGACCTCCTCCACATAGCCGTGGAGGCCGGCGGCCATGTTTCTGTAGCCGCATACATATGTGCCTACAGGAACATGGCCGCCGACAGTGGAGGAACAGGTAAGGCGTCCGCAGACGTGGAAGCGGCCCGCAGCACTCCTGTTTTAGACACACTGCCCCTGCGTGCTAGCTCCTCGCGCGGGCCACATGACGAGGTCTGGCGGGCCGGATTTGGCCCGCGGGCCTTGTGTTTGACACCCGTGGATTAGAGGAAAGAAGATTTCGTTAGAAGAAAACATTTTTTTTTACAGTCAGGGCAGCCAAGCTATGGAACTTTCTTCCTGGTGAGGTTGCGTCGGCAGACACAATAAATATGTTTAAAATATTGGATAAAAACATGTCAAGCAATAATCTGTCCTTAAATATATCAGCATACACTACGTATAGCAAGGGATTAAGCTAATACACCAAGGTTGAACTGGATGGATGTGAGTCTTTATTCAGCCTTAAATACTATGTAACTATGTAAATCACCATGGGAGGGATTTATATTGATTCCAAAACAAGCGAGATCCGATACCAGGAAGATTACATTTTGCATTGCTTTGGAATCCGAGTCTGAAGGGTAAATTGAGCCACAGCTGGGATTCACTTGGCTCACTGAAGTTCAGGTTTGCTCTATTTTCAGAAAACTGAACCCACACTTTTCTATTTAGGATTATTATTTTTGGCACAATTGCACTGTTACAAAGTCACAGATAAATATACCAATCTGCTGTGTAAATCACTTTGTGGCAGATGTATTCAGCTTCAAAAAGTGATAAAATGGAGAGTGATAAGCAACCAGCTCCTACCTGTCATTGTTCAAACCCAGCCGGTATCATGACAGTTAGGAGCTGATTGACAGGCTGTTTATCAGGCTACATTTTATCACTTTTTGAATCCTGATACACTTGCCAATCAGCTCCTCCCTGTCATTTTCAAACTCAGCCTGTAGCATGACAGGTAGGAGCGGATTGGCAGGTTGTTTATCACTCTCCATTTTACCACTTTGTGAAGCTTTATACATCTGGCCCATATAGTGTATTATGGGCCCAATTCAGATCCGGTCACAGATCAATGAAAATCAATATTCAACATGCACTAATCTGTGAATATTACCTAACAATTAAACTGTGGTCGCTGCGACTCTAAACGTGGCCGGCCTGTGCCTGGCTTCACATCCATGTGCCCGCAAAATGTAGCGGGCATAATGCGGGGTGGGCCCTGGCTATTAGGGCGGCCTTGCCCTGTACTGGGCAACCTCCCTACAGACTACCGCTGTCAGTGGACTCTGTATCAGCCCCTATGTGCTTAGAGTTAGTATGTTTGTAGCAAAGGAATTGCTATAAAGTTGCAGATTACGGTGCTTTTTTAACGGAAATGGCAACGGAAAATTGCAACGTCCATGCTCAATTTCAGGTTAGGTGTTTGTCTAGTGGACACATCAGTTCCTTGGGCTTCAGTGACTTGCATAAAATACTTGGCGCCCATCCTTCAGAGAGTTAAATGATCAGGTTTAAATACATCTCAGAGCAGTGGTGAATAGATGCTGTGCACATGCTCCACTGCCCATGCCCCCATAATCATGACAGTGGAAGGCGTGGCCCATGGAAGGATCATCACATGAAACAATGCCTCTTTTTGGCACCAACATGAATTTAGCACGCAGGGGTCCCAGCCGTGGCAGGGAGAGTTGTTCGCAAACAATGGGCAGGCAGGGGTGCCAACATATTGTCCGAGCCCCGGGAAATGAAGGAGGGTGTGTGGCTACTGGGTGGGGGTGTGGCCACATCCCCATGAAAAAAATAAACAGGACTGTTAGAGATGAAAAGCTGCTGCAGTTGTCTCTCTCTCACCAGCTCAGCACACGGCACAGAGCAGCATGTGCTAAGCTGGGGAGAAAAGCTGTGCTGCGGCTGCAGCCTGTCATCTCTCTTGCCATTGCCATTCTCCCTGAAAAGCGGGAGGGGAGCGGGCTCTGGGCCCAGCCAGCAGACCTGGCCCTGGTAAAAAGTACCCCCGATGGCCCTGGGTGTAGGTGGGTTAAGGGGACATTTGAATAAGGTACACATAAAATTAGAGACACAAACTGGAAGAGACAGATACACAGGGAACCAGTGTGAGATACAAACACTGCTGGTAAGACAGATGCACTGTGGGAGTACCAGCACTTCCACTATTCTACTGAATATGGCTATTTCTATTTTCAGAGCTGGTACATAAATACGCATTAACACATCATTAGCAATAAGTTTACTTTTTAGATACATATGCCAACTAAAACTAATTGGTCATGAACTTTTGCATTTGTATTTATTTACAATCCCTGTATTGCTGTTCTAGAATCTGTCACTGATTTGACAAGCAATTAGCATCCTACAGTAGGAGCAGCACAGCAGGAACCTCTAAAATGATGGACAGTTTTCTGCCAGCTGAATGCGCAGTAGATGCAGCAACTCTTCTATATTGGAAGGTGTGCTTCTAAACTAACAGTGTGCCATCAGTCACGAGTGGTCAGCATAACATGATGCCTGTGACAGCAATTTGTCACCAATAATAAGCAGCATTAGTGGTCCAATGTTTAAAGTATTTCAAACACAAAATAATCTGTTTATGTATTTAGAAGTACAACAGCCATAAGACTGCTGCACCTATGGTAGTTACAAGGGCATAACTACCATAGGTTCAGGGGGTGCAGCTGCTATGGGGCCCAGGAGCTGAGAGGGGCCCACTTTACCTGTCAAAGTATCATGTGCTGTATACATTTTTCAGCTTTAGGTGATAAATAGGGGCCCTTACAAACTTTTGCTATGGGGCCACATGTATCTAGTTACGCCACTGCCCCCATACACTAGTCCGATCTGACCACTTTTCACCCAAGTAGCGTGAGAAATTTCCAAATCGGATGTGTTTGACACCTGATCCGATGCATGGTTCCGTGTGGATCGGAGTCAGAGGTGAGATCTGCTGCACGTCCGACTTCTGACTCCCTCCCGGCAGAGGGATCACATGCGATTCATCACATGCAGAAGGACCACATGCGTTCCTGCCATCAGGGAAGGTCCAGAGTGGCTCACGTGGGATCTGATCGCCATACACTGCAATGAGAAATTGCAGTAGTGTATGGCCACCAGGGCCTCAGGTGGGGGCGGCTCCCAGCGGGTTGGATGGGTGATGCGACGTGGGCCGCTGCACCGTTCCATGGGGGGGGCGGCGTGGGAGGCCGGGTTGCTCCACGGGAGGGGGGGAGCCTGGTGATCAGGGGCGTAGGGAGGGTGGAGCTGGTGGAGCACAAGCTCCGGGTGCTGAAAGATCACAGGGCGTCGGAGCCCTGCACCGCTGGCTCCCCCGCCCAGCTCACCTGCTCCCCTGCTCTCCCGTCCGCTCGCTCCCTTGCCTGCTCCCCGCTGTGCCTGGCTGTTTATTAGGTCGTGCTGCTGCTGCATCATCTATCGTATCCCCTGTGCAGGGTTGACAGACCTCCTGTCAGCCGGAAATCAGCTGCAGCAGCAGCAGCTTTGCGCAGGGAGCCAGATGTAAGGTCTCCCTACCCATTTTCCGGAGACAACACTTACAGTGCTCCTGAGAGGGGCAGGAGCACTGCAGAGAACAGGGCTGCATACCTCCCAACTTTTCCATTGCATGAATAGGGACACCGCAGGAACGGCCGAAAAGGGGGTGGGGTTTATGCAAATGAGGACACAGCGTGTGCAAATGTATTCTGTCAGTCCCAACTGGCCCCGCGCTCTAAATCAACCCCCCCCCCCCCCCCCCGCAGCAGGACACTGCCGGGCGCGAGAGGGACGCAGGAACTTCCCCAAAAACCGGGATGTTCCTACGTATAGTGGGACAGTTGGGAGGTATAGAGCTGGTCCAGAAACAGGTTTGAAATTTTTTTTATATCATTCCCAGCAGCCGGCGGCAGCATCATCAGCAGAGTGCAGAGCAGAGAGAGGTCGGCACCCCCTGGCTCTGCTGAGGTGCTAGCGCTACTCCCAGGGAAAGGGGTGTGGGGGTAATATGAATTAATCACGCAGGGAGAAGGTTGGTGTTACTAGCAGGGGCTCGGCAATATGCAGCAATGGTAATATGTGGCACAGCAGGGAGCGGGCGGACTGCAGTCCCACTTGGCGACAAGCTATTGCAGTCCCCCTAGGCAACGACCATGAAACACCCTGGCAATGAGCATAAAGCATGAGTATGTAGGTAAGTGGCACTTATGTGTCAAATGTGTAATGTGTAATGGACATTACGGTTTGTTATATAGTATGTGATGGGCATTACTGTTTTTTATATAGTATGTAATGGGCATTAGGGTATGTTATATAGTATGTAATGGGCATTACGGTTTGTTATATAGTATGTAATGGGCATCATGTGTAGCCTTATGTGCAATTGGCATTACGGCATGTGGGTTTATGTGTAATGGGTTTTACAAAGTTCGCTAAAATGTGCAATGGGCAGTGTGGTATAATGTTATGCCACTTCCCCCTTTATCCACCCAAGAGCCCCGCCTACTACAAATGAGGGGGGGCACGAAACATGCCCTTGCTTGGGGCACCTAGCTACACCACTGCTGGTGATGCGGCGCGGGTCGCCACTGGGGGGTGCCAGGTGATGCAGCGAGGGCCGCCAGGTCACTCGAGGGGGGGGTGATGCGGCGGCCACCGAGTCGCTCCACAGGGGGAGAGGGGGGAGAGTTGCTCACCTCCATCTTCAAGCACATAACATCTTTTATCAGGTAATATACCTTATTTTAGTTTATAAATTAGCATTAAATCATAGTTGCCTACCCTCCTGCATTCTGAAGGAGACTCCCTGAAATAGCAGCAATCTCCCTCTCTCCCTCATTAGTCTACCAATCTCCCTTATTTCACCTAGCCCACATTACACTGTTAAATTTTTGGGGGGGAAAGGAATGAGAGACAAATACGTTTACATTGAATCATCAGCACCATTTCCCAGCACTTTAGCAAGTATAGTATATCTTACTAACTGCTTTGGGGCTCATGTACATTTGGATATCCGTCAATTTAAAAGATTCCTCTCAGATGTAGCAGTACACACCCACGCTTCTAGGTGCCACATTCACAATTTCTCCATATATGGATCATGACATGCCCTTTGGGAGGAGCATGACACGCCCTCTCAATGGGTTGATTTGCTAAATTCTACCACCAATCACAATCTCCCTAAAACTAGTTTTCAAAAGTAGAAAAGTATGCATTAAATCAACACAATTATAATTACCTCAATTTGTTTGGGTTTTTCTTTTCAAAGCAATCTTTATTGTATTTTTATAATGTTATACAAGTACAGCATTAAATATATATATAAATAATATTACACCAAATATACATAGTCAATGGTCAGTTTCTTATATATGAAGTCATGATCAAGACAAACATGAATAATGATTTGGTTGGTATAGATAAGGCCATAGAAGATAAATATCAAAGATCCTGACTCATCGTGAGACTGACATTTCAAGAACACATATTATATGAAGCACAGACAGTAACAAATAAAACATTATTAATATATAGGGGGAATGGGGGAGGGAAAAAGAGGGGGATGCATGTCATAAGGAAGACAAAATACAACAGCAGCCATATTCGTCAGCAGTGAGAAATCAGTCTACACTACCATATAAAGATAACATAGGCTATACGAAACATATACTGTATATTCAAATGGTTATTGGTCAATTCCTCAGTCAGACCGGGCTATCTGACATCGGAGAAACCATGTTGTAGATTCAAAGACCTTTCGAATTTGAGTATGCATTGCTACATCTAGGCTTAATATATATATATATATATATATATATATATATATATATATATATATATATATATATATACAGAAACGGGGCGGCACTCCAATAGATACAATAAACCAAAAAACTTTTTAGTTTTTAATGGTGCAGGTGATGGCAACGTTTCGGGGCAGCGCCCCTTTCTCAAGCCAGAAAAAACAACAAGATGT
Organism: Crinia signifera; assembly: GCF_055691185.1. NCBI lineage: Eukaryota > Metazoa > Chordata > Amphibia > Anura > Myobatrachidae > Crinia > Crinia signifera. The sequence continues at coordinate 189,556,192 of NC_139219.1, forward strand.
TCTTGTTGTTTTTTCCGGCTTGAGAAAGGGGCGCTGCCCCGAAACGTTGCCATCACCTGCACCATTAAAAACTAAAAAGTTTTTTGGTTTATTGTATCTATTGGAGTGCCGCCCCATTTCTGTATATAATATTGGGCAGGAGTCATCCTACACCAGAGGAAGGCACCCTAATTATCATTCATCAGCAACACGGAGTGCCGGACACCAGAGATTGATATATATATATATATATATATATATATAAATCTTGTAGATTATGCACTCACGGCCAACGTATACAATGAGGGGGTGCTCCTTTATAGTAACACAGTGTGTCCCACTAATATGCAGAATGGGACGAATCCCAATAAGGGCACTCACCAGGATTTTCAAGTATTTGACAACTTCTTTATTGGTTATCCAACCAGAATTACTTATCTGTAGGTCTACGTTTCGGCCACTAGAGGGCCTTTCTCAAGACACTGCAACAATGACATCCACACAGCACAGAGGTCAGGATACGTATCCTGACCTCTGTGCTGTGTGGATGTCATTGTTGCAGTGTCTTGAGAAAGGCCCTCTAGTGGCCGAAACGTAGACCTACAGATAAGTAATTCTGGTTGGATAACCAATAAAGAAGTTGTCAAATACTTGAAAATCCTGGTGAGTGCCCTTATTGGGATTCGTCCCATTCTGCATATATATATATATATATATAAAATGATAGGCGTAATTAATAGCGGCACTCGGAGGTCTTTTTAAAAGTGTATTAGAGAAATAAACAAACTGAAGTTTTGGAGATCGCGCTCCTTTATCAAAGTGTATAGTGCTTTCTTACCTTAAATAGGGTGCCCTCCATCCCGCCGAACGCCCCGGTCCCCGCCTGCCGGAACCGCTTGGACCCGGAAGTCGGAAGTTGGCCATAGCCGGTACTGACGTGACGGGGAACAATCTCTCTAGCTTGCTTGAACCGCAAGCTTCCGGTCACCATGGTGATCTCCCCGACATTACTCAGTATGCGTCTCAGCCGGCCGGGGACCTGAGGTGCAAGCAGGAAGTAAAAGGCACTGACATTGTGCAAAATTAGTACATATAATTATTAATCAATTTTAGATTTCAAGCATCAGCACATAATAATTAATGGTGACACATAAAAACTTGTGAAATCTGCATAAAAGATAAGTGATTGTAAACAGTATTAAAACTGGCTGATGGTTATTGAAAAGGTGCTTTTACGTGCACTGGAAAAGTGCAGTGTGCTACTAAGGGCATTATTCTGATCGGTGCGTACTTTCCCGAATTCTTACGGAGCGGGCCGCACGCAACGCTATGCGGACATCGTCCGTAGAAACGCCCATTTGAGCCCCCGCATTCGGACGGACTCACTCTTTAAGAACAGGGCGTGTGTACGGACGACATATAAACCTTGCGTGTGCGGTGGACACGTACAGATTCTGCACGGCCTTACCGCGTAAGCACGGTCTTACCGCGTCAGAACGTACGGCAACCTGGCCGTACGTACCGATGCGGAGTATTTACGCACAAATCAATACTATTCTCATAAGACCCAAATCTGTGCCATTACCCGCTTATGCAATTAGGCAACCTCATTCAAAAGGGATTGTTTTTAATGGTCATCTATTATTTCTCTAATTGATCACTAAACACTTTACTACCACTTTACATTAACCCTTTTATTATGCTAAGTGCACAACGTTTTTTCTTGCCCCTTTACGCCCATGTGTTATCTATGAATATGTATATACCTTTCGCACCTTACATAACTAAACACCATTATTTAAAGTTATATACTTATAGTTATATTTATACGGTAAAATAAAATAATAACACACAGACCACTTCGAACTGTCAACACAAATATTTATTACCAATTAACAAAATATTTAAATAAAATAAAAAATTAGACCAGCAGGTCACAGACAGCCTCCACCTCTGCGGCCATCACAAGAAGGTGCTGCCGCAGCCTGAGTAGGGCCCCTCTTAAGCTCTCGCCTTGGCTCTGTGGATCTGTGGGCATGTTAAAGGGGGAACAACATTAATTATGCTATTCAGGTTGACCTTGTACAGTCAATCTTAAGTACCTACAGCATGAGAATTCATACATACAAACAATTACATAGCCAATACTGTTTGTAATGGTAAAAATAAAAATGGGCCCACACACACACACACACACACACTGGCTTACACTAATGAATATGTGACTGATAAAAATCTCCTGCCTTAACACTCACCAATCTACTAGAAAGCTACATCCAATACAACATGCCACATTTTGGCATACTTATATACCTGCATGTCACTGCTTATTAGCTAAACTGCATGATAGATAGAAACATGGATGGATGGATGGATGGATACATGGATGGATGGATACCACATTTAAAGGCTAGCCTAGTCCCTCTACCCCTTACTTCCAGATTCATAGTCACATTGCCAGATAGGTGAAGCTGCTGCACTAAGCCACTTCCTTACACCAAACAAATAGAAAGGCCCTCCATAAATAAACACGCATCACCTACGTGAGCCTCCAGATTCCACGTTTGCAGCTTGGGCCTATAACCCCTAAGTGTGTCTGTTGTAACCCACTTTAGTTTATTTATTAATAAGAGAGTAAAACACACTAGATTCACCAGTGGTACCTACCAAATAGTACTACCACCAATTATTAATGATACCTTATGTTTACCTACCAATTCCTTCTTACTCCACCACCTCGCATGCCTCCTCCTCTTCCACAACCTCCTCGGCCACCTCCTCGTGGCCCATAAACTCAGAGGCCACCTCCTCCTCGGCCACTTCTGTGGCCTCCTCCTCTGGCACTTCTGTGGCCTCCTCCTCTGCCACTTCTGTGGCCTCCTCCTCGGCCACTTCTTCAGGGGGGGCCTCCTCCTCCTGGCCCTCTTCACGGGCCCATCTTGCACGGTCACGTGCTGTAAGGGAAATCAAAATGCAGAGTGTTAAATAAGTCACATGAATTGTTCATTCATCCTGCATCCCAAAAAATGACATATTACACACACATTACAGCATGTCTAACATGAGGTACCACACAGATAGAGTATGTCATGGTTAACTCATGATGAACCAGGTTACCTTATTGGGACAAAAAAGGTCATGTAAGCATTAATGTACAATTGGCCATTTAATGTGTAAACACTTACATCGTGCAATGCTGGCCCTTATTTGCTGGAGCTTTTCGGGCTCCCGGCGCCTCAGATCAGACCATCGCCGCTCCAGCTGGGCGATGGTCCTGCGCACCTGGGTGCGCGCGAATATGCGCCTGCGGGCAGCGGCATACGCCTGGCGCTTCTGGCGATTTGTTATGAAGGGCCCCGCACGCCCCAGCCTGGTCTCCATAACGGAGACCAGTGCCCTCAGCTCCGCGGCAGAGAAGGGTGCTGCTCTACCATAGGCCGCCATCTTAGCAATGGCACAATTCAAACAATCATGTCCTGTCATTGGTTGATCAGAGTGATATTTGGTATTAACTTTATTGTTCATTTTGACATTAACAGCGTGGATGCGCCACAACAGACGGCTAACCCATTGCATCGCAAACCCACACTTGCTGTACCTTTGCATAGTTGAGCAGACCATGCCATTACTTACTATCTCCTAAACAAACAGTGTAAAAGAAGATGGGAACCCATTATATATAATCTATTACATTCACCAAACATGGGTATAAGCAACAGGTGAAATAGTCTGCATCACTAGCCACTTACACCTAACTCAACAAGGTACTAAACAGCTTTTTTATAGTGAAAGCTATGCAGCAGAAACATAGCAAATAGTGCCAGACCTTTTCCCAATATTAGGCCATGCTGCCATGTGTACACTTACCTTGTACTGGGCCACACTAGAGATGTGGAATGAAAAGTAGCTAGCATGAAGGCTGAATTTGGAGACATTTCACATGTGATTTGGATGCTAGCACTGATTACAATTGCCTAAGTGGTGGATTGGATTGACATATGGAATGGGTATTGTCATTTGTACTACATACCAAACAAGTGCTCAGTACAGATGTACATTCACATATACATTTCATGTCTGACCTCAGTTTTATGTGGTCATTGGTGTACAAATGTGCCTTTACCTACTAAATCAGACGTATTAAGTTTGCCAGGTTCTTTTTAAAAAAAATTCCGCAGCTAGGGGCGTGGCCTATGCGCCGCACGGTTGACGCTGCCGTATAGGAACGCAGGGTGTCGCTGATGTACGCCAATTACAGAAAAAGGATATAAAGGTGTATTAGACAAATGCAATGTTGTTGCACACATGTCTGCATCTCTATCTGAGGAAGAGCAGGAGTGGCAGGACCTATTTGCCCGCATGGAGTCCAGCACCAGCTATGTCACCCTCAGCACAGACCAGCCAGGGGCAGAAGAGCAGCTTGCTGGCCCATCCACATCTGCCCAAGCTGCAGCTGGGCCATCTTCAGCCTCAGAAGAATCATTGGGAACACAGCAGGTGGCTTCCCAACAGAGTAGCCTGGCCAGCACTTCGAGTACAGCGACAGGTGGCCGTGACCGTGCCTTGGCCGTGGCCGAAATAGGGCAACAGAGGAACCAAGCAGCAGAAACATGGCATTCGAAGCACAGGAGCTTGCGATCCTGGTGCCCCGCGCACGGGATTGGATCGAGTGTCCACAGTACCGGTTGACACACACAAGGAGATGGAAGATCTGGGAGGACATAACGGCGGAGATTAATGCGGTGGCTCCACAAGTTCATGAGACGGAGCACGTTAAGAAGAGGCAAGTTCATGTGTGTTACATTTGAGCAGTACAAGACCAGTAATGTTTACATTAGATATTAGATGGAGTTGGTCAATGGGCGGTCACGTTGCTTGGAGGCACAGACATGTTTGCCATGTCATTTAATTGATAGTTATTGTAGGGTGAGTGTGAGTGTATCTTCTAAGGGTTGGTTTTCAAATTTAATATAATCTAAGTTTGGTGTCATGAGGCACATGTTGTATTATGTTGCAGATTGCAATGGGTGCTACAGCAAACATGAGGAGTGACATGTATTAAGATGTACACTTTGATTGCAGGTAGCACGACTTCAAAACAAACCTCAAAAAGAAATTGACCCAGCGGTGGGAACACAGCCACACCTCTGGGGCTGGCCCCATGCCTTCAAAGCTGAAGCTCACCCCCCTGGAACAGATGTCAGAGTGCTGCATTGCAGTGGAGGAGGTCCGGGGGGTGAGCACCATGGACAGCGAGGCCCCAGCGGAAGTCATGGCTTCTTTGCTTGAAGGTAATTATTTGCCATGCCATAAGTAGCTGGTTCTAATTTCCCATGGAATGTGTGGTAATTCTAATGTTCTCTTTCACCAGCATCCCCACCACTTGGTCAAGAATCTCTTGAGGAGGTTGAGGAGTCTGTGCCACCTGCCACCAGTACCAGGCCCCTGCAGCAGCAGCCACTGACCGCGGCTGAATTGGCCACGTGGGGGCAGGTGCTTGGCAATATTCACCAGCAGGGAGAGTCGGCATCAGAGCGGGTGCGTAGGACCGAGGAGGTGTTGCAGGGTTTGGTCAGCACCCAGCACACAATAGCTGCAAGCCTGCAGGCTATGGGTGAGGCCCAGCAGGCCATGGCTGCCAGCCAGCAGACAATAGCTGCAAGCCTGCAGGTGCTGGCTGATCAAGCCCTGCATCAAAATGACCTCCTCCTCCACCATAATGAGCTTATGGTGGAGCTAGTTGCCAGCAATAGGGTCCTATTGTCATCCGTTTCTGGTGCATTACCACCATCAGCACTCCCTGCTGCCAGAGGGGGAAGACGATCCACCCCCTCCCCAGCATCTGCTCCACCTGGGCCACCATCTGACCGTGGCCGTGGCCGAAGCGCTTCTGCACGTGGCAAGGAGCCTGGCAGGGGCAAACGTGCCCGCAAATGAACTTGTGTCCGCATTAATCTCCACCCTTATGTCTTCCCAAATCTTTCATTGAGCTGTGTGTGTCAGCTTCCTGTGTCCAATTCCGTGCAGAGGGTACCCACATTTGCCCTCGCTTCGAATGTCATGTTTGGTTCCCCTGTTGCCCTGTTACGGCTAGCATTTCTGTGTGCTGTACTTGAAGTGTTGGTGCTATACTTTTGTTGGAAAGCCACCTGATGTGTTCCTAATGATTCTGCTGTGGCTATGTATGTCTATAATACATGTATTTATTATATATTATTTAATTATCTTCCTGCAATGCTACCTTTTATTTTGTGGCGATTTCTAATTTATTTTATAAGTTCATTTAATAAATGATTTTTTGTTTCCCCCAAATGTGTGGTTTAATTGATACATGTAGAAGTGACATGTGTATTTGTATTATTACTATTAAGTTGTGTTCATTATTTGCAGTGTAAAAGTGTGTGAAAAGTGCAGCATATATGTGTGTGTTTAGTAATGTTCCATTTAAGCTGCAATGGTTCCAATTGAAGCAGTGACAAGCGTTTAATTAACAAGGAATGAGTAAAGTAGGTGATTGTATTGTGTTCAGCTGACATTGGTTGAGGTGCGCCTGATTAGGCGTTCCGATTGCCTAGCGCATGACCGAGTGGTGTCCGCAAAGCAATACTTGCTTATGGACACCGCATATTTCTAGCCTTTTTGTTCGCGTGCATTCGGTGTGCTGTCCGAATGCACGCCTACCAAAATAAGTGCACTCCCCCGTGTCCGCCCATGTTTCCGCCCAGTTTAGCCCACTTTGAAAGTACGCCCCTGTGTCGTTCCGAATGACGCCCATAATACGCCCATATTTCCCGAGTGATTGCGGTGCACATTTCTGTACGGTATTAGTGAGTACAAGTACGTAGACCATGCGTGGCACATGCGCATAGCGTTCCCCACGCATGCGCAGACGGCTTAAAAACGCCATCCGAAAGTATACGGAAATGTACGCACCAACCAGAATAAGGCCCTAAGTGTTACATATGACTAAAAAGCAGACGTGCAATGTGTGTTTTTGTACCTACAGGCTTACCTTAATATTACTCTGTGGTTGATAATTACATCTCTCACATTTTTATACAGTAGTGGGCAGAGTTCTCTAATCTCCTCTACAGATTATGTATGGTATAGTAACGGTACCCATTGTCAGGGTGACATATTGGGGACATCCCCAGCCTGTAGTGTAAGCAATGGCTATGCTTGAACTGAATTAAATTAAATTCTGCTGCTGCGAGTTTTTTTTGTGTATGTGGACTGTCTAAAGTTTCCATCTGGACAGGTGTCAACAACACTCAATATAACATTCTAGATGTTGTTTATAATAATGTCCCCAATGGTAACCGTTCGTTAAGGCCAATGGGTTTTTGTGGCATTTAGGCGGAATATCCATTTCGTTTCCAATTTCAACAAGTGTCCTCCTCTGTCACGTCCTCTCATCAATTCTGGGACATGGTCTATGGCCATATGTTTTAGGTCGCTTAATTTGTGATTGGACATTGCGAAGTGCTTGGCAACTGGCTGCTCATTGTCCTTGCCCTCCAGGGCTGCCTTTATGGCAGACCGGTGCATGGCCTTCCTCTCCCTCATGGTTCTCACCGTTTTCCCCACATATATTTTGTGGCAGGGACATTGTATCACATATACAGATGGGGCAGGTCCCATCTTTGCAGGGGATGGCGATGGCGACGCCAGCCGCCATCCCCCGCCAGCGCCATCTCTATAGCGAGAAGGGGACGCGCGCACACGAGAGGCGCGCGCGTCCCCTTCCGACGGCGCTTCCAGCAACAAGCCGGCGCTTCCCCCGACAAGCCGGCGGTCACCCGGGGTCCCCGCCGCCTGCCCGCCCCCCCCCCCCCAACCCTGTCCGTCTCCCTGGAGCGGAGACGGACTGGGTTCCCGTCGCCCCGCCGACGGAGATTGAGACGCACGTGCGCGTGAGACGCACGCGCGTCTCAGTCAGATGGTGAGGCAGGCTGCTGGCGGATCGCCAGCGCTGACGTTCTGGCGATTCGCCAGCAAAGAAGAGGCCTGCCCCATCTGTACTATGTGTGTCGATCTGCAAGTGAGGATGTGTCTTATGGGGTGAGATCTCTTTGTCAGTGGATGTATGTATGCTCCTCCTGTCATCATATTTTCACAAGTTGTGCATTTGAGGCCCTTGAAGCAGCCTGGTGACTTGGGTAGGAAATGAATTTTGGGTTTAGACTCAGAGAAGCCAGTAATATCACTATGGATGATCACATCTTTGATGCTGCATCCTTTAGTATAGCACAGCATCGGTCTCTTTTTGTTGAGACCGTGTAAGCTTTTATCGGTCTTGATTATGGGCCACAATGACCTAGTTGCTCTGGGAAGTACTGCGCTGCTGGTATTAAGCTTGGTTATTAGAGATATTACTTTCTTGGTTTTCTTGCCAGCAATGTTAGAAACCAGTAAGGAATCTCTGTTCAACTCCAGTATTTCCATCTTTTGTTGCTTGAGTAGAGATTCATTATATCCTCTCTGTGCAAACTTGGTCACAAACTTATCAAGGATGTCTGGAAGGAGTTCTGGCTCGCTCACTATCCTCGCTGCCTCAGCATTTGGGACTTCTGCAGAGCTTTTTTGAGTGCGATTGGATGGAAGCTATTAGCCTTTAAAATGGTGTTTTTGTCTGTGGGTTGTGTATATAAAGTTGTCTTTAACATCCCTTCTTCAATAAACATCAGCACATCCAGATAATTCACTGACACTTTAGACCATTGCATCCTAAGTTTGATGGGAGACGGTTTCCCGTTGATGTTTTCAAATAAATTCTCAAGTTCTTGTACGTCCCCTACCCATAACATAAACAGATCGTCTATGTATCTTGTTAAGAGTAGGATCTTGTGGGAAGCCAATGGATTTTCATAGAATAGTTCTTTCTCCGCATCGAACATAAAGATGTTGGCAAACGACGGGGAGACACAGCTTCCCATCGCACACCCTGATAATTGACGGTAAAACTTACCATTAAAAAGAAAGTAATTCTTATTAAGTGTCAGTTTAATTAATTGCATAAAGAGGGAGAGGTCAAGGGAGCTCATATTGTTTTCAATCAGAAAGTCTCTCATGGTGTTAAGTCCTTGTTCCTGAGGGATGTATGTATATAAGCTGGTGACATCCATGGTCACCAGCAGAGTTTCATCCGGAACATTTTTGAACTTGGACAAGATGTTTAAAAATGTAGTGGTGTCCTTCATATAGTTCCTTTGCCTTAGTATGAGTGGTTGTACTATACTGTCCAGGAACCTGGAGACTGGTTCGTAAATTGAATTGCAGGCACTTATTATAGGGTGGCCTGGGGGCAGGTAAGGCTTTTATGAATCTTGGGTACCGTATATAATACTGGTACCACAGGATGATCTTGGGTCAGAACTATTTTTAATTTGTTGGATATTAATCTCTGGTCACTTGCAATCTGTAATATCCCATCCAGTTCGGCTTTGTAACCGACTGTGTGATCCGCATTTAGTCTTTCGTAGACTGTATCATCCATCAGCTGACGGTCGATTTCCTGGGTGTAATCCGTCAGGTTCTGAAACACAACCCCACCCCCTTTATCAGCTGTTCGAAAGACGACATATTTATAGTTACCCAGTTGGTTTAACGCACTCAGTTTTCCTCCAGTAAGGTTTCTGTGTGTGGGATGGGGTGCTTGGATATATTGATGTACTGAGTCGTCTATTAGCCTTAAGTATGACGTTATGGACACATTTTGTGATGGGGGGTCGAAGGTTGAGTTGCTGTGCTTGACTACAAAGTCCCGGTGTGGTTCTGTAATTGCCATCTGCGGTTGGTTTTGAAAAAACTCATTCCGCCTCAGAGCTCTGCCAAATCTGTGAAACTCAGTTTTCCAGGTGAGCTCTTCAAAATCGGTGGTGTAAACAAAAGATAGCCCGTGTTCAATTACTCTCAACTCCTCGTCACTGAAGGTCTTTGATGAAAGGTTGTATACTATTGATTCTGCGCGGTTCTTTTGTTGAGCCGGGCGTGTTGGCCGGCCCTACGGGTGGTCACCTCCTCCACTTCTGGTGCCTCCTTTCTTGGTGGCACTCGTTGTGCGTCCTAAAGGGACACTACTTAGGGGCGCTTCTGGTTCCACCTGAAAATCGCTAATCGCTGTTAGACGATTCTTGTGGTTTTCTCGGAGTGGCACTCTGGGTCCTTCTGTAGGATCTAAACCTTTGTGGACTTCCTTGAGTATTACTTTGGTTGTTTCACCAGCCAGCCATCTATAAACCACGTTATTTTCGTAATCCTCTTTCACTGCAAAGAATTTGTTCTTTTTGAACTTCTGTAGCTATCTACCTGATTTTGAAGTTTGATTAGCCAATCCTGGCTGTTGTCTTGAATGAACAGGTCTTTGTATTCCTGTTCAGATTTCACCAGGTTTTCTTTTGTGGCCCTCAATTCCCGTCCAGACTCCTCCACAACCAGCAGCATAAGGTCGTGGCTGCATTTGTTGAGGACCCCCAGCCATTTGCAGCAAAATTCGGGGTTGTGGCGGCCTCTGGGGAATCACCTTGTCCCGATGGTAATTGGAGAGTGAGACCCCGTGGAGCAGGAAGTCCACTTCCCTTTTGTGTAATCTATATCATTGCTTGTACAGTGCTTCCGGGCTGGGTTTGTCCTCTATGCTTGATAAACTTTGCTTGAACAGGACCCTCCCTGTGTCTTCCTCTGAGAAGCTGTATAATTCACCAGTGTCCACTGTGATACCACGGTAACCTGGCATGATGGATTCATCTAATGCTGTTGCTCCTCTGGTTTCATCAAACTTGGTACTCATGTTTATTGGGTCACACGTTGTGGGTACACTTCCAATGCTGTTACGTATGACACACCGACTCTGCTGGGGTGCACGTGCAGTGTCCTAGGTGGAGGACATCACCTCACTTGGCAAAGATACACGGGTCAAAGCTTGCGGGGTGCGCCGGCTCCTGTGAACCTAGCGGTTCTTTGTGTACTTGCAGGTTGCAGCCTGGCACTCTCCAGTAAACGACAACTGCCCCGGTGCCCTCAATTGGGAATGGATGATAGGCGTAATGAATAGCGGCACTCTGAGGTCTTTTTAATATTAAGATAAGCATGTAGGTACAAAAACACACATCGTACATCTGCTTTTTAGTCATATTTAGTCATATGTAACACTTAGTAGCACCCTGCACTTTTCCAGTGCACGTAAAAGCACCTTTTCAATAACCATCAGCCAGTTTTAACACCGTTTACAATCACTTATCTTTTATGCAGATTTCACAAGTTTTTATGTGTCACCATTAATTATGTGCTGATGCTTGAAATGTAAAATTGATTTATAATTATATGTACTAATTTTGCACAATGTCAGTGCCTTTTACTTCCTGCTTGCACCTCAGGTCCCCGGCCGGCTGAGACACATACTGAGTAATTTGGGGAGATCACCATGATGACCGGAAGCTTGCGAGAGATTGTTCCCAGTCACGTCAGTTCCGGCTATGGCCGACTCCCGAGTCCAAGCGGTTGCGGCAGGCGGGAACCGGGGCGTTCGGCAGGACGGAGGGCACTATACCCTGCTGTCTCACCTATACACTTTGATAAAGGAGCGCGAGCTCTGTAATGTCAGTTTGTTTATTTCTCTAATACCCTTTTAAAAAGACCTCCAAGTGCCACTTTTCATTACGCCTATCATCCATTCCCAATTGAGGGCACCGGGGCAGTTGTCGTTTACTGGAGAGTGCCAGGCCGCAACCCGCAAGTATATATATATATATATATATATGTTGCGATTAGCCAGCACTTGCTTTCATACAGCTGTTTGTGATAAATGTGAATAGTATAAACAGGTTGAGTATCCCATATCCGAATATCCGTTATCCGAATTATTCCGAAAACCATACATTCCAGAAAGTGAACCAAAATTTTTTTTTTGGGCTAAAAACTCACTGGGGACATTTGTAACAGAATCACTGGGGACAGGATATGTAACTGGTACTATATATGTGCAAGACAATGATTGCTTGGCATTCAAATTCAGTGCCTGAGATTGTACACAAACTTTTTTTGAAACCTTGTTTTATGCACAAATAAAATATATTTGTGTTTATTTCATGTGTTTGATGTATATGTACAACATAAATGCAAGATACCTCAAGATACATCATTGAAATATTAAAATATTCCGAAATACGGAATAATCCGTTATCCAAAATTCTCCTGGTCCCGAGCATTTTGGATAAGGGATACTCAACCTGTATAGGCGAACTCCAGCACTCGTCTCAAAAAAATCTCACAGCTTCAGGTTTGCATATTGCAAAGTTTCGAGCCTTTATTTGGCCCGTCGTCAGGCAGTACAGTATCAAAAGATAAGGTTTACAACACGTACCTTTATACCCAGAGTATTCTCAAACCTCGCGCTGTCCCCGGCATTGGCTTCCGCCCATCAACCTGAAGTTCACAGCGCATCTCACTCCTGCTACCTCCGTGAGCTTGGTGCGTCACCATGGTTACCCCGCGAGGTCGGAATGAGGATATACATACAATGTTACTTTCACCTGTGAAAAAACAAATAACGATACACTTAGTATATACAGTCATAACACATATTTACAAATATACATAAGGAAGAATACTAGTGCATTACCTACACATTATACCCACATTTTGGCAACAACTCTGCTCATTATAAAAATATGCTTAAATTGAGCTACTCATTCAGCCCTCTCGGGTACACTGTGTCCAATATATGGATCCATTTGGACTCAAGACATAATAGCTTTTTCCCTCTATCACCTCCTCTGTGATCATCAGGGACATGATCAATTATCATGTGTGTGAGGTTAAACATGGTGTGATGCTCTTTTAGGAAATGTTTAGCCACGGGCTGATCTTTGCCCTTCCCACTTAAGGCTGCCCTTATTGCCGAACGATGTAACGCCATTCGTTCTTTAAAGGGCAATATAGTTTTGCCTATATATGCCATGCCACAGGGGCATTTAATCATATAAATAACATGCGATGTGCTGCAAGTTAGTGGATACCTGATAGTATATTTAGTTCCATAAGTGGGATGGTGGAAACATTTTTCTGCTATCATGTGGCTGCAAGTTGTACAGCCGGTACACTTGTGACAGCCATTCTGTGTAACTGTAATGCCTTTTAAGATGTTAGCATGTTCAGTTATATCAGATCTAATAAGCCAATCTCTAATATTTTCCCCCCGTTTATAATAGGGTCGGATCCTGGTTCTTTTTAAACATTTTAGATCCTTATCATTTTGTATTATGAGCCATAAGTTCTGAGTGATCTTTTTAGTTTGTTTATGGGTCACATCATAGTTTCGAACCCAATTGATCACGTCTGTCTGAGTTTGGTTAGAGGGTTTAGGTTTAAGGATTTCGTCCCGAGTTAATTTATCTACCTTTCTTTTAGCTGTGACCTGAATGTATCCATCTTTATTTACATTTGAATTTCACATTCAGACTCGTCACTGTTTATCCTTTTGACTCTAAGTAATTTTGAGTACGGTAGGCTGCCAAGAGTGGAATGGGGTTGAAAGCTGTCTGTCCTGAGGAGTGTATTGCAGTCTGTGGGTTTGGTGTTGAGACTGGTTATTATTCTATTATCCACCATTCGTATATTGACATCCAGAAAGGGCACACATTCTCTACTCATCTCAAAAGTAAATTTAATGGGACTTTCTCTACCATTAATGGAGAGCATGAGTTCATAAAATTCTTCATAACTCCCGGACCATAATAGGAATAGGTCGTCGATAAATCTCCTGAAGAACAGGATTCTATCTCTGACCTCTCTATTGAAGAATAGATCTTTTTCCATTATTGCCATGTAGGCATTAGCATAAGTTGGAGCTACGTGAGAACCCATCGCCACTCCGGTGAGCTGGGCATAATATTTACCGTTAAAGTAAAAATAGTTGCGCTCCAGTATCAACCTTAACAGTTTAACGAACCATTTAATGTCAGGGCCTTTGTACAAAGCATTATCCACTAACAATTTTTCTACAGCCAGTATACCCCCATCATGCAGTATACTGGTGTATAAACTTGTTATGTCAAGGGTTACCAACTAGACATTTTGAGGAAGCTCCCCCAATTCTTGTAGACAAACCAGTAAATCAGATGTATCCTTTATATAAGTGTTCCCCGCCTGAACACAAGGTTGCAAGTAAAAATCTAGATATTGGGACACATTGCTATATAGGGCATCATGCGCAGATATAATAGGTCTACCTGGCGGATTTAATTTGTTCTTGTGCATCTTTGGTAAGGTGTACAGAAGGGGAACTCTTGGATACTCAACTGTCAAAAACTGCAAAGTTTCTTCATTGATCACACCACTAACATGCATATTTTTCAATATAGTATCAAGCTCTATTTTGTACCTATTGGTTGGATATCTAATCAGTTTCATGTAAGTACTTTCAACATTTAATTGGCTGTATATTTCATTTATGTACTTATTACATCCTGAATAACCACCCACCCCCCTTATCTGCTGCTCGAAACACAACATCATGGTAGGAGCCCAGATTTTTTTTAAAGCTTTCCATTCAGCAGGATTTAGATTGTTCTTATAGACCTGCAGGGTTTTAGTTGCCTCGAGTATTTGGTTGTTGATTGCTTTAGTAAATCCCTGAATCGCCATATTGTTTGACACAGGGTCAAATTTGGATCTTCTTCGAAATTTAGGTGTCTCTTGTTCAATTGAAATTCTATCTGCATTCCCAAAGAACTCTTTCAATATTAAATATATATATATATAGTCCCATTTTTTGTAAAATCCAGCAACTCCGTGTTCTGCAGATGATGTCTTTCATAAAAACAGTATATCCAATAATGAGGTATGTCAGTATCCATATTAGAGTAAAATAATTATTATGAGGTCTGTTAAAACATTCTAATATGAATAAAACAACATAAAACATTCTCCTGGCAAACAGAAATATAAAATAAGTATAAATAAGTATAAATCTACTTCTGCTAACAAGCTGTTTACGTTCTACATGTAACAGGATAATTGCTAAGACATATTTGAGAACATGTTGTGCCTGTTATTGTAATGGCCTTGGGCAGCCAGTCTTCATCCAGGTTTTTATATTTTACATTCATTGAAACATTAAGCTGTTGTTGTATTGTTATTGTCTAATGCAATTTAAATGTGCATCACAGCCTCACCTTTTCCTCCCTTACAAACAAAACAAACTGAATATCTTAATTATTAAATCATACAAAATATTATTATTAATGTTATTTATTTTTATAGCACCACAAGGGTTCCGCAGCACCTGACAATACATAGATGAGTGAAAAACAAGAAAACAACAAATTACAATACAATGCAATTTAGGACAAGTACATGGTAATTAAAGACCGTTCCATCAGGAACGCTCTTCCTGGAGAGGTGGTGTCGGCAGATACAATAAATATGTTCAAAATAAGGTTGGATGAGCATTTATTGGATAAAAACATCCAAGGGTACTAATAAGAATCATATTCTGTCTTTTACAAGGGATAAGCTATTAAAACGTAGGTTGAACTCGATGGACGCAAGTCTTTATTCAGCCTTATCTACTATGTAACTATGTATCAGGGGAGAGGACATTGATGCAATTATAAGGGTGACGGAAATAAAGCACATGAGGAGAGTGGGCCCTGCTCGCGAGAGCTTACATTCTAAAGGAAAGGGAGGGGCAGACAGACTGAGGTGACACAGAAGGGCTAGAAGTGAGCATCAACAGAAGGTTAGGATGAGAGTCTAAAGGGGCCCATACACGTTACAATTTTTGTATACAATATCGCATCTCGGTTTTGTGATGAGATGAGACCTAGTACAAAAAGTAGGTGCTGCACCTACTTTTTGTACTAGATCTCATCTCATCGCAAAACCGAGATGAGATATTGTATACAATATTGTATACAATAATTGTAATGTTACAGTTGGAGCCCTCTCAACTATCTTCCTTAGGTCGTGGCTCACCATGGCTAGCCATGGCTATCCTATTGTTCTCAGCAGCAACACAATACATAGAACAATACAGTAGGGTATTAGCAGAGTAATCCTATTACTCACTTAATCCTATTAAAGGGCTAAATGAGGAGGGCTCCATCTGTACAGAACACAATGGAAAAAAATCTTGGAGGCGGGAATGGGAGGAAGTAACCCATTGAAAGAAGAAACAGAGTGCATTTGTGGAGCGAAGAGGGTGGGGGGAAGTGTAAAGAGAGATCAGGTCAGTTATGTAGGTGGGAGTAGAATGGGTGATGACTTTGTAAGTAATCATGAGGAGCTTGAATTATATTCTGAAGGGGAGCCAGTGTAGGGCTTGTAAGAGAGGGGAGGTGAACATACAGTAGCATGTTTGGAGTGGAAGATGAGCCAGCAATGTTGAGGATAGATCTGAGTGGAGAAAGGTGTTTTATATGGAAGCCAGAAAGTAGGAGATTACAGTAATCCAATCTGTAGATGATTAGTGAGTGGATGAAGGTCTTTGTAGTTGCACTACCTAAAATTTCTCTCTGAGGAAGCCGCTGAGGCTTACAGCAGGTGGAGAAACACGTGAGAGCTCTAAAACAGCCATCTCCTATATACTTAAGATTGACATCTCGTACCTGCAGAAGTTTTCTACTGGTATTTACTCTGTGCTCACTCCGGATAAAGTTGTCCAGCAAAGACATTCAGCGTCAGCAATTGGGAGGCACAAAAGATTACCACATATGCTGTAACCCTGCAAGGTATTTTACTTATTGTCTGGCCAGACATGAACATAATGATCCTACAACAAGGTAACCTTATAGCATGCTACTAACATCTATATCCATATACCTGCTTACTAACTTCCCTAATAAGATGAATATGTCACCGTAGTGACGATACAGGACTGTTCAATATTACTGTTTGCGCAAATACGGACTAATCCACTAACATCTGTCTTATTAAACATCTGGGTGCGCAGCCTGTAATAATTGCAATAGTAAGAAAGCTACTAATCACCAGCTTTGTAGGGTTTTTTTTTACCCAAAGGGTTTTCAATTATATGTATTGTGATTGTCCATTTTTTATATATTTGTTTTTATAATTGTAGCCACAATTTAGCTATTTAGCTATTATTGTCTTTTATTTTTCAATCAGTATTAAATTGCTATTTTGATTATAATAGTACTCTGATCTTGCACAGTTTGTTATTCTCTTTTTCTAGCAAGCAAAGTTGTCTAGGAATTTTGAGGGCATGCCAGTGGAGGGGCGGTAAATAATAGCAAGTCGAAGATTAATAGGTTGGAAAAGGCATATAGTTTGAGTTGGTAGGAGTAACTACAGCAGTGATGGCTAACCTTGACACTCCAGCTGTTGTTGAACCACACATCCCAGCATGCCATGCCAGTTTTAGCATGGCCAAATAGTAAAACTGTAGCAGGGCATGCTGGGATCTGTAGTTCAACAACAGCTGAAGTGTCAAGGTTAGTCATCACAGAACTAGAGGGTAAAAGGACTCTGGTAAGAGTGTATGTGAGACCACCAGCAGGGAGAGCAGTAGTGTCAGAGGGGGTGATCCAGGTTTCAGTATTGGCAAGGAAATGGAGAGAGTTGGAAATAGAAAGGTCATGAGTGGGGACCAGTTTGTTACAAACCAGTCTGGCATTCCATAGGGCACAGGATAAGGGGTATGAGTTTTTGGGGCAGATGTGAATGAGGTTATCAGGGTTGCTATAGCGCTCAGGCCAGACTGCGATACAGCAAGTGTAGTGAGGGTGCTGTTCATTGAGCAAGGAAAGGAAACAGCATGATATTGATCAAAGAGATGAGGGGACAGTATGAGGAGTGAGAGAGCAGGGCTGATGGGTGGGGTACAGGGTCTGTGGTGGGGCAGCAGTAAGAGAGTAAAGTAATGGGAAAGATCAGGAAGGGGAGTAGAGGGGAAGATGAGAGAGAGGAGAAGATTTAAGAGACTAGGATAAAAGGACAGAGGTGATAATACGGGGCAGAAAAATGGATTACGTAGGCAAGGAGTGATGGGGGTTGCAGATAGCCTGTATATAGTGTAGATTAAGTAAATATGAAATATAAGGGGTGGGTGAATGAGAGACAGAATAGTAGAATTGCTGAAATGTGGGAAAAGAGAGTAGTATCAAGGTAATACACACTGTATATGAAAGCATGTAGTGTATGTTTGTAAAAGTATACCATTAAAGCAGAAGGACAGTTGTTTATAGGTTACAAATTGCAATGTGATTGATAATGCAAACAATAACCCAGTGTGCCTACAATAACTTAGCTTCACTGATAACATTTCTTACCCAAGCATTTACAGTGGCAGCTGTTTACATTCCGCATGTAACCGTATAATTTGCTAAGACATATTTGAGAACATGTTGTGCCTGTTATTGTAATGGCCTTGGGCAGCCAGTCTTCATCCAGGTTTTTAGATATAACATTCTTTGATACATTAAGATGCTGTTGTATTGTTATTGCTCTAATGCAATTTAAATGTGCATTACAGTCTCACCTTTTCCTCCCTTACAAAAAAACTTTAGTTATATTATTACAGGTGGAGTATCCCTTATCCATAGTTTCCAGAATGCTTTTATTTTTGGGGGCTAAAAGCACTACTGTGGACATCTGTAACTGGCACTACTGGGGACATGATATGTAACTGGCATTAAACATGTGCAAGAAAATGATTGCTTGGCATTCAAATTCAGTACCTGAGATAGTACACAAACTGTGTTTCATGTTTTGAAACCTTGTTTCATGCACAAATAAAATATATTTGTGTATTTCATAGTTACATAGTAGGTGAGGCTGAATAAAGACTTGCGCCCATCTAGTTCAACCTATGTTTATAATAGTTCATCCCTTATTGTATAGTATGTTCCGATATTTTAAAGACAGATTTTGTTACTTATTCGTACCCATGGATGTTTTTAACCAATAAGTGTTTATTTAACCTTATTTTAAACGTATTTATAGTGTCTGCCGACACCACTTCTCCAGGAAGAGAGTTCCAAAGTTTAACTGTTCTGACTGTAAAGAAATCTTTTCTTCTAGATTAACAAAATCTTTTTTCTTCTAATCTAAACTCGTGCCCTCTCATCCTAGATTCCTGTCTAGCAGAAAAAAGGGTGTTTGACAGTTCCTTTTATTGGCCTCTAATGTATTTATACATATTGAGCATATCCCCCCTTAAACGTCTCTTCTCTAGTGTAAATAGTCCCAGCTTGCTTAATCTTTCACTTAAATTCTCCATCCCCCTAATAAGCTTTGTTGCTCTTCTTTGGATTTTTTCTAATTCTATGATGTCCTTTTTATAGTGTGGGGCCCAGAATTGTACTACGTATTCGAGGTGTGGTCTAACCAATGATTTGTACAGAGGCATAATTACTTTTGAATCCCTAGTTTCCATGCCCCTTTTAATACATGCTAGAGTTTTATTGGCCTTTTTTGTTGCTATATTACATTGAGCACTACACCCTAGTTTGTTGTCTATTTGGACTCCTAGATCCTTTTTGAGTACTGAATTACCCAATTCATCCCCGCTTAGGTTATAAGTAGCACACTGGTTATGTCTCCCAAGGTGCATGACCTTGAATTTGTCCACATTGAACCTCATCTTCCACTTTTTTGCCCACTCATCTAGATTGTCAAAATAATTTTGAAGCGTGGTGACATCTTCTGATGATTTAATAACTCTGCTCAGTTTTGTATCGTCCGCAAAGATGGATACATTGCTGAGTAACCCCATCCCAATATCGTTAATAAAAATGTTAAACAAAATGGGCCCAAGAACCGAACCCTGTGGCACTCCACTTACTACTGGTATCATTTTTGATACGGCACTGTTCATGACCACTCTTTGTTCTCTATTACACAGCCAGTTTCCTACCCATCTACAGATATTGCCCCTTGTATTTGATGTGTTTACAAAACATAAATGCAAGATACCTCAAGATACATCATTGATATATAAAAAATATTCTGAAACACGGAATAATCTAAAATTCTTCTGGCCCTGAGCATTTTGGATAAGGGATACTCAACCTTTATTAATACAAAGTGGGGAAAATAATTTTATATAATACACTTTATTCACCAAATATAATCTTAACAAATTATTCATGGGCACCGCAACCTTTTTTGGTTGTGGGGGGGGGGGGGGGGGCAAGGTTTATTTAACATTTTGGGCCCCTATATCACTGAATGGTGCCCCCACAGGGGCATCTGGTCTTATCTGCCACACCTCCTACATGATGACAAATATCTACTGTTTCTGTCTATCTTTATATCATATTATCTCGCTATGGACACACACACACAGATATATTTTTTTTTAAACCACAGCATAAAGGATACTAGGGCAGATGTATTAAGGCTTAACAAGAGATAAATACAAGGATGATAAAGAGAGATAAACATCCAGCCAATCACCTGCAAACTGTCATATTACAGGTTGTGTTTGAAAAAAGTCAGTAAGGAGCTGATTGGCTGGACGTTTATCTCTCTTTATCACCCTTGCATTTATCTCTTGTTAAGGCTTAATACATCTGCCCCAGTATGAGAAATGCTGGAGGTGGAGCAGTCGGAAAGGGTATTATCTCTGTCCTGCTGCTAACTGTACTAACTGTAGTTGGGGACTTCACTGCTAAATGTAGCCCAGTACTTGGCACTTCTCAAATATTTAAGGGGGGGGGGGGTCAGCCCCTTGCCACCCCTGTTCCAGCTCTTATGTTCATAAGTACAATTGTTTAGATATATAACCATGCTGGCCTCTCTGAAAGACTTCCCTGCTAACTCTGTATACTCTCTTAATGCCCATAGGGAAGCTGTGGTTTGGCAAGCAACTGCTTCCTGACACTTCCAGAAAAGGCTAATTGACCTGGACAACTGATGTTTTGAGAAATAATCTGCGATTTAGGAGCATTTCACAAGATACACCACCACAAGCCCTCATGAATTTCATCACTAGAATCTTGAATGACATTTTGGGGCAGGATCCTAGTTTTATCAATTTATTTGACAGGGCTGTCCCATGGGATGTCATATGTTGTCTGCATTATTACTAGAAAGAGGAAATTCTCCTTAAGGTAGACATTGGAAGATATTGATGTTGAAGGACATAAGAAACAGATTATTTTAACGGTGACTCTTCAGACCCAAAAAGCACTGCAGCTTCGGAGTACTGCAAGTTGAATATGAAGTATTACTGGGGCTTTCCAATCCGCATGCAAGTATCTCATCCTGAGAAATTAGTTGCCATGAAAAAGAAAATCAACCATCCATCTGCTCTGCCCTGGGCACTGATGGACCTTTCGAACTGGTAGGATTTGGTTCTGTCCCTCATCCATTTTCTCCACATAAGAGCAGCTAGCAACATGTAAATCAGAGCCCTAAGTCTCTCAGATGCTATTGTGATGTCCTGGGTTCTACTCCACAATGATGGACTGCTCGGTAACTTTGTGGATCTTATACCTCTTTGCTCTCATTGCCTTACACTTTTCCTACAGTAATCATCCTGGGAGGGCTTTTCTCAGGTTTCTGTTTCTTGCACAAATATGATTCAGGGAAGCTATGCCCATACTAGTAAGAGCAAAAGCTTTGAAAGCTAGTCTGCTACCTTCTGTGTGCATGTGTGAGAAAGAGATGTAGTTTCAATCTCTGCCAGCAGATGGCAGCATTTCAGAGACTTACAGACACTAGACATATATATAGATGATAACTGTTGTTTCCAATATTACAGACCTCAGATTGTCAAGCACCTATTACCCTCCATGCTTGCTAGATATTTTTTTTCGTTCGTGTTCCCTCACTAACCTGCAGCTGTTGGTTACATAATTTTATTTTGCTTAGTTCCTAGTGAATAGGTTGCTGTTGCGAACAATCCCTGGTGACCCCTATATCGCATATATTCTCCACTGATCTGTCATATTTACCGTCCCCAAGGTAAAATAGTTTCCTACTCAGCCTAATTTATTGTGCTATTTCGTGTTTTATTATGATAATTGCTTAGTTGTTTGTCCCTTCCCCTTTTACCTATGGTGTTTTTCTCCCATAAATGCTATTGCCTTGTACGATAGTGGTTACTGTGCAGATGAAGACTATTAAAATATTCCCCTTAATACTAAGGTTTAAATATAGGGTTAAATGCACCAGAGAAACATTCTTAGGACTGCTCAGCCTTCATTGCAGCTAAGACAGGGGTCATTTTTGTCCAGAAAACACAATTAAAAGGGGGCTGTTTCAACGTTCCCCGACCATAATTACCCTACTGCTTCCTTCAATGACAATGGTAGCACTGGAACACGGGGGGGGGGGGGGGGGTAGCTATATTGATTTCTGAACTGTTCCCACTTCAGGATTTTGAGCAGAGTATTCTGGAAGAGGGTTGAGTGCTCATGGTTAATTGTTCCCTGTATGACTGCTCATGCTTTTGTAATTTTTTTATTCTCCCAACCAGAATTACTGAGGTTTTCTCACTAAGGTCCTCGGTTCTTTGGAGCCTTTGGTCCCTTGGCCGTGATTTGAACTGGTCCATCCAGCCAGTGATAGATATCTCAGGGAACATCTGCTAGATGCTCCACAAAGGGGCTCCAGCAGTTAACATGTACTTTAACATGGATAACAATATTGCAGTATATAACTGGTAGACCAGTTATATTAAGAGTTGGTACTCTATAGAGTGACACCTCTTTTACATACCACAATTACTGGTCAGGTGATACAGGTGATAAGTTAAATATATTAATGTAAAAATTAATGTACATTCAATATATCAGAAAAAAATGCATGCATGCAAAGAAATAAAATAAGAATCATGAGGGTTAATCTTAGAGATCTTTTTTTAGAGATATGACCTGTAGATCAAGTTAAGTTCCATTTCCTCAGTATGGGCTTGGAATCTTTAATTAGTCTCTCTTTGGTATACACTGTAGGTCAAATGGATACTAGATAGATAATATAATAGTTTGCTACTCATGGCTCCTTAATGAACTCCTGGTACTTATGTAATGTCTGGGCGCCCGATTTTTACATTGCAATATAGTGGCATACAATTCATGCGATGCAATTTTTCATTGTAAAGACCCGATTTTTAATTGTATAGTCACCCATGGGTGATTTCATACCCCCACTATCCAACTACGCATGGAGTTGATTTTATATAGTGTGGCAAGCGCAACGAGCCACCGAGCGGACACAGAATAAATGTAAAGTAATCCGCGTCCCCTCGCCACACTTCGGGCTCGGTGGCTCGCTGCGATCGCCACACTATATAAAATCAACTCCATGCGTAGTTGGATAATGGGGCCCCAGTATAAACCCGTTATCGAGGACATACTTTTATATATATATATATATATATATATATATATATATATATACTAGGTGATTCATCGCGCCCTACGGGCGCTCTTTACACCGTCGTAGGGGGCTGCGCCCCATTAAAATGACACTGACGGAATCTGCTGTGCTATATAAGACACTGTCACGTAATCTGCTGTTAATAATAAATAAATAATAAAAATAAATATAAATAAAAAATAATAAAATTATAAAATAGCCAATAATTAAATGCAGAAGAAATATTGAGAGAAAAAAGGGAAAAAACAACATTATTCCCTTCTCCATGTGGTTACCGCCAAAAGGGATGACCACTTCCTGTTTTTACTCTGTCAATTTAGACGATTAAATAAAGTTTTTTAGGTATAAAAAAGCAAACCAGGAAATAGCCAGTCATCCTTGATAAAGTGTACTAGGTACATGAAACGCGTTGGCCGACTGAAGCGTGGACTCGGGGAAGGAGGATACAAGCGGGGAACGTCCTTTCACATCACCGGCAAGAGAGTGACGTCATCTGCCGGGCGGCGCCGCACGGAGCTCAAAGCGGCGACCGCAAAGACTGAACACCGCTAATTAAAACCTCCTGTCAGCGCTGTACTTCAAAGACAGTGGGAGCAAGGACATCTGCTCGTAGTGAACCTTCCTATTCCGGCACTAAAAGGAACCAGAATCCACCTGGGCCCAGGTAGGGAAAGGATAGGATAAGCTAATCTACCTGACTGAACCAGTCCTCCATAAAATATTCACTCAAAAGAGTGTAAACATTTATACTAATCAAGTATTCTTTCCAACTGCATAAAATTTGGCTATTTTATAATTTTATTATTTTTTATTTATATTTATTTTTATTATTTATTTATTATTAATATTTTTTTATTTTTTTATTTTTATTTATTATTTTTTTATATTTTTTCTAATTTTCCCTCCCTCTACAAAGCGCTCCTAAAATCACCTTTATCACTATTAAAATAAATCTTTAATATAGGAAGCTGCTGAATCAAATACAGCGCAGTGTCCCAACATCGTATATGTAATCTGCTGTGCTATATAAGACACTGTAACGGAATCTGCTGCGCTATATAAGACGCTGTAACGGAATCTGCTGCGCTATATAAGACACTGTAACGGAATCTGCTACGCTATATAAGACACTGTAACGGAATCTGCTGAGCTATATAAGACACGTAACGGAATCTGCTGCGCTATATAAGACGCTGTAACGGAATCTGCTGCGCTATATAAGACACTGTAACGGAATCTGCTGCGCTATATAAGACACTAACGGAATCTGCTGCGCTATATAAGACGCTGTAACGGAATCTGTTGCGCTATATAAGATGCTGTAAATAAATACAGCATCCCCGCCCCTCCCCCGGCCCCACCAATCCCCCAAACCCCAAGTTTATAACATCATTAATTAGCTATATAAAAAAAAATCCACCTTCACCTTGTAGATAAGGATCAATGATTGCAGCAGGTCCAGGGCAGCACGGGCAGCAGCAGAACACCTTCTCCTCCAGGCTACAGCCAGCGCTTGGGATGGCTGATAACGCTGTTGTAGCCAGGGAGGAGGGTAGCATGGGCAGGTGGGTGACTGTATAGGAGTTATGCTGCGCTGCGCTGCCCGGAAGCCGGCCCGAGCAGCAGCAGCAGCAACAGCAACAGAGAGCAGTGAATTAGCCGCCCGGCCTCACCGTCCGGTCCGTGACGTTTGGACCGGGTGAGCAGGGCAAGAGGCAGGCGGCGGGCAGGGCAGCCACCGGCGCACGCTGCCTGTTAAGTTGTATTCTTAAGATCTAGTGCACCCTGCATCAAATGCTTTAAATGACTCCAGGCTCCGGCTGTCAGCAAGGGGGATTCAAGCAGCTCCATGCTATTCCATCCCCCTGCCGAGTGAGACAATCCTGAGGGTGAGAGGAGTCACACCCTCGGGGTTGTCTCACTCTGCAGGGGGATGGCATGGCGCAAAGCTCCGGTCCACTGCTGCTTGAAACCCCCTTGCTGACAGCCGGAGCCTGGAGGTAATTAACGCATTTACCACTACACTGCGGTGGGGGGGGGGTGGTGTTATCGGGGCAGGTGGCTTTGGCGGCGGCAGGACTCTTGTTAGGCTGAGCTGAGTGTCCTGACTCCTGAGGCTGCGCAGGCCAGACATTAAGGTTCCCGTGCGCAAGACGTAAAAGCTGGCTGCAGTGCTTAATGCAGCCTAAGCCAGCCTGCTTGCTTTTGGGGAACTGCAATTGTGGCCAGACATGATGGGTGGAAGGAGGCGGAACTGAGTTCCAGCTTCAATAAGAACTTCCGCCCCATTCCGGCCCACTTTAACCCCTGGTTCTCTTCTTCTGTTATATATTTGGCTACGATCTTGCAGGTTGGGTGGTGTGTGACCCCGCCCAGTGTTACAGCTGCAGATGATTGACAGATGTAGCCAAATATATAAGAGATATATATATATATGTACTGCCATGGTTATACTCATTACTAAATATATTGTAATAAAGGAAAATATACAAAGTCAAATGATAAAATAATGCAATTAAAGTAATTACAGATGTAACCGTGCTCATCGTTGCTGCACCAATCATCACGTGTGACCCCGCACAATTTTGCCATGCGTGTGCATCTAATTCGTTCTTGTAGGTTCAAATTTGGCACGACAAACGGGAGGGAGCGGTGGCAACAGTGAGCGCAGCTATATTTATTTCATGTGATTCAAATATTTAACCATTTGAGTGTTAACCTTCTCTGGGGCAGATGTATTAAGCTTTACCAAGAGATAAATGCAAGTGTGATAAGGACAACTACTATGTCTAAGAAGGAATTGTACTTAAAAAGATACCTACGAGAAACAAGCAGATAATATGGTAAAAAAGTTTATCTGCAAAGGATATGATAAAGTTGTTTTAGAGAAAACAGCCAATGAAGTAGGCCTTATTGACAGATCAAACCTTCTGGAGACAAAATAAAAAACAACTGAATCAAAGGGAACAAATTTCTCAATGGCTTTCTGTACTCAGTACAACAGGCAATATAAAGGAATAGAATCTATCTTCCACAAGAATTGGAATATATTACTAAGGAATGAGACTCTCAAAAAGATCTTACCTAACAAACCAAATTTTATTTATAGGCGGGCCAATACGGTTAAGGATAAATTAGTCACCAGTGCATTACCTATGGGTGGGAACAGATTCCTCCCAAGAAACAAAGGTTTCTATAGATGTGGTGACTGCAAGATCTGCAAAGTGTGCCATAGCTCTAAATCTAAAGTTTCTGAATTTGAACACAAGAATGGCACATTCAAAATTAAGGATTTCCTCACATGTAATACGCGATATGCCATTTACGTGATAGAGTGTACCTGCAATCTTTTATATGTGGGGGAAAACTAAAAGGCAGCTTAAAGTGAGATGGGCGGAACATTTGAGAAATATTACGAATGGAGTATTGACACATCCATTCTCAGCCCATTTCAAAGAAAAGCATGCACAATCCACTAAGGGCATTAAGAGTTTTTGTGGTATCTCTCTAGTAAAAGAAGATTGGAGGAATAACAATAGGGATGCCAGATTAGCCCGCAGGGAAATGCTTTGCATTTTTGATTTAAATACCCTTAAACCTTTTGGTCTCAATGCAGAATTCGAAGTTAAGTCGTTTCTGTAAGGGCTAAAATAGGGTTGATACCATTCCAATAGAGAACTGTTTTGTATTATACCATAAAAAAAACTTTTTTTTTAGACTATTATTTTTTATGTTTTTATATATGTATGTTTTTTAATTGATTTATTTATGTATATGAAATTGGCTATGTCTAATGGAAACCGGGTACCAGAACTCCTAAAACTATTTAATAACTGGACAGATTTAACACACTTTACGCTAATTAGATTTTGGATAGTAGTTTCCTTGTGTGAGAGACAAGGAACTACACCGCAAATCTGTATTTGAATGGAGTATCACGTGATGTTTATTTACATCACGTGACCGGATTGCAGTATTCTGACAGCCGGACTATTGAACAGCGCTCGTAACCTACACCGCAAATCTGTATTTGAATGGAGTATCACGTGACCGGATTGTAATATTCTGACAGCCGGACTATTGAACAGCGCTCGTAACCTACACCGCAAATCTGTATTTGAATGGAGTATCACGTGACCGGATTGTAATATTCTGACAGCCGGACTATTGAACAGCGCTCGTAACCTGCGCTGTTTGTGTACATCATTGAGACCGGAAATGGTCACATAGTCATGTGACCGGAGGTCCCCGCCGCGATGCAGATGTAGCGCGATCCCGGTTCCACGGAGAGCGCATACATGGCATTTTGCGGCTGTGGACAAGATGGGTTTATATGCTATCACTACAGAACCATCTTTTATACATTAGTCATTTCATATTATACGCGTGCAGCCCACTTCCGGGTAATTCTACTTCCGGACTGAAAGTGGTATAAATATACGGGTGCACATATCATACACTCCACCTTGAGAAAGACGCCAGGAGCGTCAAAACATGTTGGAGGAGTGTTTTTAAAGGCCATCCCCGTTACCAAGGACCAGGATGGAATTATCCAACAGGAGCTACCCGGGTTCCATCTACTACCTGCTGTTAGCCGGAATCGGTACATCTGTCAGACCACACTTAGGTCTACAGTCATTAGGTCGACCCCACTAGGTCGACTGGCAGGAAGGTCAACCTGACTTAAGGTCGACATGGGCCAAGGTCGACATGACTTAAGATCGAATTTGCATAAAGGTCGACATGAGGAAGGTCGACTGGTCATAAGGTCGACATGGGTTTTTCACTGTTTTTTTTCCCCGAATGTCGACACAGTCGACATGGACACAGTTGGCAATGAGAATCAGACCCTCGCATTGCTCGCAATGCTTCGGGCACGGTGGCTCGCTTTGCTCGCCACAGCTTTAATAACCTCCTCCACGCCCTAGTGGATGGTAGGGCATGAAATACCGCCTGACGGCACATGTCGGCTCAAAAAACAGTGAAAAACCCATGTCGACCTTATGACCAGTCGACCTTCCTCATGTCGACCTTTATGCAAATTCGACCTTAAGTCATGTCGACCTTGGCCCATGTCGACCTTAAGTCAGGTCGACCTTCCTGCCAGTCGACCTAGTGGGGTCGACCTAATGACTGTAGACCTAAGTTCATTCTAATAGATGACCGCTTTCCCTGTTATCCCTGTTCCACGGTATGAGGCTTGCCTTATTAGTTTTTATATTGTGTCAAATAAAGCCTCATGTCTTTTTATCATATCTGCACCATGAGGAGTTTTTTATTTGTTTTATATGGTATACCATCCAATTGGGAATGAGAAAGATACCTTTATGTGCTTGATGCATATATCTTACCAAGTAAGACAGTGTGAGCAATCATTTGGAGTTAAAGATACCATTATATGTGTTTTTCAAGTGTCTTACATGTAAGCACATGTAAGATAATCCTATCATCTTTAGCACTTTGTGGTGGTTCAAATAAAAGATACCCAGATAGGAGTACACACATGTTTCATCCTGTAAGCAATCTATCTGTGGGAAGTTGGGAGCTTTCCCCTAAAACCCTGTCAATTGTTATGTATATGGGAAACCTATGCCTGATGGTCTTTTTTGTTGCTTATCTTTTCTATGCATGGAGAGAAAGTGCTTATCAAGGCTAAAGAAGCTCATCACTTATTGGGAAAAACATCGAAACGCACGACTGGGACAGAATTGTTTATCACAAAGCATTCTGAGAACATTTCTTGAGAGGATAAGTGGCGCAGTGATCTTTATTGAAGATGAGATGTTGCCCATAGCAACCAGTCAGATTCTATTTATTATGTTCTAGATAGAAGGTGCTAAATAAATAAGCAGAATCTGATTGGTTGCTATGGGCAATATCCCATCTTCAACAGAATTCCCATCATAGTAAATTTTCACCTGTAGATGGAAAACAACCTCACATTTATTTTTCTATTAATCAGGAGCTTTTGCTAATACTTCATATACTTTCATGGAACTTTATCATTAAGATATAACAGTTTAAATCTAATTTCAGATATATTTAAGTGTTTTTAATATCACTGTAAATGACGTGTTGAGTACATGCTGAAGCATCCTGGTTTGTGCAGCATTCTGACATCAGATGACAAAGAGCACTTGCTCTGACAAGTGTCTACTGTACTTCAGCCATAGAAATGTACTTGCTCCATTTAGAAAGTGTTTTCTCAGATACTCAGTATTCTCATTTTGATTTCAAGAACTCCCATATTTGAAGGCCAGTCACTTATAGCGGCTACCAATGGGCTAGCTCCTGCATTTATAATAATTGAGTACTCTGATACTGGGGGTAAATTTACTTAAGCTTCTAAAAATACTAAGGGCGGTATTCAATGAGGCTGATTCGCCATGTTTTTATGGCGATTTTGTGATGTAAGGCGAATTTTTGACCAAAATGGTGAATCACCCTATTCAATGACCAGATGGCGCATACATTTAAAGTTTTTTTTTCGCCATGATTCACCGAGTAGCAATCGCTATCTTTTTATGGTGAAGTGGAATGTGAACTTTTAAAATAAAGTGTTTTGTTTTTTACATTTGGTGTCAAAAAATCAAGAATTTTATTCTGAGGAGGGGCATGCTATTTTTATTCATGTGCTGTAAGCACATGAATATATATTTAATTTAAAAAAAAAAAATTTTTTTTTACACAGAGCAGCCAGCAGGGGGCCGGGAGCCGAGCCGCTCATTAGATATTCATATATTCACTGCACCCGATCATTACATATGCATGATCGGGTGTAGTGAATATACCCGGTCCCCTGCTGGCACCCCCGGGGGCAGCCTGTGCTGCCTGGCTCCCGGGGAGCCCACCTCCCCCCCCACAAACGTTCTGGGGCAGGCAGGGAGACTTCCATCTACCTGCCTGCGGCATCGCTGCAGGAGTTAAAATTCGCCGGTCAGGGGCATCGAGCCCCTGACTCGTTGAATACTTGAGCCGGCGAGGCTCCGGAACGCGGCGAGCAGTGGCGAATGTGCAGCAAATCCTAAACAGGATTCGCTGCACATCGCCAAAATGCTCATTGAATACTTCCCTAAGAGGTGATGTTACCCATAGCAATGAATCAGATTCTATCATCCTATAAAATTATAGACAGAATCTGATTGGTTGCTATGGGCAACATTGTCTTTTTCATTTTTAGAAACTTTACTAAAATGACCCCTAAGAGGTTTTATATGGCCATTGATAAAACCTGATAAATACTGTATATAGGAGAGACAGGTACTGAGAGTTTGAACACTTGGGGCATATGTAATAGTCGGGGTGGGCATTTTGCCACAGGTTGGGATCGTATGGTCTACAGCATGTTGGTCAACATGCATTAGGTCGACACCATTAGGTTATCATGGGGAAAGGTCGACATGGGTCTATGTCGACATGGGTTTAGGTCAACGGGTCAGTCGGTTGACACAATCATTATGTCGACAGTGTCAAGGTCGACAGTCAAAAGGTGGACATGGGGGTTTTCACTGTTTTTTTACCCGAATGTCGACACAGTTGACATGGACACAGCTGAGCTCGGCACACTATTTTATTCTCCCATCACACCCTAATGCAGGGGTGGGGAACCTCCTTTGTGCCAAGGGCCATTTGTATGGGGAAAAAAACCTTCAGGGGCCATATGTAAAGATTTCTCGGTACTCTTTACCTAGAAGGGCGCCAGCGATTGAAATCGCGGGCGTCGGGGGTAAAAATCGCGGTCATCGCGGTCATCGCGGGTAAATCGGGATGCCCGCGATGACCGCGATTTTCCCATAGGGAACAATGTTAAAAAGGCTAATTGACCGCGATTTTACTGTTAAATGCCTCAATGGACCCGATTTGGCCCTAGGAATCAATGTTAAATGGGCCACAGAGCCCAAATAGGCACAATTAACCCTTAAATGTCCCCCCCAATTTTTAACGCCACCCCACGATCCACGCCAACCCGAAGCGTGGCGAGGGGCGGCGGTACGCGTCCTACGACCTTTTCATGCCCTACTATCCACTAGGGCGTGGAGTGAGAATAGAATAGTGTGGCGAGCGCAGCGAGCCACCGAGCCCGAAGCGTGGTGAGCGCAGCGAGCCCCGCGAGGGGACGCGGATACCTTCACAGGTAGACGCGTCCCCTCGCGGGCTTCACAGGTGTCGGCGTCGCCACGGACACCTGTGAAGCCCGCGAGGGGACGCGTATAACTGTGAAGGTATCCGCGTCCGCTCGCCACGCTTCGGGCTCGGTGGCTCGCTGCGCTCGCCACACTATTATATTCTCACTCCACGCCCTAGTGGATAGTAGGGCATGAAAAGGTCGGAGGACGCGTACCGCCGCCCCTCGCGGGCTCGCTGCGCTCGCCACGCTTCGGGTTGGCGTGGATCGTGGGGTGGCGTTAAAAATTTGGGGGGACATTTAAGGGTTAATGGGCTCTGTGGCCCATTTAACATTGATTCCTATGGCCAAATCGGGTCCATTGAGCCATTTAACAGTAAAATCGGGTCCATCGCGACTTTTAACATTGATTCCTATGGGAAATCGGGAGCATCGCGTCGCGGGCATCGCGGGTACATTTATGGCCGGCCGCGACGCGACCGACACGATTTCCATGTTTAACATGGGTTTCAATGGGAAATCGCGGGCATCGCGTCGGTCGCGTCGCGGCCAGACATAAATGTACCCGCGATGACCGCGACGGGCGCCCAACTAGGTAAAGAGTACCGATTTCTCTTACAAATTGTCCTGCTACAGCCGTCCCACGCTCCAGCGGCTGCCGCTGAATAGGACTGACAGTCTCCGGCTGCTGTTGATTAAGAGGAATCCTGTTAGAACTACTGACCTCTCGCGAGAATTCCCCTGTACTTGACTCCCAGCAAAGCCACCATGCGGGTGGGAGGGCCACTCAGACCGGCTACGGGGGCCGCATATGGCCCCTGGGCCTGAGGTTCCCCACCCCTGCCCTAATGGATGGTAGGGCATGAAATACCGCCTGTCGGCACATGTCGGCTCAAAAAAACAGTGAAAACCCCCATGTCGACATTTTGACAGTCGACCTAAACCCATGTCGACCTTGACCCATGTCGACCTTGACCCATGTCGACCTAGAACTATGTTGACCCAATGCTTTTCAAACAACATACTGTAGACCCAGTGACTATATCCCTATGCCACACAGTATAAGCAGTGGAGTAACAATTCTACCGCAGACACCATGTTGGTCTGGGGAAGCCAGTGCCAGCATGGCCTGCGGG
This sequence comes from Crinia signifera, assembly GCF_055691185.1. Classification (NCBI taxonomy): domain Eukaryota; kingdom Metazoa; phylum Chordata; class Amphibia; order Anura; family Myobatrachidae; genus Crinia; species Crinia signifera. The sequence goes on from NC_139219.1 coordinate 189,588,778, forward strand.
GAGTGAGATATGCACACAGGAGTACCCCACACCTCCCTCTCTCTCTCCCCTGGTGCACCTGGCTCTCAGTTCTGCAGCCACTGGTGTCCCTCTGCCTCCCTGGAGTCAAATAGAATTGACACAACTACTTAGCCATCAGTGGCAATAGAAAAGCAGGTCCTATAAAAAGCACATAATACCGCACACTGACCATTATTATTCCTTCTCCCTTCGTCAAAAATCTTATACTGCCAAATATTAACTCTTACTCTCCCTCTGGATCATTGAGTTTATCCCACATGGATTGATACAAGTGGAGAGCTATATATACCCACGGCCCTAACCAAAGGGATGGTCCCAATCTCAACCGATTTTGGCAGCAAAACCATAGAGGGCCTGACTATTACCTCCTAGGTATATGATAGGATCCCATCATACCTACAAAATTTCGCTAATACATCTACCCCACCTGCAGTGCACATGGTTTTGCCCATTTTCCAAACAAATTTGTTCTGAGTTCAGATCTGAATAAGGTCCTCCGACTTTTTCATTACCCCACTATCCACGTCGGCGTGGAGTTGATTTTATATAGTGTGGCGAGCGCAGCGAGCCCCGCAAGGGGCCGCGGATTACTTTACATGTGTTCCGCATCCGCTCGCCACGCTTCGGGCTCGCCACACTATATAAGGTCAACTCCACGCCGACGTGGATAGTGGGGTAATGAAAAAGTCAGAGGACGCGTTCCGCCGCCGATCACCACGCTTCGGGTTGGAGTGGATAGTGGGGGGATGTGTTAAACCTATTTTTTGGGACATATTGTACAATCATATGATTGTATACCTAATGTCATGGCATCAAACACCCTATAAAATGACATGCGATCACATGCGGTTTTGCGGCAGATGCAATGCGATGGCCTGGGGCTGAGAGAGCAGTGAATAAATTACATAGGAAAATCGCATCGCACATCGCATGGCCCTAAAATGGCCCATGCGATGCGATGCAATTTCACTACGCAGAATAGCCCACTAAGCAAATTGCTTAGTGGGCGCCATGCTAGGAAACAAGTACTATATATATATAGTCTGCAGTTTATGGCACTCAGTGATAACGAGGGTACACAGGCTCCGGGTTAGGACTCCATATGAGTAGGCTCCCAATCTAGAAATCTGTAGGACGGAGGCACTCGGACAAAAGACACAACACACATGCCTTGTTTCACCAACGTTTCAATGCTGGTCGCATATTCGTCAGGGCAATTACATTTGAATTAAAATTCACTCACCATTTAAGTGCTCCCCTTCCCCTCAGCGTCTGCACACACAGACACTGAGGGGAAGGGGAGCACTTAAATGGTGAGTGAATTTTAATTCAAATGTAACTGCCCTGACGAAAATGCGACCAGCATTGAAACGTTGGTGAAACAAGGCATGTGTGTTGTGTCTTTTGTCCGAGTGCCGCCATCCTACAGATATATATATATATATATATATATATATATATATATATATATATAGACCAGTCCAGATCAGCGGCACCCAACGGGCTTCTCACAGATGAATGACACAGGACACCAGAACTGCAAGCTTTCGGGTTTATTCACCCTTCATCAGGCGGCATACAAATACGAGTGCCGCCTGATGAAGGGTGAATAAACCCGAAAGCTTGCAGTTCTGGTGTCCTGTGTCATTCATCTGTGAGAAGCCTGTTGGGTGCCGCTGATCTGGACTGGTCTGTACATTTATTTATTCAGCAAGTGCACCACGGCAGTTGTTTACAACTTTGGAGGGTGCCGGCTTATTGGACTGTTCTATATATATATATATATATACACACTTAACATCGGCACTCACCTTTCCTAGTTTTGGGGTGCCCTATGGCTTGTGACCACATTGTTTAAACAGACATTGTAGGGGCTCTGCACACACTAAATTAACTGATAATAAATAGTGGAGATTTGGTTCATGAATTGATCAATGCATTTAAGCCTGCAGCCCCCTTCACGGGACACCACTTTTCTGCAGGTCCTAACACTATCGCTGAAAATGGCTACAATACACATAGCTATCACATCAATGTTTGATTCCAGGCATGCTATCTGGTCTGAAGCTCACAGCACACTTTGCTTTTTATAGGTGAGCAGCTACCACCACACCTGTCACCAATCATCTAGGGAAATGGTTAACGTAAGCTATGGAATCTTAGTTAAAACATGGTGCATGAGAGAATGTGACCACAATAAGACTAATTTAAAAAATGAATTAGTCTTATTGTAATTAATTAGTCTTATTGTAATTTAGTGTGTGCAGAGCACCTACAATGTGTGTATGTATGTATGTATATATATATATATATATATATATATATATATATATATCAAAAAGAATGAGAAAAGCGCACAATGAGCAAAAGTATAACAGTTCCTTTACTGGATGTATAGGCTCACATACATGAAGGTTTAAAATTAACAGCTTGCCAGCATAGGGAAGATCACAGCATGCGGTATCACAGCTACACGGTCAAACAAACGTCCAGCGCCCGATCACCGTCTTCTGCAAACAGCCGCCGCTTGTTCTCCCTCACAGTTGGACGTCACTCTGTCCTCTCCGTGGCTTACGGAGAGGACAGAGTGACGAACTGTGAGGGAGAACAAGCGGCGGCTGTTTGCAGAAGACGGTGATCGGGCGCTGGACGTTTCCCTATGCTGGCAAGCTGTTAATTTTAAACCTTCATGTATGTGAGCCTATACATCCAGTAAAGGAACTGTTATACTTTTGCTCCTTGTGCGCTTTTCTCATTCTTTTTGAGATTCTCTGTCTGGTCCTGGTTGGTCCATGTAAAAGCTGCACACATCTGAAGATTTGACAAGCTGGTCTGAGGAGATTTTGCGCCTGGGTATTGTTCTCTATATATATATATATATATATATATATATATACACAATAACCTTGGGTCCGGCACTCCCTTGGCCCGGTGCCTTCACAAGAAATAGCATACACAGACAAAAGGTGCGGCACTCGGGTACATACGACACTGGAGACGTGGGTCATCAGGCAACGTTTCAGTTTATAACTGTTTTCAAGCAGTGAGACAAAGGTGCAACAAACATTTAAATACCTGTATCGACGCCGCCTCTCGCCGTGGGGGATGCTGGCCTCCGTGCAGTGACGCCCGGTGGACGCTGTCGCGCTGCCGATGAGGTCATGCCGTCATCGTGCTCACCTCCTCGGGAGGCGCGCCGTGGTTGCTAAGCAACAGATGTTACACAAACGGACATATTGAAAAAAAGCAAAATACATCATAAACACCATGCATACATAAAAAAAAGTACCAATAAATACATAAAGAGAGCGCATAAAAAGCAGCTGTCCCGTTAGAAGGACCATACAATTTGAAACTGTTCATAGAGCGGATCAGCAACTATAAGATTAATGAAAACAGCTATAAGAGATATACTCATTGAGCCCTTTTGGCTGGATTACATCTAACCGGGCTATCCACCGTTTTTCACATTGAGTTAATTTCAGCCCACGATTACCTCCTCTGATGGAGGGAACAATCGTATCAATCATGCGATACCGCAGACTGTTGAGTGGATGCGCTGCAGTGGTGAAGTGCCGCGCGACAGGTTGGTCGCTGTGGCCGGCAACAAGGGCATTACGGATGGCAGACCTATGGGCTGTCATGCGAATTTTAAACTTGTTTTCAGTCTTGCCGATGTATACCAGACCACATGGACATATGATCTGGTATACAACGAACGTAGACCCGCAATTGAGGCGATGTCTAATTTTGTAAGTGTGCCCAGAATGGGGGTGTTGGAATGTATCACCCGCCAGTAAAACCTGGCAAGTGACACAACCGCACCTGCTACAACCTAATTTAGGAGGGGGCAAAAATGAAGAAGCATTGGTTAACAATTTCTCAGGTTTAAGGTTGGCTATGTCGGTCTTTACCAGCCAAGACCTCAAGTTCCTGCCTCGGGAGTAGCATGGCATGAGTCTGTGGTCTTTAAGCCTTATGGAGGAATCTGAAGAAATTAATGGCCAATGGCTTTTAGCCAAGGGCGTAACCACCATAGGTGCAAGGGGTGCAGCTGCTATGGGGGCCCATCTTTACTGTCTAAGTAATATGTTTTACATACGTTTGTCACCATCAGTTGCTAAAAAGGGGGCCCTTACAGATCTTTGTTATGGGGCCTACGAATGTCTAGTTACGCCTCTGCTTTGAGCTATCTTTTGGATGCTAGGAGACATAATATTGTGCTTGGGTGGTAACCCCTAAAGGGACCGCGGCTGCAGAGGGACCTTCTCTTTCAGAATTTGAGCTTCCTGTCTCGTGGGAGGTGTCAGTCTACACACAATATTTGTATGTGTGCACAATCTGGAATTCCACCCCCCCCCCCCCCCCATCTGATTTATCTGGCATTGCAAACCAATATCTGAAAAATCCTGTCGACTAATTGACATTGCTGAAATCTACTGAGCTATTATAGCTTACAATATTGGCTTTTTAGCTCCACTCCGGTCCGCACTCACTCCTTGTTCATACATATGAGCGTACAGCAAAACTTGTGGTTTTTAATGAATAAAAAATTAGCAGTAATTAATTTTGATTTACAATTTTTTTCATGGATTCGTATAGAGACAATTTTACACACAGACACACACACACACACACATATATATATGAATAAAGAAATTTAAAACCCAAATCAGTGAGAAGAAAAAGTGGACGTAGGTAGTTTAGCTTTTGAGTACGAGGAGGCGGAGCAATGCCCAACGCTTTTGGTCTAGTGAAGTATTGGATGTTTCATGCTTGTAAAATATGTAGGATCCTTCCTTTTATAATTAGAAGGATGTAGGATATCTCGAAAGAATCACCTGTGAAAATAGAGAAATGTACATTTATTAATTAGCTTCACCAGAAACATAGAAGCCTACTGAAAATGTAATACTACTGTAACGTGTAAAGTCTCGTTCATTTTTTATTATCTGGATCTTATGTGTGTAATACATGCCATCTGCAGAAGGCATACAGACATCTTTTTATGCAATACATGGTTTCAGACGTATGCATTTTATAGAGCATTCCTGCCCTGTGTATTCATTCCTCCCACCTACAGTATGTGTTCACAGCTTGTCCTCTATGACCTGATGTTTTCTCCAATACAAGAACTGCGGCGAGAGGGTGAGGGAGAGATTTATACCCCTTTCACACTGCAGCTCTTAACCGGTATATTGCCGATTTTTTTTAACCTTTTAAAGCGGTTAGAAATGCAGTGTGAAAGCACCAGTCTGCATTTACCGGTTACAAATAACCAGTATTTGCAAACGGGTAAAAAGCAGAGTCCTACACGGTTCAGAGCCGTTTTTTATGCAATGTGAATGGCTCTGAACCGGTATATAGGACTCAGGCAGTAGCTATGAGAACGCAGTGCATATGTAATAAGCCGCTCATTACATATGTGCATATGTAATGAGCGGTTCATTCATATGCACTGCGCTCATTACATATGCACATATGTAATGAGCGGCTCATTTCATATGCACTACGCTGTCTTATACAGTAGCTACTGTCTATTCTGCTTTCACACTGCAAACCTGCGTGAGACTCTGTATTTATGTGCAGTGTGAAAGGGGTTTAAAACGGTAATATACCGTTTTAAATACCGTTTTAAAATACCGGGTCTTAAACGTTTAGGCAATGTGAAAGCAGCATAATATGTATGTGCTTTTTATGTTATTTTTTTTATTGTGTTTACACAAATTTTGTTTACAGTTTTCACTGAGAAAAAAAAAACCACACCATTAAAATTAGAAAACACCTATAAAAAGGTGCTTACATGCTATTGCTGCGCAGTGCAATTTGCACTATTGATTTTAAATATATATATATATAGTCAAAATCATGGGAGTAACAAGACATTTGTAGGCCCCATAGCAAAAGTTATTAAGGGCCCCCTATTTAGCAACTGATGGTAATAAAATGTATATAGCGCATAACACTTAGACTGTAAAGACAGGACCCTTTCAGCTCTGGGCCCCATAGCAGTTGCACAATGGTCATATCTCCCTTGGTCAAAATCGCATAGCACATAGATCAAATTGCACTGCGTTATACAGCACCAAATCCCTATTTGATGCCGATGTGCCGCCTCGCGGGCCATGCAGCTCATTGCAGCATTGTGCCATGCCATCCTTCGCTCCATGATGCTAGCACCCCACTGGCTGCCAATATCAGATCGATATAGGTGGCCGTTGGATCAGCCCATGTGGACACACCTTATGATGAATGCAGTTTCCCTTTATATTGTGCATATACACTGAATGAAATGATAAATTATCTTGATGGGCTGTATAGCTTTTTGTGAAAGACATCCGAACTATACCTGCGTGCTCAGTCAACAAATAACCTTGATGAATGAGCGGTGGGACTGTGGATCATCGTTCGACACATAATCACTGGCCAATATTTTGACCAATATCGTTCAGAAGGCCCATCATGATCTTACTCTATGCTCACTTGGATCATGAACTAAGAACAAGTCTGTTAAAAAAAAAAAAAAAAAAAAAACATTAAAATCTTGGGTCAACCATTGACCTGTTGACCGTTTGAAAGTATCATCCTAGACCATGTCAACCTTTTTCTTGTGTCGACCTATTGTCTGTTGACCAATAATGTTCAATTGTCGACGTAACTATCATCGACCTATCGACTGGATATCTTCCAACAGCTGGAGAAACAAGTGAATATCAAAGTCATGGTCACCATTAATATTAGTCAAAACTTTCTGCATTGCCATCATGAGGCATAGACGTATATATTGACTGTTGATGTCCATGACACACATAATAGTGTGTTCATTAATGATCTTTGCGGCATTGGGGTAAATTTACTGGGCAACATCTCATCTTCAATAGAACTCCCATCTTAGTAAATTTACCTCATAAAGACTATTCAAAGAGCTAGTGTAGCATCTTTAAGATATGTAAACTGAGTGGTGATAAACGGATGAATCAATGTATCCAAAAATTGATACCTCTCGAAGAAATAATAGACAGCGGGGTGTTGGTATTGCAGCTTCGGCATCCTGAGGTCTTTCGAAGTTCTGGTGCCGGTGTTTGGACGGCAGTAGAGATATCGGCATCGGTATGTCACGACCACCATGTCTGCCACTCACACCTCCCATGCCATGGCTGCCCCTGGGGTTCCTAACGGGGTAGTTCAGACTCTGGCACTCACCTCCGCTATCAGTCCCCTTGTTCCTGGGTTGCGTGATGTTGCGCTGTCATCTCATGGTGACAGTGGTAGCGTGCGCGCCGGTGACATGCGGGGCTTGAGTTGCCATAGTGTTCTGTGTCCTGTCTGGGCCTGGCTGGACACGCTGGCTGGTGCATGCTGCACACTTCCTGCTTCAGAAAGCGGTCGCCCCCCCACCCTGGCGGCGGCCATCTTGTTGGTTTCTCCAATCAGGCTGCACTGCCAATTTCCATACAACCAATCACAGTGCAGCTCTCCCTTCAAATACTGACTTGCTGGGCCAAACCAGCAGTCAGTACAATGCTGTCCTTAAGCTAGGCATCTGACTCTCCTTGCTGCTTGTAGCGCTGCTACTTCTAGTTCCAGAGATTCTATCCGGTATCCTGCTACACCCGCTGTCTTCAACCATCACATCGCAGAACCCCTGCTGCCGCCTTAACAGACCGGACAAGGTTAGCCCCCCAAAGGGGTCATCCTTTGTCCAGCCTGACGGTTATTACTCTGCGATCCCTCCTAGTTACAGCTATTAGGGTTGTCAGCACACCCTTCCCGGATTCTTCCAATCATCCATTCTTCCAATCATCCAACCATCTACAATAAGTATTGCATATCATTGACTTTGTTTACTCATTATCTACAGTATTATCCTTGTGCCATTCCTCATCTTCTGTACCATCGTATCCTTATTAAAACTGGTTTTTCTTTTATCTAATTGCCGTCCTCCCTTCTCTCACCTATGCAAAAACCATATATCAAAGCACCTAGCCTCCGTTTCACTCCAGCCGGTGCTACCGGAAACGTGACACGGTATACTGAATGCCAGCATCCTGATTGCATCTCTTTTAATTATCCACACACTGCTAAAATTTACCATGTTGGGAACATACTTACTGGACACCAAATTTGTGATTTACATCATTATTTATAACAACACGTAAATTTAAAGAACAAATGCCACTTCATAGGTCAACGATTAGGAGTGCACGGTCAGGTAAAAATATAGTTCAACCTGTAGCCTTAAGGTGCCCACACAGTAGAACAATTTGTTTGCAGATTGCCGACCGATAATCGTCCGCAAATCATCAGATATCAATCGGTTGCATGCTCCCGCAGTTCTTTTGTTAAATCTTACATGCTGCATGAAAGATCAAAACATTTTCGCAAAAGATCCATAGATGGGACATGGGATCTTACGAGATATCTTTGGTGAAGATGTGCGGACAGACAAAAGATTTCAAGGCTAATTTATGCGCACATCTTAAAATCACAGATCTTTGTACACTTTAAAGAAGGTAATCACCATTTGACATCTCTATGATACCAAATTATTGAACACATGTCCTTGTCTAATAGAGGTGTTGACTGTAATAAAGCCCTATTAAATTGGAAGCTTCCTGGATTTATAGATTAAACACTGTGGCTTCTTTTCCCCTAATGAGTTTTGGAATGTGTTAATCTAGGTATAATTATGTTAGATTATACTTACATTATAGTGTTGTGTTCATTTCTTATTTCATTGCTGCAGTGATATATTGTGTGTTGTTGTGCCTCATATTCTAATACAGGCATGTCCAAAGTCAGGCCCGGGGGCCAATTGTGGCCCGTGCTGTCATTTCAAGCAGCCCGCAGCCTCCAGTTGAAAGCGGGCAGAGCATCAGCACAGGACACTAAAGGTGGGGCCCTAGCAAGTGCGCCTTTACCTTGCTGTCTGCTGCAGTGAGGAAGTGCCGGCCGCCACAGTCAAATGTGTTTGGCATTCTACCCCTGCTGCTGCAATCGTACATCACCCTACTCCACAATCACAGTGACAGCAGTGTTTGGGGAGGGAGGCAGCAAGGGGGAAACTTTCTCCCATAACATGCAGAGCGGAGGAGGGCAGCAGCGGGAGCCCAAGCATCTCATGTCCTTGCAGTGCCTACTTTGCCTCTCCTTCCTCTGGCTCACACAAGGGACTGAGAAACATACAGCGAAGGGAGGGGTCAGTCTGGGTGACATACAGTGAATGGAGGCAGTGATGGCCATTCAGAGAAGGTGGAGCAGGGGCAGGCTGGGGGACATACAGTGAATGGGGGCAGAGTCGGGTACATAGTGAATGGGAGTCATACAGAGAATGGGAGTCATACAGTGAATGAGGGTCAGGCTTGGAGACATACAATGAATGGAGGCACTGATGGACATTAAGAGAAGGGGGGGCAGGCTGGGGGACAGAGTGAATGGGTGCAGAGTGGGGAACATACAGTGAATGGGGGACATACAGTGAAGGAGGGGCAGGCTAGGGGAAATACAGTGAAGGGGCAGAGTGGGGGGACCATTCTCATGTGATTAATGATTCAAAGAATGTCAGGCTGAATGGTCGGTCCCCCACACATTTACACTTCACCAAATCTGGCCCTTGTGGCAAAAAGTTTGGACACCCCTGTTCTAATATGAACTCAGAATTATGCTGCTTTTTTTTATTTTCTGCAACAGGATTTATGGCTAGATTGTATAAGGTTTTAATATTTCACATTTGCGATGGGGTGTTAATGGTGTATGCCACGGGTGTCAAACACAAGGCCCGCGGGCCAAATCCGGCCCGCCAGACTTCATCATGTGGCCCGCGCGAGGCGATAGCACGCAGGGCAGTGTGTCCCAGCTCCTGCCTAGGCCACCTCCTCTCACCCACCCCACCGCGGCCGCCTTACCTGTTCCTCCACTGTCGGCGGCCATGTTCCTGTAGGCACATATGTATGCGGCTACAGAAACATGGCCGCCGGCCTCCACGGCTACGTGGAGGAGGGCCCGGCCGCCTGTTCCATCTGATGCCTGGCAGTGACAGACACTGGGTGGGGACGTCATGACGATGACGCCGCCTGCCCATGCGTCTGTAGAGAAGTAGGAGCAGGCAGGGAAGCTGGAAGCAGTGAAGAAAAGCTGGTAGCCGCAGCAGCTGCAGGACAGACGGAGAAACAGTAAGTGAGGATGAGGATCACACTCACAATAAAAATATATATATCTGCTGTTTCCTGAGGTGTCCCCGTGTATAATAATAATAATGCCATGACACCACAGGCTGCTTCTCCTGTATAATCATTTATGTGTCATGGCATTACTTTTATTATATTATACAGGGGGAGCAGTCTGTGGTGTCATGGCATTATTATTATACAGGGGGAGCAGCCTGTGGTGTCATGGCATTATAATTATACACGGGGACCTACAGATACAACCGGCCCTTTGAGGGTGACCAAACTGCTGATGCGGCCCCCGATGAATTTGAGTTTGACACCCCTGGTGTATGCTAAATATCATTGTGCCTGTCTGTGGGATGCTCACTGCAATGTTGCTATATAAAATGTCGGAGGTCATTTTTAGAAGAAGAGTGTTTTATTCCCGCACAGAGTGCTCCTTTGTGCGTATTGGAAAAATATTTTCTTTTGCTTTTAGACTTCTGTATATAGCTATATAACTAAGAGGTGGTGCTGCCCAGTAGTAGAGATATCTGGGCGCACTCTGGAATGGATTTTGCAATACAGTACGTCCAACTGATTGTAACACAATGTTAAAATGTAAAGTTTATTAATACATTTATTAAAAGGTGTGAAGATCACATCCTCATTGTAAAATATATAGTAGCGGTGTAGAAAAGTCAAGAAATAGTGGTGCTCTGACATTTGCACTTAAGTGTCCCTTACTGTTCTTTTTATTAGTATATTCAATGTGTGGCAAGGAATATTAAGGTTACTGTATCTTGTTCATGGATACGGTCATTTGGTTTACAGCAAGTTGGTTGACAAACATTAGGTCGACACCATTAGGTCGACATGAGGATAGGTCGACATGGGTCCATGTCGACATGTTTCTAGATCGACATGGCTTTAGGTCGACAGGTCATTAGATTGACACAAGCATTAGGTCGTCATGGTTCAGGTCGACAGTCAATAGGTCGACATGTGTTTTTTGACCTGACATGTGCCAGCAGGCGGTATTTCATGTCCTTCCATCAGCTAGGGCGTGGAGGGAGAATAAAATAGTGTGCCGAGTGTAGCAAGGTGCCGTGCTCGAAGCATGGCGAGCGGATCGAGCCATGTGAGGGGATGCGGTGCTATGTTTCGGTCTCCATGTCGACACAACATGTGCCGACAGGCGGCATTTCATGCCCTACAATCCACTCGGGCATGGTGGGAGAATAAAATAGTGTGATGAGCGTAGTGAGGCACTTTGCCTGAAGCATGGCGAGTGCAGCGAGCCATACAAGGGGATGCGGTGCACTTCAACCAGTGAAAAACCCCATGTCGACCTTTTGACTGTCAACCTAATCATTGTGTTGACCTAATGAAATGTCGACTTAAAGCCATGTCGATCTAGAACCATGTCGACCTAATGGTGTCGACCAACTTGCTGTAGACCAAATGATCCCATTCCATTGTTATTATTTATTATCAGTTTCTTATATAGCGCATACATATTACGCAGTGCTTTACAGAGAATATTTGAACATTCACATCAGTCCCTGCCTCAGAGGAGCTTACAATCTAATCCCTACCACATGTACACACACAGACATTCTAGGGTTCATTTTTGTTGGGAGCCAATTAGCCTACCAGTATATTTTTGGATTGTGGGAGGAAACCAGAGTACCCGGAGGAAACCCACGCAAGTATGGGGAGAATATACAAACTTCATATGTGTGATATTTTTCTAGGTTCCCTGTTAGTTGTTCATTGATACAATTATTCAGATTTTCTTCAGTATTGTATCTTTTTCTGGGCTTATTGCCAGTTCTCAATTGTAACAATTAAATGTAATTTGCAATTTCTGTCTGTTTATTTCACATACAGTACTTCGGTTTTTAATATATGTATATAGTCGCTTACCAGGGAATTAGCTGTGGATAAGCCCTAATATGTAGCTTGAATCACCAAAATATTCCTACTTCTGTTGGTGCTGTGTAGCATTTTTATATTCTCTCTTTTATTGGGTTCTCATATACAGTAACATTCTCACTGTGGGGGTTATTTTGGTTCACTCTTTCTGCCAAAATCCTTCTTAATGTGCGTCACACGGGCATTTATCGCTGGCAATATGGTCGTTAAGCGACCATATTGCCAGCGATTGGAGTGTGCATCGGCGATAAAACGGCGGGTGCGCGCTCGCATTTTTAGCCCCCTTATGATCGCAGGCTAGACCAGCTTGAAAAAGCTACTGAGGACAGCGAAATGCGTAGGAGCACTACAAGTGACTTCAGATCGTCTCTACACCCACTGCCAGCTGTATTTACTTTTCTCTAACACAGTGGAACAAACAGAGCTCCACCGAGGAGTTCCAGCCCATACTTTGTTTGGGATTTCAAAGCTCTCGGGATTACAATAACTGGACCATCCACTGCATTCCGTGGCACAAGATATATTTGGGGGTACGCCACCTCCTAAAAAGCCCGGCAACATTTCTGTGGTAAAAGATCCAGTACTACCTGAGCCCCAGTTTCCTAACATTTGGATTACAACTACCGTACCCAATTGTGGATCCACATACAAACCCACTTTGGAAAGTTCCATCCACTGGAATCTTGGAAAATATGAGGGTGACTATTGATCTGAACATTATTTTTTACTTCGAATATGTTTTTTAATGTAATTAAGAAGGTCTTATGATTAAAATTGTTTTTCTTTTGCACACCTGACCATTTTAAACTAATTTATTTTAATTAAATCCTACAAAACTCCAGCGCAATCAACCACTTTCCCGTATTGCTGTTTACTGTATTGGGGCTGACCCCCCTTTTTTTAGATTGCTGCACTAGCCAAGCACACTCACACCAATACGCCTTTAGCAGATATATTTATATATCTCTTTTCTTTTTAGGCCAGCTGATTCCCTCCCCCGGCAGAGGTTCCCTTTCATCAGCGACCATCTCTGGTCGCTGATGAAAAGGAGACACTGAGCAATATATTGCTCAGCAATATATCTCCCCCGTGTGTGTACAGCTTAAGATGGACAAAACCATGTGCACTGCAGGGGGGCAGATGTAAAATGTGCAGAAAAATTAGATTTGGGTGAGTTATTTTGTTTCTGTGCAGGGAAAATACTGACTGTTTTATTTTTACACTGCAATATAGATCTCACTTTGAAGTAAAACCCCACCCAAATCTAATTCTCTCTGCACACGTAACATCTGCCCCAGCTGCAGTGCACATGGTTTTGTCCATCTAAGAAGGATTTTGTCAGAAAGAGTGAACCAAAATAACCCCCTGTATTCCCACAAAGCTTATGTATTCCACCGCTATTGTGCAACACATATAAGGCTTATGACACATTCATGTTCTTTTCTATCGTGTTTCTTGTGCATATTTCGTGTCCTGGTTATTCTTGTTGTATGCATGGGGCTCAAACACACAATCTCACATACTCAAGGGCATGTAATGCTCTCTTATGTTGTTGCCTCATATTCTAATATGAACTCAGTACTGTTCATTACCAGAATTATGCTGTTTTTTTATTTTCTGCAACAGGATTTGTGGCTAGATTGTATAAGGTTTTAATATATTTCACATATGCGATGGGCTGTTATTGGTGTATGCTAAATAGCACTGTGCCTGTCTGTGGGATCCTCACTGAAATGTTGCTATATCAAGCGTCGGCGGTCGCGAGTCGGTGATGTCAGCAGGGTGCAGTGAAGTGTTTACCTGACCTATTTCCCTGCATTAAAACAGCTTTATCAAAGGTGGCCCACTGGAAATTATTACACCACCGGTGTACCAGACGTTAACACTAACCTATTCAGAGGGGCAGAAAATGGGGGTGTGCCCCGAGGACACAACATCCCTGCAAGGATACGCCCCTTTTCCACAGGCCATACACCTTTTTCAGGGCATGCGAGTGTCCTGCTTGGAGACTACCAAATGCTGAGAGGTATTTAACTGTAAACAATATCAATTGGCTTCTAGAGCCTGATAATAAATATACAGTGGCATAAAAGGAACAAACAGCTCCTTTAATACCTAAATGGGTTATCATACAGTGCTATAGTAATTTTAAGATATATAGGTTTTGTTTTTGTGATTTAGATATTATAAATAAAGAATGTGTAAGGTCAATCCAGATGCATTCATACTCTTATTGTGACGTTTGAGCATTGTGTCTAAGGTAGGGTAAAGTGATTCTGTAATACACAGCTAATTCTATAACACAATTACCACACAAAAGCAGCATAATATTTCCAAGAAACCAGTTACTTGTACTTTACCCATAAACTGCACAAAGAAGGCTGGGGGTGGCTGCACAAGGCCATTACAATAACAGGCACGGAATGTTCTGAAAAATGCTAAGCAATTTATTGTATTACATGCATAAATTAAACAGCTTGTTAGTAATGCCAACATTATACTTCTGTTTTGCTCCAACGTCCACAATGTATTGTGGTGGAGACCATAATTGTGTGCAGTATCTTTCATTACTATTATAGTGTAGTACCACAGAAGAGTGAAACTTCATCACAGTTGCATTAATCCCGTCACAGTAATGCTAATCCCACCACAGGACACAAAAGAGCTGGACCACATCATAGTAGCACTAATCCTATCACAGACAGTAGCGCTAATCCCAGCACAGAACTGCTAATTCCCTTTATAGTTGAGATGAAACAAAATGACAACCAACGCATGTAGTTCAACAACAGGTTAAACTGTGTGCAGTTATCTATATTTAACTTTAAGAAGCAGCTTTATTGGCCAGGTATACTTGCGTATACTAGGAATTTCTTTTCGGTTTGCTGTGCAGCAGCCAGGTGGGTAACAAGTAAACAGCATACAGTATAAACAATAAACAATATAAACAGGTGAGGAAACATATACAGTCATATAGAAAGTTATTCTGAGGGGACACCGTGTTAGATTATGTGCAAAGGGTTATGGCGCGACTAGACAGTGAGGTGTTCATTAGTTCACGTGTCAACAGGTGAACCGCTTGAGGGAAGAAACTTTTTAGGCTTCTGGTGGACCTGGTGGGAATAGCCCTGTAGCGTCTGCCTGATGGCAGCAGGTTAAACAAGCCATGGCCAGGATGTAGTTGGTCCTTGACAATCTTCGTTGCACGTTTTTTTGCTCTGGACAGGAACAGGTCCTGGCAGTTCTGACTACCTTTTGGAGTCTGCATTGGTCTCTCTCGCTGGTGGAGCTGTACCAGACCAGTATTGAGGAGCACAGTACAGACTCCACAATTGCGGAGTAGAAGAGGAGCAGAATCTTCTGTGGGATGTTGAACTTCCTCAGTTGCCTAAGGAAGAATAGCCTCTGCTGCGCTTTTCCAACAATAGTATCAGTGTTGGTTCCCCATTTAAGGTCCCGGCAGATTGTGGTTCCTAGGAACTTGAAGGAGTCCACTAGTGACTCCACACTGTCAGCAGTTGTTAGCGAAGGATCACCAACAGCCTTCTTCCTAAAGTCTACTACCATCTCAATGGTTTTGAGTGGGTTGAGCTCTAGGTGGTTGCTGCTGCAACACCGGGCCAATCGGTCCACTTCTTGTCTGTAGGCCGATTCGTCCTCTTCCTTAATAAGGCCAATGACGGTAGTGTCATCAGCAAATTTGATTATCTTTACTGATTGCACCTCTGAGGTGCAGTCGTTTCTGTACAGGGAGAAGAGCAGGGGTGAGAGGACACAGCCCTGGGGGGCTCCTGTGCTGATGGACCACACTTGGGAGGTGAATTTCCCCGCTTTCACAACTTGTTTTCTATCAGTTAGAAAGTCCACAATCCAAAAACACATAGCTTCAGGGACTCCTAGGTGGAATAGTTTGGGGTGGAGGATGTTCAGGATGATTGTGTTGAAAGCCGAGCTGAAGTCAACAAACAGGACCCTTGCATAGGTACCAGGCATATCCAGGTGCTGCAGAATGCAGGTAGACTGCGCCCTCAACGCATCGATTAGTTTGGTAGGTGAACTGGAGGGGGTCTAGCTGGTGGCCAGTCACAGCTTTCAGGTGGTTCAGTACCAGGCAATGAGATTTTTTTTATGATCACAGACGTCAGAGCTATCGGACGGTAGTCGTTCAGATTTATAATAGTGGATTTCTTGGGGATCAGAACAATAGTGGAGCTTTTGAGGCAGGAGGGAACCTTGTGTAGCTCCAGTGATTTGTTGAAGATCCTGGTGAATATGGGGGCAAGTTGACCCGCGCATACTCTCAGAGCAGATGGTGACACCCTGTCAGGACCTGGTGCTTTCCTTGGTTTGGCCCTCTTGAACATCTCCTCTACCTCTACTTGGGTGACCTGGAGCAGGGCCGTTTCTAGAGGCGGACAAGCCGTGCAGCAGCCCGGGGCGCCGCACGGCTTGTCCGCCTCTGTTAACAGCTAGGGCGCCCGGCAGCTCCCCCCAACGCTGCTGCCACCGCCGCCTCAATTCCTCCCCCTCTCCCCGGCCACCTCGGCAACATCAGGCGCTCACTCACTGAGTGATTTCCCAGGGGAGGGGAGGGGAGCGGAGCGCATCTTCCGTCTCTCCTTCCCCTCGCTCACTGGGGCCTGGCTGTCAGCCAATCAGAGAGCGCTCGCGGGCCGGCAGCCAATCAGGAGCCAGCCCGCGAGGCATGAATGGCTGGCGGCTCAGGGACAAGGGGAAGGAGAGACGCGCAATGCGCTCCCCTCCCATGGAAAGAAGAAGCAGCATCAGCAGCACCTCAACCGACACCAAAACCAGGCAGCAGCTGGGGACTGGAGGGGGAGACCCAGGGCCACAGTAAGTTGTGGCACTTTGGGGGCATATCTGTGGCACTGTGGGTTCATATGTATGGCACTGTAGGGGCATATCTGTGGCACTGTAGGGGCATATGTATGGCACTGTAGGGGCATATCTGTGGCACTGTGGGGGCATATCTGGCACTGTAGGGGCATATGTGTGGCACTGTGAAGACATATCTGTGGCACTGTGGGGGCATATTTGGCATTGTGGGGGTATACCTGTAGCACTGTGGGGGCATATCTGTGGCACTATGGGGGCATATCTGGCACTGTAGGGGCATATGTGTGGCACTGTGAAGGCATATCTGTGGCACTGTGGGGGCATATTTGGCATTGTGGGGGCATATATGTGGCACTGTGGGGGCATATATGTGGCACTGTATGGGGCATATGGCAGTGGCAGGGGACTGGAGGGGGAGACCCAGGGCCAGAGACAGTGAGTTGTGCTGCTTGTGGCACTGTGGGGGCATATGTGTGGCACTGTGGAGGCATATGTGTGGCACTGTGGGGGCATATATGTATGGCACTGTGGGGGCATATTAGTAAATGGCATCAGTTGTACGGCAGCGGTGCCTGGGGCATAATGTGTAATAGGCATTACGGTGTGGGAGTATTGTGTAATTGCCATCACAGTGTGGTGTGTAATGGGCATCACAGTGTGGGATCTAATGGGCATTATGGTGTGCGACATAATGTGTAATTGTCATCACGGTGTGCGACATAATGTGTAATTGTCATCAGGGTGTGCGGCGTAATATGTAATTGTCATCACAGTGTGTGGCGTAATGTGTAATTGTCATCACAGTGTGCGGCGTAATGTGTAATTGGCATCACTGATAAATAGTGTATAATGATTTAAGTAGCCTGTCATTGTTTGGCCTTGATCTGTGAGGCGTATTAGGTAACTGTGTGGGCCTTTTAATTTTTGGTACTTGTTTCCTAGCACGGCCACACCGATTTACATCGGGGTGGTCGTGTCGGAAAAATCGGGTCGATCGCATCGCATGCGATGCGATCGACGCGACCGACCGATTTTGGACCCGATTTTTTTATTGAATGAAATGTAAATCGGGTCCCTGGGCCCCGATTTTACATTGGATTCAATGTAAAATATTCCCAACCCCCCCAAATTTAACGGCGTAAACCCCACCCCACGATAGACGCCAACCCGAAGCGTGGCGAGCGCAGCGAGCCCGCGAGGGGCGGCGGTGCGCGTCCTCCGACCTTTTCATTCCCCTACTATCCACGTCGGCGTGGAGTTGAGAACAGAATAGTGTGGCGAGCGCAGCGAGCCACCGAGCCCGAAGCGTGGCGAGCGCAGCGAGCCCCGCGAGGGGACGCGTATACCTGTGAAGTTATACGCGTCCGCTCGCCACGCTTCGGGCTCGGTGGCTCGCTGCGCTCGACACACTATTCTATTCTCAACTCCACGCCGACGTGGATAGTAGGGGAATGAAAAGGTCGGAGGACGCGCTCGCCACGCTTCGGGTTGGCGTCTATCGTGAGGTGACGACGGGGACATCTATAATGTGAAATGGGTCATATTGGCCCATTTCACATTTTTTCACATTTTTTCACGATTTCAATGTTAAAAAATATTTTAACATTGAAGCCTATGGAAAAATCGGGGGCATCGCGCCAATGTTAATGGTCCCGACCGACGCGATGCCCCCGATATTTTACCTTTCCCGACACGATTTCAATGTTAAAATATTTTTTAACATTGAAGCCTATGGAAATATCGGGGGCATCGCGTCGGTCGCGTCGGGACCAATGTTAATGGTCCCGACCGACGCGATGCCCCCGATATTGTGTCCTAGCCGGCAAAATGGACCTGATTTCAAAGGAAATCTGGTCCATCTTATGGATCGTGTACCTTAACTTAAGGGTACACGATCCATAAGATTGTGGCCGTGCTAGGAAACAAGTACCTAATTTTTTTATGTCACTGTGTGGCCTTCAGCCCGCCAACTTAAGTGCGGGAGGACAATGACTATTCCTGCGGTAACCAATGTCGGGACATGCAGGTTGCAAAAGTGAGATGTAAGGTAATTGTTTTCCTGCTAGACCACGTCCTTATATTAAGCCCCACCCCTTTAAAAAATAAACCACTCCCCCTATTTCGCCGCGCGCAATTTCTTCCGTATAGTTTTTTATTTGGGGGGGGCGCATTTTTATTTCTTTGCCTTGGGAGCTAAATTGTCTAGAAACGGCCCTGACCTGGAGTGACTGGAGTTGGCTGTCAACATTTGGTGCAGCACGGGGGGATTGACCGGAAGGCAGACTTAAGGGTGATGTAGCAGTGGTCAAGGGTACGCCCTTCCCTGGTGGGTCACTTGACTTGTTTGAACTTGGGTAGCTCCTGGCTTAGGTTAGTACTGTTGAAGTCACCCAGCACAGTAGCGCACGCAGGGGGGGTTTCTGAGTACCCAGAAACCCCCCCAGGAGTCTATGGGCCCTAGGCTGAAAGCTGAGAGTCTCCTCTTTCCATGGGTACAAGAATTAAAAAAATCGACCCGTGGGAACTGGAGATATCTGACTTCAAAGCAGTGGTCCCCATCCAAGCCTGTTAATTGCTCTTCCCACTCAGATATTTAAGGTTCTGTCTGACTAGAGTTTTTCTAAAGGTAGATTCGAAAAGCTGGGTCTCTCCCCCTTTTATGGACACTAGTAGCTTGTCTCTACTGTTCCCAGAACCAGAGATATCAGCCTTCCAGCAGCTGGTTACTGTTCCAGCTTTTATATCCTCGGTGGCAGATTGCTCTGCCTCCTGAACTCTAATCCCCTAGCCCCCAATACCATTTGGTAGGTGGGATTCTCTAGTTTTTAATTCCATTAAAATCTAAAAAATCTATTTCCGGGAACTGGAGATATCTGCAGTCAAGCAAACTGTCCTCCCACCAGAAATTTATGTACAGTATAAGCTCACTCCCCTATACACCCCTCCTCTGCGTATTAAACATCATCTACCACCCTGGAAGTTATGTATCAGGGCCCCTTCATTCAGCCCAATGCCCCCTTCTCCCACCTCATCTCCCACCATCTGTACAGTAAAGGGGTAATCAGTGGAAATTACTGATCCAGGCCCTACATGCTAAGGGGTTGATATAATACCCCCTACCACCCGCGGGACATCAAAGCTTCCCACACCCCTACTGCTGGAGGATCGGTAGGGGCCACAATACATTGCTATGCCCAGGGGTATTATTATTATTTATATACATTTGGTCTAGCTATAATACTTTAAATGACCCGGCATATACTGGGTCACCTAAGTTTACATCTCCGTGCTTTGCTCCGCCGGTGGTGCAGGGCTTCCTTTGCGCAGGCCAGGAGGGGGGTGTACACTCCCACTAGGACAATCAAGGCAAATTCCCGGGGGGAATAGAAGGGTTTGCAGTTGATACATAGCATCTCCAGGTGAGGGCTGCATGATTTGCCTAGGATCGTGACACATGGTGCACCATCTATCATTGATGTAGAAGCAGATGCCTCCACCCAAATCCTGGCAGGGACACCTGGGGGGTCAGCAATGTGGTCATCCATCCATATCTCTGTGAAGCATAGGACAGATGATCCTGCAATGCTCGACCTTGTGCTTCCCATGAGGAGGGATCATTAAATGTTGATCATTTGATTGTCGATGCATGGTCAAAATGTCAACAGTAAACGGTAGACATGATCAAATTATCAAGTAAATATACTATACATTTTGTGACTTACATTATGATTCATTCTGAATGTCGACTTTTTGACAACCATGTTTATACTTTTATATTATCACCATGTCAGCATGCATATATTTTGACTGCAGGTTAAAAACCACCATAAGTGCATATAGCATGATTTCAAATTTTGACGTTTTGATCATGTCAACATTGTGATATGTTAATAATTTTTACCACCAAAATGTAGAACAGTAATCATGTCAACATACATAAAATAATAATGATGATCAGTTTTAATGGCCAAATGTACAATATCCACTGAGAGAAGCGTAATGAGCTAAAAATGGTCCTGTCATGTCAGTCCCAATGACTTATCGGTCAGGGGTGTTTTAAGAGAGGAGGAGTACCACCGTATGTAGCGGGGTCTAAACACTAGAGTACTCAGACCGTACTGCACATGTGCAAATCTCTGGAGAAATGGTGCAGCGGACATTTTTACGGAGATTTACGCATAACTGCTGCTGCCTGCGCAAGGCAGCATTGTGGAGTAGGGGCACTAAAGCACTCAGACTCCACTCCACATGTGATTTTGTCAGCGCTCCTGTCGCTGGACTCACCCCTGGGACTCAAGGGCCTGTTTGGACTGTGCACCCATTATAAATACACCACTGATATATTTGATGGTTTAGGAGTTGAGCTGTGTACATTTCCCTCACTGAATCACTATATGATTGTGGACTGCGATTAAGGTCACTAAGTGCCCACTCACCAACCTGAGTAAATTGAAGGACTCTTGTTAGCGTTGAGGAATCAACTTTGGTGGATAACTTTCAAACTAACACATAAAGTATCCTTGGGATACACATATATTGGCTATTATAACTTTTGTGAGGAACCACATCAAATTGCTGTATTTTTGCCCCTGATGAAGTCATCATTATGACTAAACGCGTTGGGACAATTACGTTGTTTTATTGATTGTACGGTCAACACACTAAAAGGATTTCACACTAATTAATTGAACAGTATCATAAAATCTGTATGCACAATGTTATGCCCTTAGAGCAATTTTTATTAAATATTATTTGAACATACTTTGTTTACATTTTAAATTTAGTGCACTCTGAACCCATTCCTTCTTTTCATTTCTAAATGTTGGATTCTGTCTAACAGGGTATCTCTCTCCAGAGGTGCTGCTCATACTAAATCAAAGCGCAGATTGGTACCCTTTCCATATTATATATCATCAATTATTAGCTCTGGCCAACCCATAGCATATACCCACAAGTACGCCCTCATTCCGATAGGGATGATCATATGGTCCCACCCTTTTATAGTTAAATTAGTTGCACACACTGTGCACCCATATGTCAAGACCATGAACACGTCCACCACATTGTGATCCTTTAGACGGATCGATTGTCCATTTGCGACATCACCAATTTTTTTTCACGATTTTTTTCCAATTTTTCACAAAAAATTTCTCTACTCATGGTTAATCCTGATATGACCTTAAAGAACCTCCTAGTTAGATCCTGTATCGATGCATTGATAACCGGTTATTGGCCCACCCTTAGTGTCACTTGAATGAACCTTGTTTCTCTTTTCTTTTTCTGTCTATTAGTCTAATGCCTGGGGGGTCATGTCCCACCCTATATAGTTAACAATATAGAATTGTGCTCCCAGTAAGTGGACACACTTGTCGATATTGAGATCTTATTTAACAGTGGCTTATACTTATGAACGCATTTTTGTCCATATAACAGTGGCATGTGCAGTATGAAACATGTTTTCCTTTTCTCCCTTGTCCACACATACTGCGCATTTGCCCTTATTCATCTATATGCATATCTATGTCTGTACAATGATGATGTAGCCTGTCCTCCTACTGACTGCCTGGACCCTGCTTGCAATATGTCACATTTCAAAGCGGTCTGCCACCTGATCCCCACACTCACTGCACAGCACTTTGTTTACTATTGTCAATCATGGTTCTGCAACAGCCAATGAGGGACCTAGGCTGTCCACAACATGTGACACACCCATGTGACCGATCCACAGTCCAGAGCTTTAGACTCATACATGAACCATCCCCTGCTTCCTCACACTAGCCTCCTGGGTAAGCAGGTGGCAGACTGATAGAGTGACATATTGGCCCCCTCAGCAGCTTCAGCATTAGTATATCCGCTGCATATGAGTGCGTTAGCATACATCTTTGAATCAGGTCCTATTTTATCAGAGCCGGCCCTAGCCTAAATTATGCCCTAGGCAAGATTTTGACTGTTGCCCCCTAGCACCGCCACTAGTTCCGTCTCTGACCCTGCTGCCCTTTCCCAGCACCATCAACCCTCATCATAGCAGTCATCATTTTGGTGCCCCTACCAGCAATATTTTAAATAGAAACAGCGCACCCATTCGGTGCGCAGCCCAAACAGGGGTGTGTTCTTCCTGGAAAGGGGCATGGCCACACAATAGTACCCCCAATTCAAATTATGCCACACAGTAGTGCAACTTTATTCACATTATATCATGCGATGGTGCCCCTTATTCACGTTACATCACACAGTAGTACCACTTTACCTTATATACATTATATACACTTTACCTTATATACATCATATTATTCACATTATACCCTTAGAAAAAAAACCTGAAAAAATATTGTATTTTAAGCACCTCCATGGCCACACTGCAACCCAGCAAAAAGCAGTGTGTGCTGGGCAGAGAAGAAGAGCTGCAGCTGCTGCTGTCACTTAAGGGGACGGGCCCGGGGCCCCCACTGGGCCCTTCCATCAGACTTTGGCCTGGGTAATTTGTACCCCCCACCCCTTTCTCTCTGCACCCCTGATAATACCACACTGTAATGCCCCTTACACCTGACACACATTATTAATGTCCTTATAACCATAATGCCCCTTACACATTATGCCAACCTTTAATAATGCCTTTCATACACATAATGACACACATAATGCCCCTTACACATGTCACACATTTTTAATGCATTTATACATGACACACATAATGCCCATTACACATATGTTGCACATTATTAATGCCCTTATACACATGACACACATAATGCCCATTACACATATGTTGCACATTATTAATGCCCTTATACATATGACACACATAATGCCTGTTACACATATGTCACACATTATTAATGCATTTATGCATGACACACATAATGCCCCTTACACGTATGCCAAACACTATTGCACAACCAACCCACCCGCAGACAGGATTCGCACAGCCACTAACACTGTGACCTCTGCTTGGATACAGATGTTTCCTCATACATCTTGCCTCAATAGGCCATGCAGCTCCTGGCCAGTTCTGCTAATGTTGTGTGCCTTTTTTGCTGAAAATTTGTCTTATTTGCATTGTTATGACCAGCACACACAAGGAGCTTCCGATGATTAAAATGATATGCAGCATGCCTATATTCTGTGTGCGACTGTGGCTGTACCTGCATACGGAATGCTATGTTAGTGATTTCCATGAATACACTATTTCATATGCAGATACAGCCTCACTCACACACAGACTATAGGCATGCTGCATATCGTTTTAATCAGCAGAAGCTGCTGATGCCCCTAGGCATTCCAAATGCCCTAGGCAATTGCCTAGTTGGCCTATGCCTAAGGCCGGCTCTGTATTTTATCAGTGAATTTAAATGTCTAAATAATATACCATACCCATGGTCTGTTTTCCTTTACTGCAGCACTCAGTGATCACATATTAGCCCCTCCATTGATTTTTATATCAATAATAAACTGAACATATTTAAAAAAAAAAAAACTTTGAGCATGTTCCTAGATCATCCATTGTGCTTTTTTGAAAATCAATGACATGTATCTTATTATAATGTGATAAATGTAAAGGTGCCCATACATGGAGCGCTGTGCTCTGTAATTTTTGTACTAGATCGCATCCCATATAGTACAATAAGCATGCGATGTGCTGCAGCAGCGTGCTTTTTGTAGTAGATGCAATGTGTTCTAGTACAAAAAGTATGGGCTGCACATACTTTTTCTGCTGTGCGATGTGATGTGCGTGGGGGTGTGGATCGCATGGGGAAACCACTCCCTGTACAGGCACCTTAATGCTCTGTGGAGAAGCTGGCAGTAGTGCTTTTTTCCAATTGCTCAGATGGCTCAACACATAAGGTCAATGAGGAGACAGTTGTTGGCAGCAGAAAACAGCATGAGACTTCGGCGCATTTCTCTTGTGCTGGCAGCTTTCTCAAGAAGGTACAAAAATAGGTGGGCACTGTGTGGGAATATCCACCAAGGGGCGCTGGGGATGAGTACAGGCAGCTGCGCTGGCGGGTTAGTTGTACCCATTGAAAACAAGAAAGCAAGGGGGATCAGAACTGAAGTTCTGTGGCAGCGCTAAATGGGGATAAAATGAAAAAAATGTGTTTGAAGATTGGATGATCTTTATAAACAGTTTTATTAAATGGTTAAACAACCTGTATATATTTTAGTAAAATCAAGAATGCAAAATGGCATGTACATGAACAATAAAATATGTATAATAAAACATATATAATAAAACACTCTGCCTGCTGGATCTTGTGTTATACCTCTGGATGAAACAGTACTGAGCAATTGGATGTATAGTATAATTACCACTCCTTGGATGTTGGTATACGGCACTGAGCTCAGGGATCGTCCTGCCATAAATGGGTTGGAGTGTGCGGTATCCAAAGAATCCGGAAGGTTCTCCCAAATAGTGGGGGAGAGGGAATGTTGGGCCCTGATGGGCTTTTGTATGAAAGTGAAGCACTCAGCCAATTTGTAATGGATCCTCTCTAGTGTGTGGCCTGGAAGAGTGGTGGAGTTCTGTGGCCACTGGAGGTGTTTCCAAACGGTACTTCCCACTGGTAGATGGAAGGTTGTAGGGTAGGAATGTCCCAATGAGGGTGGGCGGAAATGCTCCCAACTGGCAATTTGACCAATGTAGAACCCAACTGGGCTGGGGAGATGTTTAGCTCCCAATTGCTGGGGGGAGGGGAAAAGTGGGAGTCCTCACTGTTGGGTTGCCGTATCGGACAGAAGGTTTCTCATGCAGTAGGAGGTGCTGTTTAAATCCCTGATTACCAATGTGGTCCAATTAATTAGTTAGCAAGAGTTTTAGTATAACTATGCTTGCACTTTTGTTATAAATGTTCAGCAGCAAAAGCAATCAAAAAACACATACTGTACTGTATAAAATGAACACATTTAAATAAACAATTTAAATACAGTAAATAGTTAGCAAAAGCACATACTGTATTTTAGATATTTATATTTGTATGAATATCGCCTGCTACTCATAGAGTATTTTCTATCACAATAAAGAGGAAAAAAAAGAAAGAAGGGGGAGAGGAACAGAGGCTATACAATCCAGTTGCTATAGAGACTAATACAAACAAATTCCATCATAGTATAAACTATCATAGGTCAATCAGCAGGAGAGAAATAGGTATTAAATATTCAATTAATATTATATACAGTATGTTTATAATTAAAGGAGATGGATGTATAATATTTACAAAAGTACATTCAATCCAGTACCTACTTTTATAATTTTAGGTTCTTAGAATTCACCAATTTCTAACCATCTTGGGCTGGGGCCGCAGCATTCTTGCTATAAGCACTACTGGGGACATGATATGTAACTGGCACTAAATATGTGAATCAGTACCTGAGATAGCACACAAACTTAGTTTCATGTTTTCAAACCTTGTTTTATACACAAATAAAATATGTTTTGTGTATTCCATGTGTTTGTTCAACATAAAAGCAAGATACCTCAAGATACATCAATCCTTTATACAAAATTATTCTGGCATTTTGGATAAGAGATACTCAACCTGTATAATCAACAAATTTAGTGATAGACACATGGTCCCCTTTCCAAATAAAAAACAGGTAATCTATATAGCGTCAATAGAGGACCAAATGATCATTATATTAACGTGTTCTCCATCGTTATATGCAGAGGCGGAACAAGCGAGTTGTGGGCCCAGGTGAAAAAATATGGTTTGTGACCCCACCAAACACGCACAAAAAAAAAGCATAGTGTCTTTTGTTTGTATACTTCAAATGTAAAGCCTATTGCACATTATGCCACAAACTGTAGTGCCGATTATACATTATGCCACACACAAAAATTCTCATTACATATTATACCACATCGAATTGCCCATTACACATTATGCCACACACAGTAATACCCAATAATGCCATTACATATTATATCCCACACTCTATTGCTCATTACACATTATGACACACACACCATAATGCCCAGGACATATTATGCCAGATAACTGCACTTACCTAGATGATTGTTGTCAGGAGTTACATGTTCGATGCCAGGGTTCACATGTTCCTTGCCAGTGGGTTTCATGTTCCTTGTTACATACAACGGGGTTGTATGCTCATTGCCAGAGGAAATACATGCTTGTTGCCAGGAGTAATTACATGCCCGTTGCCCAGGTAGGATTACATGCTCGTTGCCCAGATGGGATTAATTTGCTTATTGACAGGGGTAGTTACATGCTCATTGACCAGGGATTACATGCTCATTGCCCAGGTGGGATAACATTCTGGTTGCCTGGGATGAAGGCACACGTCGTGCTAGCACTTCCGGAATCCGCACTTCCAGGTAGCGCTGGGTGCCCTGACAGAAAATATAGTTGCAAGAAGACCTCTAGCATCTATTGTGGCAGCCATTAATGGAGGGGCGCAGGGTCTCTGTAAGTGGACAGAAACGCTGAGCCCGAGGCATCACTCCCTGCTTATCTGGCTCCTGGTTTGAATTTTTTTATTTAAATGGCAAGCAGGGGATAGCCGGTAGAGGGGAGTGCCTCTTTGACGAAGGGACACCCTACCATGCTTACCGGATTCCACTGACTCTACACATGTGTAATGCACCCAGGAGCAGCACCACTTACACATAATGCCCTCAGTAGTGCCATTTATAAACAGGATGCCCATGGTAGTGCCACATGCATAATGCCCCTCATAGTGCCACATACATACTTCCCCACCCACCCATAGTGCCACACAAATGAAGCCCCCTTAGTGCCATATAGACCATGGAAGTTGGCACTGCCTGGAGTCATCGGAGAGAGGGGGACCTACCTGCCACTGCTGGGTGTACAGAGGCACCAGGCGAAGAGGTATGGAGCTCCTTCTGTGGGCAGAGGGGGAACAGTGCTCCCGCTAGGGACGGACATCGATGGTGAATGTGTCAGAACCATTTTTGTCATTTAATTGTGCCCTTCCAATGTTTGTCACCATTAAATGTGGATAATTTGATGGTGTTCCAATGGTGGCTTGTTTGTTTCTAATTCCCAATAGCTATGCCTCCCCTCGCTGCTGTCTGTTTCAGGGAACCGTCCTAGGTTCTTTGAAGGCTGTCTGACTCTCTCTGCTTCAGACATGAGCCTGCTCAGCCCCCCTCCCCTCTCTAGGGTTGATGCTAGGTAACAGGGCCAAAAGCTAACTCTGATTGGCTCTCACTGTCTCAGAGAGCCAATAAGAGAACAGACTTCACCCTGCAGAAGCAGCAGCAGTCACTCACACAGCAAGTGCCACAGACATACGGAGCTCAGGAGGATTCAGAGGAGACAGTGATGCCACTGAACTTCATACAAGCTCAGGCTTCTGCGCATGCGCTACTCATATATCACTTTTGATGCAATGGTTAGTTACCATTGCATCGAAAGTTTTAATGGTGGAAACCCTGCCATTATTTGAGGGTGGGCTTCCGAAGTCCATCCCTAGCTCTCGCTGCCAGACAGAGGGGGTGGAGCTCTTGACTTGGAGCTGGGCAGAGGCCGGGACGAAGCTGCTGGCTGTAAGCAGTAGCTCCCCCTGATGGTGGCCTGCTTCCGACGATCTTTTAAAAAACTGTGGTATGAATGTTGGTGGAAGCAGGCCCCATTAACTCTCCCTTGGGCCCCTGCTGCACCAGCACTAGTTCCACCCCTGGTTATATGGGATGGTGTGATTATATGGATATATAGATAATTTTGGGACATTAGTATTTTGCATAATTAAAATTAAGGCGGTGTCTGATTATAAAAGGCATTGCTATTTATGATGAGATTTGAGGAACTGGCAGACAGTTATCTGCAGGCAGGCATCTATCAATCTTAAATGTGCATTATTTATTTCAAAAGTTTTGTATTGTGGCCAGACACTATAAAAAAATCTTGGAAAGAATTTCTGCTTCAGAAGATAAAAGCAGATAGAGGGTAGGTAATAAGGGGGGAAAAAAATGATAAAAGTGACTCAGAGATTGCAGGCTATACAAAATAATCTGAGAGAAGCAGGAAATGTACCAGATCAACAAGCTCTGGAGGCCAAAAGACGGTTGAAAAGCTATCTGTCAGAACAATACAGAATACAATGCTGCAGTACTGTACCAATATCTAGTGCTGGAGAGAAGCCCCATCCTGCATTACATGAATTGGAATAACCAGAGGAAAAAACACTGTGGGCTATTCCAGGAGATGAGCACTAAAGGTCAAAAGAAGCTTATTAGAAAACAGGTCAAGGTTTTTTTAATAAAAAAACTTTACATGACTTTCAGGGCCAATCACTTGTAATATCCTTTTTTTTTATTTTGGACAGTGGCGTCTCCTGCCTTTAGACTTAAGGGTGGCTGCAATTTTCCTGGGTACTGCTCGTTGCAAACAGTCATTAATTATTTGCAGGTTATTAGTTTGATTTGCGCTGTACTAGTGTTTGTATGCATGTACTATAAATACATGATGTACTCATATGCACACAAAAACAGGTACAGAGCAAAGTACACACTTTTAATAATTTTAATATTAATTAAAGTACACAAAATTATACTCTTAATAAAGATCTACACAAAAATATTATTAAAACAAAATAAAGTTCCATGCACCTCTCTGGTGCAATGCATATCTTCCTTCAGCTGCATCACACTGAGCGACTCACTGAAGTCTGGGCATGCTCACTGCAGAGGATTTGCTTCTGCTGGGCTGCACAGACAGCAGCCCATAGAAGCACTGTAGCTCTGGAGATTTGCACAGAATGGCTTCCTGTTGGAAAGCTATTGCTGTCATCGCTCCATGTACTGACAGCCCAAGAAGAGGAGGAGTTTCCAGCTCTGTGTTTGATGAGCAGCTTCCAATAGGAATCTACTACGTGCTGAACTCCTACTCACAGGTTTGGGCTGTTGCTGTGTCTGCACTGCTGCTTCATGGAGCCTGGTGAGAGGAGGTTACCAGAATGTCAGAGACACAGCCAGCAAGCGCCAGAGCTCCAGAGGTGCCCACAGGGGGCAGCACCGGAGCTCTGGTGTTGTCTGTCTGTGTCTCTGGTGTTGGGATTTTGACTGGAGGGGCTGCAGCCCTATAGCAGGAGCCTCTCTTGATTTTGGGTCTTACCCAGTGCTTAAAGTGGTCCTGGAGAGGTGGCGGAACTCACTCTCCCAAGCGCCGACCGTCGTTAGGCAGAGCAACTTTGAGATTGTGCCTTGGGATTGACAGAGGTGCAACCAGTTTTTAATGCCAGCAAATGAAAATGTTACTGTCTGTTTAGTTATATTGGTTCTGAAATACACATTGGCAACACAAACAAAAGAAGTGCAAGAGCAAGGGGTGATACCTCCATATAACTATGATGTAAACCATTTGGTAGAAACACTGTACTGTATACAGTCTGAAAGTGAAGGGTGCGGGGGGGGGGAGCTTTAGGGGTTATAATAGTTTGAAATACATTGTAGATGCTTTTAAACACCTTTGCCACCAGCGGTGATTACAATGTTAGTGCATTGATAGTTCTATGCCATCAATGCTACTCTCAATTATTTTCTGCCAGCTCTCTGAGTTTTGGGGGAAAGGGGCACATTTACTAAAGCTTCTAAATATGAACAGAGGTGAAGTTTCCCATACCAACCAATCAGAATCTGTCTATCATAACTCTATTGCATCCAAGAAAAGGCTAAACAGATTCTTATTGGTTGCTATGGGCAACATCACCTTTTTTTCTCTTTTTTTAGAAGCTTTAGTAAATATACCCTAAATCTTTGTCACTTGGGTGCCCAATTGGTTTCTGATGAAATTGAGCCTCTGTTGGCAGTGTCATGAGCCGATACTTAGAGAACATATGGTACAGAAGCCACATAGGAACAATATGTCATATTCATATAACTACAGTTCAGCTACATAATACATAGCAATAGAGTTTTTATGGCAGGGTAAAATATGAAGTTCCCTGATCAAACATCCTGGAGACACCATCCTCCTACGTCTCTCATGTATCAGCCAACTGCTTCCCCCTGTGCCATCCCTCCCTGCGTCTCTCCACCACTATCCCCTCCTGTATCTCCCTAGCGGCATCCCTCCGCTGAATCCCAGCAGAGTCCCCCTTATATCTCATCAGCATCATCTCCCATGCTTCACCCCTTATATCTCATCAGCATCATCTCCCATGCTTCACTCTGTTACTGTCCCCTCTTGCACCATCTTCCTGTATCTCACCATTATCGCCTCCTGAATCTCTCCAACACAAATACCTCCAGCCTCATCCGCCATGCTTCTCCCAGCACCATCTTTACACACTGTGACTGCCCTGCCTCTTTTATGGATGTATTGATTAAATGCCCTAGTAACTGCTGCCCCCTAGGCACTCACACACACTTTGGGGGACATTTACCAAAATGGATTCGTAGAAAAAAGGTGTATTCGTAGGGAGAAATACACCTTTTTTTTACGAATTTGTATTTTCGGGATTTACAATCCCAAAAATACAACAATTCGTAGTCCTAAAGATGGAACATTCGTATTTGTATTTACAAATACGAATGTCTACACCATCGATAGAATACGACAGAAATCACCATTCAAAAGAATGGTGGTTCCTGATTTACTAAGCAGCCGTACTGATAATACGGCTGCTAAGTGGTGTAAAACACCCACGCAAATACGACAGGAAAATACACCTTGCTTTCCCTGTCGTATTTGCTTTAAGCCTGCACGAATCAGTCAGATCCGTGCAGGCTTTAGTGTAAAAAAATTGAAAAATAAATAGATAAAAAAAAAAAAAATCGCCGTGGGGTCCCTCCCACAGCTGTAACCAGCACCAGGCTGACAGAGCCGGGGCCGGTAATTAAAAAATCAGGGAATCCGACAAATAGGGGTTCCCCGATTTTTAACAACCAGCCCCAGGCTCCAGGTCTGGGGCTGGTTCCCAAAATACGGGGGACAAAATGACTAGGGGTCCCCCGTATTTCAAGAACCAGCCCCAGGCACAACCAGCCAGCAGGGTAATGCCACAGCCGGGGGACACTTATTATATAAGGTCCCGCGGCCAAAACATTAACCCTACCGACCAGTCAGCCTGGCCAGGGGCCCTGGGGGAGTGGGGACCCCCCCAATAAAGGGGTCCCCCCCCTCCAGGACATACCTGACCAGGCTGAAGCCTGGTGCTGTCCTCGATGCCCCTGGGCGGTGGGCATCGAGCTGATAGTGGTGTAAAAAAAAGATTAAACTATTGTCTAATACTGGGGAACTATGAGTCCCAGCAAGCCTCCCCCGCAAGCTGGGACTTGGAGAACCACAAGTCCCAGCCTGCGGGGCATTAAAGGGCCCGCTGGGTCTTTTAGTGCCACAGTATTAAAAATAGTACAATAAAACACACTGACACATACTTAAAATAAAACTTTAATACATACAAAGCCCACACATACTAATACTTACCTATCTTCTTTCCGTAGGTTGCCCTGGTCCTGATGTCCTGCAGTCCTGTGTCATCTTCGGGATCCATGTCGGCGATGGCGTCCCCGTCCGGATCCGACGAAATCCATGTGGGAACCTATGGAAGGAAACCATACTCACCTGTCCCAGGGCGACGTAGTCCAGGTAAGGGTCTTTGCAAAAAAAAAACCCGACACGCGAAACCAGCCGGACAGCAGAGAGCCGCACGGTGTTTGTGTACATCGTGCGGCTCCGCCCCCGAATGCCGCTATTGGCCGCCTTGCGGCCTAGCGGCCAATCAGGAGCCGCTAGGCCGCAAGGCGGCCAATAGCGGCATTCGGGGGCGGAGCCGCATGATGTACACAAACACCGTGCGGCTCATCTGTCCGGTCTGGTTTCACGTGTCGGTTTGTTTTTTTGCCAAGACCCTTACCTGGACTACGTCGCGCTGGGACAGGTGAGTATGGTTTCCTTCCACAGCTTCCTCCATGGATTTCGTCAGATCCGGACGGGGACCCCATCGCCCACATGGACAGCGACGGTCGACATGGATCCCGAAGACGACACAGGACTGCAGGACATCAGGACCAGGGCTACCTACAGGATGAAGATAGGTAAGTATTAGTATGTGTGGGCTATGTATGTATTAAAGTTTTATTTTAAGTATGTGTCAGTGTGTTTTATTGTACTATTTTTAATACTGTGGCACTACAAGACCCAGCGGGCCCTTTAATGCCCCGCAGGCTGGGACTTGTGGTTCTCCAAGTCCCCGCTTGCGGGGGAGGCTTGCTGGGACTCATAGTTCCCCAGTATTAGACAATAGTTTATTCTATTTTTTACACCACTATCAGCTCGATGCCCACCGCCCAGGGGCATCGAGGACAGCACCAGGCTTCAGCCTGGTCAGGTAAGTCCTGGAGGGGGGGACCCCTTTATTGGGGGGGTCCCCACTCCCCCAGGGCCCCTGGCCAGGCTGACTGGTCGGTAGGGTTAATGTTTTGGCCGCGGGACCTTATATAATAAGTGTCCCCCGGCTGTGGCATTACCCTGCTGGCTGGTTGTGCCTGGGGCTGGTTCTTGAAATACGGGGGACCCCTAGTCATTTTGTCCCCCGTATTTTGGGAACCAGCCCCGGACCTGGAGCCTGGGGCTGGTTGTTAAAAATCGGGGAACCCCTATTTGTCGGGTTCCCTGATTTTTAATTACCGGCCCCGGCTCTGTCAGCCTGGTGCTGGTTACAGCTGTGGGGGGGACCCCACGCCGATTTTTTTTTAAATTTATTTATTTTTCTATTTTTTTTTTACACTCTGCAGCCTGCACGGATCTTACTGATCCGTGCAGACTGCCTGTACGAATTCGTATTAGCGGCCGTATATATGGCCAGCTAATACGAATAGTTACACCATCGGAGGGTTACAAAGCAGTCGTATCTGACTGCTTTGTAATTTCCCCTCTGGAACACCACTTTGCATACGACTGAAACAATCGTATGCAGCCAGAGGGGAAATACCAATACGAAAAACTAGGTTTTTAATATTGGTAAATTTCCCCCTTTATATCTATTATAATAAAATTTTCAGCTGAACAGACCCAGCGATCCCTAAACTAACACACCACATTGCATACAACCCCACCATACTAGCAACCCCACTCTTCGTTCCCTAATACCACCCCCACCTCTCATTCCCTAATACCACCCAAACCCTTTCATCCCCTAATACCACCCCCAGCAGCACCCCACCCCTTAATATCATCCCACCCCCTCATTCCCTAAACACACCTCAGCAGCACTTACACCCAAATTAACTAGTAACACCCCCATCTACACCCCAACCCCACTTTTTATTCACTATTTAAAACCCCAAACTCAGAAAATCATTCAAATGTAAACATGTAATATAAATCCCCCCTCCCCCGACTCACTGATTTAGGCTCTGTTTCATAAAGGACATTTGGAGAGGGTCCAGGAGCATAATGAGGAGGTAGAGGTTGGCTGGCCAGTCCTGTTGCCTGTGTGCCCACTCTGCTCTCATTCCTCGCAGCGCCGTGAGGTCCATGGTTTCTGGCTGCTGTTCTGCTCTCCTGTAGACGTCGGTCCATGACGTCAACGCGTCTTATTCTCAGCCTGCCATAGGAAGGAGGAGGCGGGCCATGTGACTATGCCGCCGGTCTCCCACTAGACAGCTATTGGGTGTCTCTTCACACAGCAGGTCAGATGGCATTCAGGCCGGGCAAGGTGGGCGGACGGAGGCGGAACCGTTCCACCTGCAAACCCCATTCCTGCCCACTTTAACCCCTGGTCTTACCCAAAAATGTTATATTACTGGGGAACCTCCAGGACAATAATCCAAATGCAAGTGTATTTGTATTCTATAGATTGTAAGCTTGCGAACAGGGTCCTCCTACCTCCATGTCGGTTTGTATATACCCAGTTTGTTTAATCACTGTTGTCTCCAATTGTAAAGCGCAACGGAATATGCTGCGCTATATAAGAAACTGAAAATAAATAAATAATTATGCTTTCTGAAATAAAGGCCATGTAAATTATACTATTTTTCAGTGCGGTTCTAAACTTTTCCTTTTGTTCTTACACCTGATGAAGATTCAGTCCTGCAGAATACGAGATACATTTTAAAATTACATATGTCTTTTTCAGCTGAAAATTTATTGATTATGAAAGCTCATTTTGTGCATCCGAACTCTGATGCTACACAAACATTGCTATTTCAAGCTAATAAATTCTACTTTCATCTTGTACCTAATGGAAGAGTCATTTGTAGGAAATGACTTTATAATTGCGTTGAAAGTTAAAAATATTTTGTTGAACATGTGTGGACATTTTGTTGTATTCATAAAAGTAATTGATTTTTTGGCAGACCAGTTATTAAAATCCAAATATATGATAGTTAGGGAACCTGAAGAACATAATAAGCATCAATCAGCTAAGAATGGATATTTATTTGCAGAAAGAAAAGATGGCAGAACATCTAATAAATGCAAATGTGATTAACAAAAAAACAGAAAAAGCACAGCACTCTCACAGTAATCAATTGATTGCTTCTTCCTACTTCATGGCAGCCATTACATTGGGTTCATCCCTCTCTCGCTCTCCCAATTAGACAGGTAGTTTTTCCCCCAGGATTATTATTATTCTATTTTTATTTATAAAAGGCGCCACAAGTGGTATGCAGCGCTGTACATATAGAACACATTATAAACAGTACAGGGTATACAGAACTAGACATAACAGTGACAGAAAAACAAAAACAGAGCACCATTAACAGCACAAATCTTTTTTTTTTTTTTTTTAATTGAGTCTTTTATTAATGCAAAAAAATGCAAACATATTAAAACATACAAACAAGAACAACACTGTAGGATATCAGAACCCAATAATAAATCCACAGAATCCACTTATGGATAATCATGCATCACATCCTACAACAATTAAAAAAGACAAACAGGACAAACAAGGCGAGCCGCACACCAAAGAAACAAAAAGAAAATAGGAACTACTAATCAGCATTCGAACGAGGGAGTCCATGCCCCCAGGAAAAGGATTGGGTCT
The DNA here is from genome assembly GCF_055691185.1 of Crinia signifera. Classification (NCBI taxonomy): domain Eukaryota; kingdom Metazoa; phylum Chordata; class Amphibia; order Anura; family Myobatrachidae; genus Crinia; species Crinia signifera. The sequence continues at coordinate 189,624,714 of NC_139219.1, forward strand.
CAACCATGGAATATTGCCTGAAGACTACAGACTTATTACTGGTAATCAGAACGTTGACCTAGGCGGGAAAACTTTTGAAGGCACTTGGAGGTGAGTAAGTCAAGACCAGTTAACTACCAATTCACTACTTAATAGGGACAAACGGGGAACAACAAAAGAACAAATAATGACTATAACTTGAAGAACCTTTCTACCCCATAAACTTTTGACTTTTGTTAATCTTGAGTTAACTGTGATAAATGCTAATAAATCATCTTATGGCTATTTTGCTAGCTAGTGCACATAATAAGAGCTAAAGCAAAGTGATAATCTGTGCTAATCCGTGACTACTCTCAAAAAAAAAAAAAAAGTATATAACGTGTATCAAAAGATCAGTATCCCTCCATTATCAGAGTGTGTCCATGTGTCTAGTGATAAAAAAAAAAAAAAAAAAAAAAAAAAAAAAAAATATTTAAGTAAAGTAACAAGCTGCCCATTCTAACAGCTCAGATGCTGTACTCTATACCTCAGGCTGCTGTGAGAAATAAATAGAGGATTTCCACTTGCCCCAAATCTTATAAAATTTCCCATTTGCCCCCCTAGAGGCATATACAAATCTCTCCTGTTGGCAAATTCTATTAACCAAGTTGATCCATTCCCTCCTAGAAGGGGCTAACGAGGAGAACCATGTTCTGGCTATAATCACTTTTGCGATTGCAGACACATTCCTGACCATAACTTTCCATTCCCCATTGCTGTTGCCTAATTCCCACACACCAAGTACCATGCTCAAGGGGGTTAGCACTCCTCTTGGGACACCCAGGTTCACCAGAACAGTCATTACTTCACCCCAAAAAGACTGAAGTTTCCCACACTCCCAGAGCATGTGCCAGAATGAGCCAGTATCTGTGCTACACTTCGGACAACGGTCCGAATACGTATTTGCAATTTTCTTTAGACCCACTGGCGTTACGTATATTCTATGGAGGATATTAAATTGAACCTGCTGGACGCGGATAGATGTTGTGGCTATACTAGGGAACGACACTATTTCACTCCAAGGTACCTGGGCCATTTCCGGGATATCTCCCTCCCATTTACTTTTCAAAGATTCAAGTTCCTCTTGGCGCCAGTTAGTAAGTAGGAACTTATATAATTTTGATAATCTTTTAGCGGACCCCAACTGCCTAATAAAAATTTTGCAAGGGGAATGTATCAGTTGGGATCCAATATTGCAGTGCTGCAACGCTCTCTTAACCTGAAGAAATCTGAACTGCATATAGTTAGGGAGGGAAAATTCCTGTTGGACTTCCGAGTAGGGTCTGAATTGGTCCCCCCTAAAAAATTGGCCAATAGAACTTAGCCCGAATTTGGCCCAAATAGTACCCCCTTGCATTAATTTAATGCTTCTGGTGTTTGCCACAGAGAAGATAGATGACTCGGGATCCACACCCTGATATTGTAGAGTCTTTTGAGCCCAATTCCATATGGTCAGTGCTTGCTTGAAGATTGGCGGGGAATCCCGCCGTGACTTCTGAGACAAGATTGCCTGTAACAGGGTATAATCTTGATCAAAATAGGCCACAAGCTCCCTGTCCTCTTTTGTAGATTCCCCGTCCCGAATCCAGGAACAGATGTGCGTCAACTGCGCGGCAATATAGTACAATTTCATATTCGGCATCCCAAGCCCGCCGTTAGCCCTGTCTCTACACAGGGTAGATATTTTTACCCTTGGGCGTTTGTTTTGCCAAATGAACGAAGTAAGGATTCCGTCTATCTCCTTGAATAGTTTGTTATTAAGCGTCACCGGGGAGTGATGAAAAACATACAGTAGGCTAGGGAGAATGGCCATCTTAATCAGATTAACCCTGCCAATTTGTGTAATGGGCAACTTAAGCCATCTATGACACTTACGCCTAATTTCACCCAGCAGGTTGCTAATGTTCTCCTGGATGTACTCCATTGGATCTGCTGTGACCCAAATACCCAGGTATTTAAATTTACTGGTTCGGTGTAGTGGTACTGCCATCTGGACCTCTATTGTTCTATCTCCCAAGCACATTAAGTTTGATTTAGCCCAATTCATCCTGATACCTGAGTAGAGGCCAAATTTTTCCAGACGTTCCAAAACCACGGGCAGATCAGTCTCCGGGTTTGAAACTCCAACCAACAGATCGTCGGCATAAAGGGACACCATATTGCCGCCGTAGTTACAATCCGCCGTGCCTATCGCGAGCTTCTGCCTCAGAGTACACGCAAGGGGCTCTACCGCAACTGCAAAAAGCAGCGGCGATAGAGGGCATCCCTGACGGGTCCCCCTGGCCAGGATAAAAGGGGAAGACGTATACCCATTAACTGAAACCCTAGCGTCCGGTTTTTGGTACATCAATCTGACTCCTTTAATAAAGCCCTCCCCAAATCCAAAAGCCCTAAGAACGGCCCATAAATATTCCCATTCTATCACATCGAAGGCCTTTTGAGCGTCAAATGACGCCAACGCAGCATTACTAGCCTGACTGTTATTTATCTGAATATAGGAGTGAACTCGCCTTAGATTTACCGCAGTGGATTTGCCCGCCCTAAAGCCCGTTTGGTCAGGATGAACAATGTGATCTAATACTTTACTTAACCGATTAGCAAAAATTTTTGCAAATATTTTTGCGTCTGTGGCCAAAACTGATATCGGACGATAAGAATCCATTTCGAGGGGATTTTTCCCTACTTTCGGGATCATTGAGATCACGGCCGCTGACATAGACAAGGGGAAGGTATCACTGTCCATTATAGCTCGAAACAAGTTAAACATGGCAGGGGCAAGAATTTTAACATATTTTTGATAAAATTCGGCGGGCAGCCCATCCAACCCTGGGGCTTTATTTTTAGGTAACCCCTGTATCACCGCCACTATCTCTTCTAGACTTATGGGAGAATCCAGGAGAACTCTCTCATCCTCGGGTAAATTTGGCAGACCTATTGAGCTCAAAAAACCCTCAATGGAGTCCTTGCCCTTCTCCAACCGAGATTGGTAGATTTCACTGTGGTGCGCGGCAAAGGCCAATGCAATTGAGGGAGTATCTGAAACCAGTTCCCCGGATAACCCCCTAATGCTGGAAATAGTCCTGGAAGGTGAGTCTTGTTTCGCTAATAGCGCCAACCACTTCCCTGAACGGTCCATGTTGGCACTCCTACGATGATCCCCCACTGTTACTCTGCGCGATTCAATATTTTGTTTATAATCCAGCCACTCCTGCTGGGCGGCATGCCAAGCCGATCTATCCACGTCCAGAGCTGTTATAACGTATTTAGCCTCCAGTTCAGAAACACGGCTCTCTAGTTCTAGGGATCTAAGCCTGTGAGACCTCTTTAAAAACGCGATCTTGTTGATCAATAAGCCCCTGGCGTACGCCTTAAAGGCCTCCCAGACCACAATGCCGCTTGCGGTCCCATTATTTATTTAAAAAAACTCCTCCATTCTGGTTACTAAGTCCTCTTGATCATCCATCTGAGCTAACCAGAAGGGTTGCAACTTCCAATAGCTAAACCCCCTATCAATATCCAGGTCAAGCTGAATAACTAACGGGGAGTGGTCTGAGACTCCACGGGGCTTGTAATCTATTTGCCGAATTTTATTTAGCATACCATGGGAAACCAGCACCAAATCAATTCTTGAGAATACTTTATACGACGCTGAATAACACGAGAATTGCTTCCGTGCTGGATTCCTGATACGCCAGGGGTCACACCATCCTAAGTCCCCAATAAAATCCCTGAATTTACTGCCTTCATTCCTCAAACTCTGGCCAGGTTTCCATCTGTCTATCCGGGAGTCAAGGACTTTATTAAAATCCCCTAAGCAAATTGTTTGGGCATCAGGGTAATCTGCCGCAAATTCTACAGCCTCTCTAATAACCTCGTATGAGAAGGGTGGGGGAATATAAACGGAAAGAATACAAAGCCTAATCTGATTAATCCGCCCCTCTAAAAAGATATACCTACCCCCAGGATCCACTTTAATTGTTCCAGGTATAAAGGCACATGACTTCCTAATCAAAATGGACACCCCGCGGGATGTACTGGTGAAGGGAGCATGAAACAGAGAACCAATCCATGGCCGCCTCAAAGATAACAATTTGTCCCCCACCAGGTGGGTTTCCTGGAGGCAAATAATGTCGGCCTCATAATTCTTACATTGGTTCAGGACCAAGGCCCTCTTGATTCTCTCGTTCAAGCCCCTCACATTCCAGCTTAAGCAACGGATCCCCATAACGGCCCAAGCAGTAACCATGTTTTCCTAGGTTGCATGGATAACAACCTAAACGGGGTGCGGCCCGCATAACAATACATACATAAAAAACATTTAACATCACCCCAACCCCAGACCTCCCCCCACCCTGTATTGCCTATCCAAGGCATACCTTGAGCCCTCGCCCTATTAACCCTCTCTTCTTTTTTTGGGGCTACCAATACCAAGCCACCTCCCCCCCCCCTCCTGCATCTCCCAGCCTGCTTATCTACATAAAATTAAGTACACACCCACTCCTTATCCCTCCCCCCTTCAAAAACATATTTACTCAAGTGGCAAACAAAAGGGGAGAATAAACAACATTAATTGCAAACAGTTACAAATATATCAATCTGGCTTCTTTGCCAAAACTTGGCGCTTGCCAGAATATGTGATATCCAGCCAGCTAGCTGCCTCCCCTGGGGACGGGAAGAATTTAGTGGCTCCATCCACCACAACCCTCAGATTGGCTGGATATAACATATTGTATTTCAAACCCAGCTCTCGAAGACGAGTTTTGATTTCCTTAAATCTCGCCCTGTCCCGTTGAACCTCAATGGGAAAATCTGGAAAAATAGCAATTTTTCTGCTATCATGAAGCAAGTCCCCTTTTTCCCTAGCGAGGCGCAGCAAGGTGTCCCGATCCCTAAAGTTCAGGAATTTAGCAATAAGGGTTCGTGGCATAGCCCCAGGCACCGGTAGGCGGGAAGGGATACGGTGAGCACGCTCCACCGAGAACTGGTCCGAAAAGAACTCTCTGCCGAATACCTGAATTACCCAGTCCTCCAGAAATTTCTCAGCCTCCTTGCCCTCCACCCGTTCCTCGAACCCCAAAAAGCGCACGTTATTGCGCCTCAACCTCCCCTCCATATCAGTAAGCTTATGGCGCAGTTCCTGTACTTGAGAGGAAATAGCTTTTACTTGAGTACTGAGGGGAGCAACACTGTCCTCCAACTGGGAAACTCTGGTCTCTACTTCTGTAACTCGTTCACTTGTCTTTTCAATATCATTCTTGATTGACAAGATGTCGGTCTGTACAATGCCCAGCTGTTCAAGTAAACGGGATTCACACTTATTTACTGCCTCCAACACCTGTTGTAGGGTAACATCAGAGGGCGGCTGTATATTGCTGCCTTTTGCGGGTGCGGCCGCTGGTGTAGAAGATTGTGAGGTACTGCCGAGCTGGGATTGGTTACGGGCATATTTCTCCAGCCTTGCTGCGGCCGTGTTCTGCCCAGTTTTGCCCATACTGGTAAATTCAAGGAGCTATACAACCGTCAACTGTGCCCCTGGTGACTGAAAGCGAGGCCCTTCTGGCTCCCCCCAACAGGGCGGGAGTCAAGCTATCCTTTAACTGAGCCCGATGGGGCAGCACTTATGAACTGTATAATACAGCCACAGTAAACCTGTTAATTCGGCACCTCAGCAGCTTGATTCAAACAGTACAGGTGAAATTACCAGACAGGGTTAATAACGCTTAATTTTCCCAGCAGGGCGCGGGTTAACTTGCACGCTTCGTTGGTACCTGAACCAAATGGGTTAACTTGCAAGCTGCGTTAGTACCTAATGCAGATGTAGCATAACATGTTAAATGCACAATTTATTAGCACAGAGTCTGCTAGAAAAAAAAGCTGTTCATCAGTCTCAGTCACTCAAGCCAGCAAGCCTTTATGCCAAGGTTAGCAGGATCCGTTTTACCCTTCACTGAGCCCGATGAGGCAGCCCAAATTAAATGTATATTGCCACCACTGTATAGTCTCTGTCAATTTGGCACCTCACCAGCTTGACTCGAACAGTCCAAGTGATTTTACCAGGCAGGGTTAGTAATGTTAGTAAAACGTGGGTAGGCAGCAATTGCAGGTGCCCAACCTGAGTTCACCAACTGGTACTCACTGTAAGATGTATGGCTCAGCTCTGCTGAAACAAGCTGCTGGGTCGATGTAGAACAGCACAAATCTTGGTACACAATACACCTGAGAGATAGGGAAGTGAATGAGAAGAGATGCAGGTATAGATTGTAGGTGAGTAAGAGAGCTGTAATTGAAAGGCAAGAAGAGTGCTGTGAGAACAGGAGGGAGGAGGGCCCTGCGCAAAGGAGCTTACAATCTAGAAGGAGGGGGAGACAGGCAGGTGACATGAGGTGCAGGTAAGGAGACCTGGGGGCAAGAAGTGAGCATGGCAGGGATGGGCAGGACATGAGGCAACAGTTAAAGAGAATGGACAAAGTAGTCCTCTCCCTCCTCCTATCCTCCTCTCCCCCCTCCACCTGCACCCTTGACCCCTAACTGCTTTGCACAGTGGCCCATGCCACAACAGGATCTAGCGCCTCCTCTTCCTCTATAGCTCAGCACCTCCCTTACAACCATAGTCTTTTTCCTGTCTCCTCTGTCTGTACAGGTAGTTTAGTTTATTGTTTGTTATTTTGTTAATTATGTTTCAGCGAGTTGGTTATGCTCCTGGACCCTGGGCAGTGAGGGGCTGGCTGTGCCTTACCCCATCTATGGTTCAGGCCAGTGGCATGGACTCTCCCCCTGTGTGGGTCCTGGGCAGTGCCTTACCCTGTCTTTAGTCCAGGCCGGTGGCATGGACTCTCCCGGTGCAGGCTGGCCGGTGGGCATCTGCTGAGATGGCATCCTGTGCTCCAGGGATGTGGGGAGGAATGCATATCCGGCATGGTCACTGTGGGCCGCGATGCTTTCTAGCCGCTTCTGCAGGAAATGCTCACTTTCGGTCGGGCGCATTCCCTGCACACAGCCTGCATTCCAGAGCAGGTTGCATGTGTTCCAAATACCTGAAGTACCGGTAGTTAAGGCGCCTGGTCGGTGTGATAGGTGCTGTAGTGTTGCTGGACTTTGCAACATGGATGCCTCTCCAAAACCAAATATAACGCTGCCTAGGTAAGTCCTCTTGGAGGACTGGTTATTATTCACTCTGCTGGTTCAGACAGTTCTTCTGAATAGTGGTTCTTTTTTCTTTTGAAGTGTGCCTTCAGCACCTAAAAAGAAGACATAAGAAAAGGCCTTAGTGCAGTGGTTCCCAAACTGTGTGCCGTGGCTCCCTGGGGTGCCTCAGGACACTTGCAGGTGTGCCCCAGTTTGGTGGTCCAGGACCAATTCAAACTATTTATGGTTCATTTTTTATGGGCAAAACCAGTGTTGGTGGCTGCCAATCATGAAATATGTGTACAGATGCAAATCCTGCCCTTTACCACATAACTGACCCTAAGAATCGCATATAAACCCAATCTAATTAATTTTTGGGGGGCCCAGGGGTGCCTTGAAAAAATTCCAATACTCTAGGGTACCGTGAATTAAAAAAAGATTGGGAACCCCTGCCTTAGTGTATCTTCCCAAATTACTGAATTAATGGACCAGCTTGGATCAAGATGAAGAGTGTGGATCTGGAGGTGTATTCTGATAAATAAGGGTCTTCTGTTTCTAGCGCAGAATCTGACAAAGTTATGGAAGATGAGTGTTTGTTTAACCTGGAATTGGTGGAAGTAGTGTTAAAGAACCTCTATAAAACTCTGATTTCACCGGCTGTTGATAATTTAGAGTTTGATGCCTTGTTTGAGAGAAAAAAAAAGAGGCAGATGTTTTACCGTACACAACGTGGTCAAGGATATACTGTCTAAAGAATGGCTTAATGCAGTCGAGAGTGGGGGTCGTTAAAAGAGTTGATAAAATGTATCCCATCGATGATTAGGTCTTTTTAAAGTGGTGTAGTATCCCTAAGATTGACGCAGCTGTGTCTGAGGTTATTACGTGAATGACTATCCCCTTAGAGGATGGAGCTTCCCTAAAGGATGCAATGGAAAAGAAGATGGAGAGTGCTTTGAAGAAGTTGCATATGTCTAGCTCAGTTTCCATAAAGTTAGGAGTGGCCATAGCCTCTCTTTCTAGGGCACTTAGAATTTGGTGCGCTTCATTACAAAAAGGTTTACAGGATAAAACTTGCCGCAAGTCCTGTTAGCAGTACACTATATTTGTGAAGCATCCTTGGATGTGTGGGACTTTCAGCTAAATCAGTAACATCTCATGTGGTGGCCAGAAGGGCCTTGTGGCTAAAATCATGGGCAGCAGATTCCCACTCCAAAAATAAGCAGGCCACACTCCCATATGATGGGGCTTTCTTTTTGGGAGCAAATTGGATCAGATGATCCAGAGAATGTCTGGAGGCAAGTCGGTGAGATTGCCACAGGACAGAAGAGGAAGGTTTCCTAATTATTCTGCCAGACAGTCATTGAGGCAAGCCAGGTCATACAGGCCTGGTCGGCCATTTCATGTAAGGTACGCTTCAGGTACATCCAGTCAGCCAGAGAGGTGAAAATTCCAGAGCTGCTCAAATACAGTGACGGTTCATATCCCATGTAGCAGGTACCGGTGGCAGGAAGACTGTTAAAATTTGCACACGTTTGGGAACAAAACATTCAAGACAAATGGGTACTGGAAGTTGTTACTACAGGGTATCGGCTGGAGTTCTTTCAAGGCCATGTATGGTGAGATTTTTAAGTTCCAAGCTTCCTCCTTTAGGAACAGGGAGAGGAGTTCTACTTTTGAGTTTAAGAGGACTAATCGACTCCGGGGGCAGTCGAGGGAGTCCCAAATACAGAAAAGGGATTGGTTTTTACTCCCGTCTGTTCATCGTAAGCAAAGTTTCTGAGGTTTCAAAACCATATTAGATTTAAGAGGTCTGAACGACGGGATAAGAAAAAAGAAAGTTTCACATGGAAACTACCTCTATCCTGATGGGTCTCCGAAGGAACGACTATTTAGTATTAAATCGCTTTGAAAGAAGTTTACTTCCATATTCCGAGTGCACTGAATGACAGAAAGTACCTATGGTTCTGCATAGGAGAAGAGCACTACTAATTCACTTGTCTGCCAGTCGGCTTCTCCTCTTCCCGAGTCTTCAAGAAGGTCCTTGTGGTGTTGATAGAAAATCTAGGAAAACAAAAAATCATGATATGGGCGTATTTGGATGACCTCTTAATTTCAGCCCAGTCAGAAAGCGAGGTTATTGCAGCAAGAGATTATACCATTCAATTCCCGCAAGAGCACGGGTGGCTTGTCAACTGGGAAAAAGAGTAAACTTATTCCTACACAGGACATTCAGTTCTTAGGGATAATGATAAAACACAGTATCCTTTCAGATATTGCTGTCCGAAAAAAGATGCAAAGGAATTTAACAATTGTTCTCTTATTCCACGAAAGCGCCTGGGTTTCATTAAGGGCAGCAATGAGCCTGTTAGGCATGATGGCCTCGGTGGTGGATGTTATCCCCTGGGCGAGATGGAGGATGAGGCCACTACAGTGGTTCTGCTTAGATTACAACAGAAGGCTGGGTCGACAAGTACAAATTCCAGAAGCAGTAAAACATTCCGTTGGATGGTGGAAGAGCGATCAGTTGAAATCGAGAAGCAGTCCTTGATGAGTCCCAGATATGAGGTGATCACTACAGATGCCAGTGCTGCAGGCTAGGAGGCACACGGTCTAGGCAAAACCTGTCAAGGGGTGTGGTCGCCTCAAGAGGCAGGATTTTCCTCCAATCACAGGTAGCTAAGGGCAGTGTGGCAAGCGGTAACATTTTTCTGCAAAGATATTATAGGATCTCACCTATGTATCTTTTCAGACAAGGCTACAACCGTTTCATATAAATCGACAAGGAGGCACACGAAGTCGAGTATTGATGGAAATACAAAGTATCATGACTTGGGCCGAAGAGAATCTTCAGTCAATATCGGCTCTGTGTGTACCGGGAGAAGACAATCAAGTAGCAGATTTCCTAAGAGGCTCCCTCAGTTTTTTTCAAGTTATCCGACATGGGGGTCGTGCGGAGTAGATGCCCTATCCCCGAAATGGCGGTTCTCCCTGGCATATGCCTTTCCTCCTTTCTCTCTGATACACAGGGTGTTATGGAAAGTCCGAACAGAACAGAGCCAAGTCACAATGGTACTTCCATACTGGCCCAGGAGGGCTTGGTTTCCTATGGTGGAGAGCATGGCGGTGGAGGATCATTTGTTCCTACCGGTATCTGTCGACCTTCTCGGTCAAGGTACTGTGAATTGCCAAGATCCACAGAAGTTATGCTTGACTGTTTGGTAATTGAGAGGCAACAGCTTAAGAATAAAAATCTGTCCTCAGATGTCATTGAAATTCTTCTTCAGGCTAGGAAGTTTCATCATCTATTTATTACAGAATATGGAAAATATTTGCAAAATGGTCCAAGGGCAAGTTAGATTTTCCTAAAGCAAAAATATCACATGTACTACAATTTTTTTGTGACTGATTCAACAAGGGCTTGGCAGTATCTATGCTAAAAGTGCATATTTCACCATTAAGTGCATTACTGGATAGAAGACTTGCGAAACATAGGGCGGTATTCAATGAGGCTGATTCGCCAGGTTTTTATGGCGATTTTGTGCTGTAAGGCGAACTTTTGACTAAAACGGCGAATCACCCTATTCAATGACCAGATGGCGAATACATTTCAAGGTTTTTTTCACCATGATTCACCGAGTAGCAATCGCTATCTTTTTATGGTGAAGTGAAATGTGAGCTTTTAAAATAAAGTGTTTTGTTTTTTACACTTGGTGTCAAAAAATCAAGAATTTTATTCTAAGGAGGGGCATGCTATTTTTATTCATGTGCTGTAAGCACATGAATATATATTTAAATTTTAAAAAATATATATATTTTTTTACACAGACCAGCCAGCAGGGGGCCGGAGCAGAGCCGCTCATTAGATATTCATATATTCACTTCACCCGATCATTACATATGCATGATCGGGTGTAGTGAATATACCCGGTCCCCTGCTGGCACCCCCGGGGGCCAGCCTTTGCTGCCTGGCACCCTGGGAGCCCACCTCCCCCCCACAAACATTCTGGGGCAGGCAGGGAGACTTCCATCTCCCTGCCTGCCGCCGTCCTCAGCCTCCCTGCGGCCTCCGCCGCAGGAGTTAAAATTCGAAGGTCAGGGGCATCGAGCCCCTGACTCGTTGAATACTGGAGCCGGCGAGGCTCCGGAACGTGGCGAGCAGTGGCGAATGTGCAGCGAATCCTAAACAGGATTCGCTGCACATCGCCAAAATGCTCATTGAATACTGCCCATAGTCTGTTGGAAAGATTTTGCCAGTCTATTAAAATAATTCAACCAAGGCTTAGGTCTATGGTTCCTCAATGGGACCTTAATTTAGTTTTAAATGGTTTAATGTTGGCACCTTTTGAGCCGTTGGATAGAGCCAATTTAAAGTTTTTGACATGGAACGTTATCTTCTTGATAGCAATTACATCAGCCAAAAGTGTGTGTGAATTACAGGCTTCGTGCATGAGAGATCATTATCTGAAGATATTTCCGGACAGAGTGGTTCTTAGAACTAAGCCATCCTTTCTGCCCAAAGTGTCAACTTTTCATGTGAATCACGAGATTATTTTACCTTGCTTTTGCCCTAATCCTTCAAACAAGAAGGAAGAAAACTTGCATACTCTGGATGTGGTCAGGGCCATCAAAATGTATTTGGATAGGTCTATCAGTTTCAGGCAGACTGAAGCTTTGTTTATAATTCAAGTAGCAAACAAAGGATTTGCTCTGTCGAAGCAGACTATTTCAAGATGGGTCAAGGAAGTAATTTCATTTACCTACATGAAGGTAGGACGTGTGGTTCCAGAAGGGATAAAGGCACACTCAACCAGGGCAATGGAGGTTTCATTGGCAAGAGAGGCAAAAGTTTCAGCTAAGGAGATTTGCCATGCGGCTACTTAGTCATCTTTGCACACCTTCTCCAAACATTATGTATCCAAGGCTCGGTTTGGAAGTGAAGTGTTGCGGCAAGCCTGGGCTTGAGGTATTGTATTACCCTCCCTACTGCTTTGGTACATCCCAATGTAATGGCTGCAAAGAAGTAGGAAGAAGAAAGCGGCGGATTATACTTACGATAATTCCTTTTCTTTGGAGTACTTCATGGCAGCCCATATTTTTTAGCCCTTCCTGTTTGTGTTTTTTTCCCTAGGATCTGGGTGGAGACATTCAAAGACTATGGTTGTAAGGGAGGTGCTGAGCTATGTAAGAAAAGGAGGAGCTAGATCCTGGGGAAAAAACTACCTGTCTAATTGGGAGAGAGAGGGACGAACCCAATGTAATGGCTGCCATTAAGTACTCTGAAGAAAAGGAATTATCGTAAGTATAATCTGCCGCTTTCTAACCGAGTGAAGAATGAGGCTGCTTAAACTACATAGAGAGGAAGGAGGGCTGCGCTCACTGTAATGTTGTCTACTCAATGTTACGGCTGCAAGGTTACTAATGAAAAGACCTAGATCTCAGCTAAATAATACAATATACAAAGAGTGGTGGTAACCTGCGCTCAGGACTGGTGTATAGTAATTCTGATGTGCACGTTGCTATAAATAGTGGTATTGGTACAAATATAATGTTGAACTGCACGGAAGTAACAGTGGTGACAGAAATGCAGTGTGGTGATGTGCACAAGGGTAATATGAATAACCAGAAAACATGAGATGTACAAACCATGAGATGCTACATGGATGGTAATGAAGAAAATAGTATAGGCAAGCAGTAGATGGATTTATTGATAATGCACAACAATACTGCCAAAGGTATGCAAGTGGGGATGGGGTATGGTGGGCTGCTGAGCAGCGGGGTGGTTATGGTGGGCTGCTGGGCAGCGGGATGGGGGTAAGTTCACAGTCCAGATGTGAGGGGAGAGATAAATGTCAGTCACAATGGGGGTGGGTGAGTGCACAGGGGAGGTGGTGCAGAGGGGCTGGTGTCCCGTCCCCTCCGCAGTGCACCTCTCACCTGTGTTCACCACTGCAAAGTTCCTCTGGGTCCCGTCTCTTCTGTTCGCTTGTGAAGTCCTTCTTGCCGGAGCTCGTTCAGCACTGCGGCATGTGTGGCGAGCCCGGCTCCACAGTGCCTGAGCGGGATTGTCACGTCCGGGTTGTGGCGCTGTCCTGCCGGCTCCTGTGCGCTCAACTCCCGGCCGGGAGGTGGATGGGGTAGTAGAATGGTGTTGGAGGGGTAATTCTCCTATGCGTGTCGGCTTCCTAGCCTTCTTCAGGGAGTGCTGGGCCTCTGTGGTGAGGGCTTTTTATGGCATTGGTGTGTTAGTATATGGAGGCGGTTTCGGCCATCTTGGTTGTGGGAAACGTGTGTGATTTGCCCTATTGTCATCATTGATGTTTGGAAGTGGAGCAGTGTCATGTTTCCACTGGTTTGAGACAGAAAACGCCATCTTGGTTGTGGGTTTTAGGTCGGTGCCTATTGCTGTGCACTTATAAATGGCTTGTGGATAACCATATTATATTGAGTGCAGGGTATTGCCATATTACATTGTATGCAGATACAATATGTAATTCTGTATCATAATAATGCGGTGTATTGGCCTGTGTAACCAAATGACACCTGTTGTGATTATTGTGTAACGGTTATTGTATAAAGTAGGTCATCTAAGTTGGTGAAAAGAGATTTCTGGTCGATATTAGACTGGCACTTGGTCTGGGTATCTGTCGAGTGTAGTTAGGGTATTGTCAAGGTCAAAAATGTCAAAAAATGTGCAGGTGGGATTTCGGGAAATGGGACATATTAGTACAAAGGTGTGTATCTGGATGGGGGAAATGGGGTTTCGGGGGGGGTTTAGATAGTGAGCTTAGGTCTTGTACAGTTGTTTGAATTTGTGGTAAAATTCTAGCCTGTTATTATGGATTTAATTTCGTTATCAATGTTAAGGCCTTTTGGGTGTAGGGTCTTCAGGGAGAACATCCATTTAAGTTCCTCTCTGTCGATCTTCTTCATATAATTCCCTCCTCTCCAGTTTTTTTCCACTAATATGATTCCTACTACTGTCAGGTCAGGTACGTCACGGAAATGTTTGGATAGGTTATAGCACTACTAGTACTCTTTGTATATTGCTTAAACTACATACCCAGTAGTGAATCCATGGTAACTTTCTCAAGTTCATTCTGCTTCTAAACAAGTAGATGGAACAACATGGTGTTCTTGACTCTGAGCACAGGCTTAATGTTCAGTCTGATTACAAACTGTATACACATATACCACCTCAAAACATGTTTTTTTTGTATACTAAACACAGAAGTGTTAAATAAACTTAGACCCTTCATCTGGTTGACTCGCAAGGCTGCGAATTCGCAGCCTTGCATGTCCACCAAACCCCGCCCGGCAAATGCCCATCCGTCCATCCCCCCCCCCCTCGCATCGTGTGTCCTCACGCACAGGTTGCGAATGGATGTTTAGCATAAACATCCATTCGCATGTTGCGGGGAAGGCCCACATCTTTTGATGGTCGCCGAAAGAAGGTGCACGCATATAAGAGTAACTTTCAAGTCACTTACATATGCGCGCACGCTGGGACGGAAATGGGTGAGCAGCTGACATCCGGTGATGTCAGCTGCCCGCCCCCCGCACCTGCATCACGGCCTCATTACCATGGGAATGACCATGAAAAGCTGAGCGTTCCCATATGGTAATGGGGCTGCCCGGCACCCTTCACCCACCATGTAGGTTCACCCACCATGTAGGTTGCGTGCACCCGGCGAACATAATGCCGTGGGTCTGCACATGCACAGAAATGCGCCTGCGCATGCACAACATCAGTCCTCCATGCGAATGCACGGAGGACCGAATGGACCAAAATAACCCCCTTAATTCAGTAACTGGGAGAAAAAGCACCCAGTGATCATGCGAGTAACCAACTGCTTTTATGTAAAAAAAAAAAATTATGAAGAATGCAGAGGTTACATTCAATTTTTTAGAAAAATTATTTTACATTTACAAATATTGTGCTGTCAATTTATTTTATTTGTTACATTTTTCCTACTTTGTGAAAGTTTGACATTGCAACTGAATACAGATAATTATACCGAATTGCTTCATTTTATCATGATCCCAAACTAATTTTATTTATGTTCTGAATAACTGTCTGATGAGTTACCTTACCCACCTGTCCTGCACTTCAGCATATCCTGCTTTTCAGAGCTCCTTGTCTGTGAAGTCTGCACAGCATAGAAACTGCTACACCAATTATAACCAATTCTCCTATTTATTTATTCTAGAACAATCTTATTATTTAATAGGACTGCATCCTGAGTTTTAAAGTTGGTGTCAGTAGTTGTTCCTTTTGAGCAATTATTTGAATGCAAAATATTATATAACTTTCATATAGTTGAGTTCCTCGCTATAGAATCCATTGCTATTATTTTGCCATTTTCTGTGATTCAAAAACATATAGAATGGGCCGTAGGAAAAAAGGGCTTATTCAAGTGGATTGACCGTGTGAAATCAGAATTGCTCAGAGCAGCCAGTGAATATAAGTGTAGACTATAAATAATGAACTTTTGTCAACTAACATATTTAATAGAATACCTCATTAAAATGTATTATTTTACATTCTGTAATACTGCCCTTTATTATTATTACTACATAGTATTATTTTGTAACTTGTAGTAATAAGTATTAATATGAATTTAAATCTAGAACAATATTAGCAAATGTTGCACATACTCAAAATGGTATTATTTGCATGTAAATCAAGGTCTATAAATTTGAATACCTTCTCTGCAATAAACCAGACGAATCTGGAAGCACACAAAGCTTGTTGTGAGAGACCATTCTCTGTGGCCACATCTATATATTGATCAGAATGACTGACTGCTTGCTGTAACTTTAGTGAATCAAATGATAACTAGAAGAATTATATTTAACAACTCGAAACATTTTTGTAAAAAAAAAAAAAAATGATAATATTGGGAAACATGGCAAAAGAGAAAATAAACCAGGATGTAATGGACCAAATTCTCCATTTGGTCATTGTAGAAATTATTAACTGCTCCTCAAATAAATATGTTATTGGTAGTTAAAGCTGATTTCCACTCCCACCCAATGTGGTAGAGACCCATTTAAAAAAATAAATAAAATACAGGCTAACTAAATATGCCACAATTTACCAATCTTCTGTTAATACAGAATATTGAAATTGAGACTCCAAGTACCATCAGTTAATTATTCTTTGTTTTAATTATGTTTAATTATTTTGTTCTTTATGACCACGTAGATAAGCAAGTTAAATATAATAGATTTAGCAATGCATAAATCCCTTTTTATTCTCAACTGTATATATATATTCACTATATAATGACTGGACACTCCCGTGCAAGCAAAATGTCCTGCTCAGTGGCAGTTCTACCAGTAGTCAGCTGCCTAGGGGCACCAGGGACCCCCCTGAGTCTGACTATGACAAATTAAGGATGAATATGAGAGAGGCATCCTAGTTGAACTTGGCAGGTGTTGAACTTCCAGGACACCAAGTCTATGCTTTCACCTGAGGTTCTGGAAACTATTGGCGTGTGGGTGGTGGGAGCAGTAAGCGGAAGTTTTGCCTAAAGTGCCGAAAAACCTTGCAGTGTCCCTGAAGGTATAAAACGTCTCAGATCATGTGTGGATTAGGCAAATGCCAGGAGAGCATCTAGTAGATACAGTAAAGATTGTAGGTGGTGGCTTTATGCTGTTTGAGCTGGCCAGTCCATCCGGATTACTAAATTGTCTGTAAAACCATCTGAAAGTCCAGATGTCCAGATCTTAACCCCAGGGAGAACCTCTGAAATGAAATGGAGCAATGGGTTCTAGGGTGACGCAACTTTCAGTGACACAGTTGGTCACTGTACTTCAGATGGAATGGCAAATCATGCCACATACTGTTCTCAAGGAACTTGTTGACCTACAAGGTATGGACATCAATAAAATCTGGTAATCTATTTACGGTCAATGTCCACTTTTGAACATAGTCTATACTATAAATAAGGTAAAGTGTACAATATTCTTTTATCCCTGATGAAATTTGTGATTAACGTTTAAAATGTTGGCTTAAATCATGGTAATTGCTTGTAACATTAAAAGTAGCAGTTGATCAATAACAAAGACACCACTTAAACAATTCTCTTATTTTTAATTGAAATTGTTGTTTTGAGCAACATTGAACATTCACAATCTGATAATTAAAGTTAATATATTATGCTAGTTCCTGAGTTCCAGTCATTGCTAGAAAAAATATAACAATCCATTTGTGAATATGCATTACATACAAAGCAAAACTATATTATTGCCCAACAAATACAGTATATATATCAAATACCTGCAAATAACATTTGCATCCTGGACAACCAGATTTCCCCCCCAAAAAAACCTTAGATCACAAGCTGGAGGATCAGGGAATGAACTGCACATGAAGATTGATAGCACCCACTCAATTTTTATCCATAAGTGCATAATACCTTCCATGAAACATAGGTTAGGCAGAGTAAAACCGAACATGTGGTCTGCATATTGCTTGTGGGATCTTTACATACAGGGACATACACTGGGTAAATAGAGCCTACTATGGAAAGCATGGAGTTTTTTTTGGCACAATATAAATAAACATTAATAAAAGTAATGTAAACAGAGATACTACATATTAACCTCACTTCTAGAATCACTCACCAAGTATGACGGAAGTATGTGGTGACGGACAATCTTGGGCAATTTTTTAAAAGTGGGTTCCATTTGCCTTATAAATGATAACAAAATTGACGGACCTGTACCATATTACATACACACGATAGTCCATGGCTTTCACATACAGTATACACACAAGTGTTCTAAATGTTCCTCCAGGAACTGCGTTATCATTTTGCCACAGCAGGTTCTAGGTACGATCCATCAGAATATTAGAATATGATATGATATGCTTGGGATTTTCTGCACTCCACTATAGTATGTTGTTCACTGTTATTTGAACATCTGTATTGACTTTTGTTATGTTTATTTTGGTGGTCTCTAGTTCCATGTGTATGTATTGAATATTATTCCATCCCTATGTATTTTGGATATTTGTAGTGCTGGTCTATATGACGCTGATTGTTTAATAAAAATTACTTTATAAAATAATAATAATAATAATGTTCCTCCAGGAGTCTACTGCATGCAGTAGATCATTTTCTGCATATTGTGAAGTAATTAAAACTTAAATGTCAAAACAGCAAACATTAAAATAAAAATGTGGATATTGTGATTAAATTGCTAAAATAGAAAAGTGACAATTGCATATTTCATAATTTCAATAAGCAATACTTCCTGAATAGTATATAAGGGGGTTAAACTTCATAAACAAACGCATAAATAAGGGACATTATTCACTTCTGATTGACCACATATTTATTTGTGGCAAGCTACCAGCACTTAGTTTGTCTATTACATTGACCATAAATAAATTTTAATTGGTTCTGGACCACAAACCCAAGGCACCCTTGCAAGTGTCCTAAGGTGCCCATTTAGCAGATTTAGTCAGATCTATTGTCGTTAATTAAGACAGTGAGAAATATTCAAAAGTATGCTACAGTGCCTGTTAGGAAAGAAACACTTTAATTCAAGTCTCCATTGCCCAAAGAGTAGATGCTGCATACAATTAGATTTAAGTTAAAGAGATGTAACAGATTTCTTGGGTACTTATATGTTAGTTGGGCGCCCACTAAGCTATTTGCTTAGTTTCCCACGTACGCTCGCCACGCTTCGGGCTCTGTGGCTCGCTGCGCTCGCCACACTATATAAAATCAACTCCACGCGGACATGGATAGTGGGGGTATGAGCGTACTAACTATAGTGGGCGCCCAACTAACATAAGTACCATTTCTTGTTTAATACAACATTGCTGTATCATCACTGTGTGCAGAAACCAGTGGGGACAGGTAGGTATGTGTTACTCTTTGTACGATAGTACGTATGCACAATCAGTAGCACCAGTGACTCATAGGACTAAGCCAAAATGCAGGATAAGAGCTGAACACCTGCTGGTATCCATGGAATACTCATTCTCTGAAAACAAATATTTCTTCTCCAGAAAAACCAAGATCTTCTAGATATCTGAAATAAGTAAAAAAAAAAAAAGTGAGAAGTTGGTTATTTGATACAATATCAAAATTGACGCTTTTTAAAGTGTCTTAATGAAACAAATGAAAAATATAGATATTGTAAAAATTAGCTTTAAATAAAATGACAAATACAATAAATTCGATTAGCCATGTCATGCAAGTCTGTGTAGTCATATGCCACGATAACTGTATTTGTGATTTTGGTGAGATTGGGCTATGAATTGCTGCAGCTGGCATTACTGCACAGCTGCAATGGCAACTCAGGGCCACACAACTAACTGAAGCGACACCATAAAGTGTATCTAGGGGACAAAATACTCAGTTTGCCAGTGGGAATACATCATGGAAAACCCAGCTGGCAAATGATGAGGTGTGGTCCATCCATTAAAAATAGGTTACTGGTTAGCAATCCCCTAAATCTTCCATGGTCATCATGCAAAAAATATTAATTCCAACACAAAAGTAATGATCTGATCAACTGGGTGCAGACATAAGGAGCAATTAGAAAATAAGAAATGGAGTCACCTCACTCACGGAGTTCTCATACAGTTTATTCATACTGTAACTCCTCTAACCTTACGACAATAAAGCATTTGGGTTAATTCTGATATTCCACAGTAGTTACAATAAAGCCAAATTCCCAAAAAAACATTGGTTCACCAAACAAACTTAATTGATGAATGTTGAAAATAATAAATTGGGCAGCACGGATGGTGTAATGGTTAGCATTACTGCCTCACAGCACCGAGGTCATGGGTTAGATTCCCACCATGGCCCTAAGTTTGTATTTTCTACCCGCGATTGCGTGGGTTTCATCCGGGTACTCCGGTTTACTCCCGCAGCCCAAAAATATAAATGGTAGGTTAAGTGGCTTCCAACTAAAATGTCTGTGTGTGCGTCTACATGTGGTAGGGAATATAGATTGTAAGCTCCACTGGGGCAGGGACTGATGTGAATGTTCAAATATTTTCTGTAAAGCGCTGCAGAATATGTGTGCATTATATAAGAAACTGTTAATAAAACAAATAAATAAATTCATCCACTCTAGTAGGAAAAATCCCACTGAAATACAATATAGCCCTGTTCTGCAATACACTGTACTCCTTACTGAGGAGCAGACCTGGATTCCGACTGTTGGAACATCCCGACAGACGAAATCCAGGACATTTTACATTCCTTTTTGACTGGAACTCAACAGTTGGTATTCAATGTACCGAGTGTTGGATAGTCTGCAAATCGGCACAAAAATGGATGCGAATTGTCCAAAAATGCCAGTGAATCTGCATCCGTTTCCAACAAAACAGATCAGGCTTGTTTTAAAGTCAGACCTGTTTTGTCAGCACCTGCCTTCAATGCTGTCGATAATGGCAGTATTTATTGGCGCCGGGTCTGAATACCCCCCCCCCCAAATGTCTCACATCATGGAAGAAAAAAAGGTTCAGTGGACCAGTGGTCTCCACTATCTCTGAAGCCAGATGAATAAGAACAGCTAAAAAGTGGATGGAGTCTGTATTATGAGGCTTCAGCCCACATGGATTATGTAGAACAGTGCCCAATATTAATGCACATTAAGGAATAGTAGCACTTGTCAGCCATTTGTTGACCATACAGTGATTTACTGCTCCTAATCCATCAGGGTTTTCTGGATTCAAAATCTGCATTCCGTTTGCATCACTCGGCCTCAGGTACTTCATACATACATCACTTTCTTGGAGAGAAGATGTTTGTTGTTCCAACACGTACACTGAGAATATTACATTTAGTATATCAAGATCGGTTTCTTTCTTTGGAGAGATATAGATCTCGGAATCTATTTTGGAACTTCAAAACTGACAATTGCAATATCAAAAGTTGACCTTTATATAGTATTAAATTACCCTCATCTGCAGGACCATACAATTTAGTATGAAAATTCCATACTATTTCCAATTCATGTACGACAGCCAGCTTTGTTGTATTATTGTTTAAGCAATCAAAGATATTGTGTATTTATTTTATTAGATGCATTTTGTCATTTAACAAATATGTATTCTTAATACTCAATCCATCCAGCGGAATATAGCACTTCACAATTTTCATATAGCGTCTCCGTTTTATTCGGTAATTTACAAATCTGCAGGGCTTTCTCTTTAGTATTTTATTTTTATTTTATCTGTCATTGAATCCCACATGTTGCTTCAAATCAATGTGTTAACATTGTCAAGCCGAGTGACAGTAACATGAGGAAGTTAATAGCAACATTTTGAGCTAGCAATTTAGAAGCTGAACTAAAGTGCTGCACTGCAGTCACTATAAATGCATTAATCTTACCACACTGAATTTCACAAAGACATCTATTTTAGAAGCAGAGAAAACTGACAAACAGTGGGTCAATTCAGTCTGACATCCAAAGTACCTATACTCTGACAAAAGCCATTTACATTAACTGTACAAATTAGATATATCTCAACTGCAGTTCCAAAGAGTATATCTTACACACCACTTTCAGACAAAAAGGTAAATGTTATCATATGTTAGGACATGAAAGATCTCAGCAGAAAAAAAAAAAAAAAAATAACGAAGATACAGTGCATCCGGAAAGTATTCACAGCGCTTCATATCTCCTCCACAGTTTATATTACAACCTTATGCCAAAATGGAATAAATAATTTTTTCCCTTAAAATTCTACATGCAGTACCCCATATAATGACAACTTAAAAAAAAAAGTGGTACTTATGTAGTAACTGGGCTGCCGATTTTGAAATCGGGTCCATCGCATCGCATCGCACCCGACCAAATCGCATGCGATGCGATGCGATGCGATGCGATGGACCCGATTTTTCCATAGGATTCAATGTTAAAATGGACTGAGTCCATTTTAACATGGAATTCAATGGGAAAAAGGGGTCCTTTTCATACCCCTACTATCCAAGTGGGCATGGAGTTGGATATAAACCTGTGGCGAGCGTAGCGAGCCACCGAGCCCGAAGCGTGGCGAGCGTAGCGAGCCCCGCGAGGGGACACAGAATACCGTCCCCTCGCGGGGCTCGCTTCGCTCGCCACGCTTCGCTCGCCACGCTTCGGGCTCGGTGGCTCGCTACGCTCGCCACAGGTTTATATTCAACTCCATGCCCACTTGGATAGTAGGGGTATGAAAAGGACCCCTTTTTCCCATTGAATTTCATGTTAAAATGGTCCATTTTAACATTGAATCCTATGGAAAAATCGGGTCATCGCATCGCATCGTATGCGATGCGATGCGATATCGCATAGCATCTGATTGTATGCCTTAACTTAAGGCATACAATCAAAAAATCGGCAGCCCAGATACTACATAAGTACCAAAAAAGTTTTTGGGGACACTTTTTATTTATTAAAAATAAAAAACTAAGAATCACATGTACATAAGCATTCCCGCCTTTGCTGTGAATCTCAAATTGAGCTCAGGTGCATCCTATTTCCACTGATCATCCTTGAGATGTTCCCACAGCTGAAATGGAGTCCACCTGTGGTAAATTCAGTTGATTGGACATGATTTAGAAAGGCACACACCTGTCTATATAAGGTCCCATACTTGACAGTGCATGTCAGAACACAAACCAAGCGTGAAGTCAAAGGAATTATCAGTAGACCTCCGAGACGGGATTGTCTTGAGGCACAAATCTGGGAAAAGGTAGAGAAAAATATCTGCTGTTTTGAAGGTCCCAATGAGCACAGTGGCCTCCATCATCTGAAAATGGTAGAAGTTCATAACCACCGGGACTCTTCCTACAGCTGGATGGCCATCTAAACTGAGCGATCAGTGGAGAAGGGCCCTAGTCAGGGAGGTGACCAAGAACCCGATGGTCACTCTGTCAGAGCTACAGCTCTCCTCTGTGGTGAAATGAGAACCTTCCAAAGGGACAACCATCTCTGAAGTAATCCACCAATCAGGCCTGTATGGTAGAGTGGACAGACGGAAGCCACTCCTCCTGTAGTTTGCCAAAATGCACCTGAAGGACTCTCAGACCATGATAAACAAAATTCTCTGGTCTGATGAGGCAAAGATTGAACTCTTTGGTGTGAATGTCTGGTGTCATGTTTGGAAGAAATGAGTACCGCTCATCACCAGGCCAATACCATCCCTACAGTGAAGCATGGTGACAGCATCATGCTGTAAGGATGTTTTTCAGTGGTAGTAACAGGGAGACTAGTCAGGATAGAGACATCTTAGATGAAAACCTGCTCCAGACTGGTATACATTGTTCAGATGCACAGTCCATATTATTAATCAATAATAGAGGTTCTTGGTATATTAATTGGCTAAGAAATATTTGCCCACCAACCAGCTTCATGGTGACCTCATTTCTGGTGGGTCCCTAATACTAAGTTTGAATCTGGGACGTGGAATCCCAAAAAGGCATAGGCCAGTCACCCCAGGGCAGCACACAAGTGAAAAACGAAGCTAAAGGTGTATTAATAAGAAAGAAGCAGAAGCTAGAGGTTAAATGGAGTGTGCATCTGCACCATGTATTTTTCTTTGCAGAACTAGCTAGCATTTGAATATTATCTGGAAACAAAATATTAACATTCACCAAGTTGCCCAGTGCAGTTATATGTGAACACAAATCTATCAATTGAATCACAATGCACTATGTAAAAACATTCAATCATCCTTTCCATTAATGATCATAACCCAACAAACAAATACAAATACATAGGGGCAATCTGATTAGCAACGATCATTTACCATGATCGGCCACTGCAAGATCCTCCATCCTATGCTTCACAGAAACCTGGCTGGAAGACCATATTGCTGACTCCTCAGTGACTCTGCCTCTTCATGGCCGACCGCGACAAAGAGCTCTCGGGCAAATCCAAAGGAGGGGGCATCTGTCTGTACATTAATGACAGGTGGTGCACAGACATAAAGTCCCTGGGCAAGTCATGCAGCCCCCAACTAGAGACTCTTACCATCAAATGCAAACCTTTCTACTCCCCTCGGGAAATTGCCTCTATTATTCTAGTAGGAGTATACATCCCCCCACAACCAAGTCCAACAGAAGCCCAACTTCAGCTGGCCACTCTGATAACGGACACCGAACTTAAACACCCAGACTCGCTGCTCATTGTGCTTGGTGACTTCAACTGTGCCAACCTGAGCCAGGAGCTCCCAAAATACACCCAGCAGGTCACATGCCACACAAGAGAGGGGCGAACGCTAGACCACTGCTACACCACCATAAAGTCTGCATACCGATACAAACAGAGATGTGGGGCGCTCTTGGATATCAGGATGAAAAAAGTTTTATTCAATACACATAGTTTAAAAGGTATACATAATTAATACACATTAATGCATAAAAAACACACAAAAAAATAAATAATAGAAAATAAAAAAGAAAAAATCAAAAATAAAAAAATAAAAAGAATTGCAATGGATAGTAATTTAAAGAATAAAAAATGCGTATATATTGACTACACAATAGGTAAATAGCAGCACATCAGCTCAGCGTATTCCACCAATGTAGATTCTTCTTTGCCCCTTGTTAGGGTCTAGCAGGTGGATATATACGAATATAGGAGTACAGTTCCTTAATTAAGGTTTTAAGTGTCCAGGAGTTGTAACTGAGACCACTTGGTATAAAGTAGCTAGTGTGCACACTAAGTAAAGTTTGCAGATATGGCTTGGCATAAGCGTCAGTATAGTAAAAACGAATGAGGGAACAAGGACTTCTGTTTTATGGAGCAGTGTGAAAAAAACAGTGTCCGTCCTGTCCCTTTGCAGGCTCTTACCAGTCGTCGTCTGCTGGTTAATCCACAAACTTGCGCTGGAAGGATAAATCAGCACTACAGCGCCCGCTCTCTCTGCTCTCCGCTCGGCTTAAGAGTGAATGTTGCCGGTCAGCCGGTAATTTGTTATAGCGATAGCCGTTTTCCTCCTGCAGTCTCCTCCGCTTGAAGGCTCACACGGCGCTCTGCCACAGCGTCCGTGGGTGGTGGTATAATAAACGGCTTGGAGGGAGTGTAGATTGTCGGCTCAGCGTCTGGCAGGTTTGTGATGAAGAGAGCGTCCTTCCTTGAATATGCTGGAACGCGTTTCGCCGCGCACTGGGCGGCTTTGTCAACCAGGTATATAAAGTCTGCATACCGATCCATACCTCATGCAGCACTGGGTCTCTCCGACCACTGCATAGTCCACCTTCTTCCGACATATATCCAGAAGCTAAAGTCTGCTAAGCCTGTTATCAAGTCTGTCAAAAACTGGTCAATCGAGGCAAAAACAAAACTTCAGGCCTGCTTCGACTGCACTGACTGGATGGTGTTCGAAGCCTCTGCCTCTGACATAGATGAACTAGCGGATGCAGTCACATCCTACATCAGCTTCTGCGAGGACTTATGTGTACCAACCAAGCAAATCCGATCCTTTAACAACAACAAGCCATGGTTCGGTAGCCAGCTCAGGAAACTCCGCCAAGCCAAGGAGGAGGCATACAGCAGCGGGGACAGGACACAGTACAAAGAAGCCAGGAACTCCTTGACTCGGGGTATCAAACTCGCAAAAAGGGAATATACAAACAAGCTGACACACAACCTCACAGCAAAGGACCCTGCGGCAGTATGGAAGGGCATGCAAAACATCACAAATTACAAGAAAGCCCAAACACAGTCTGAAACCAGCCATGAACTTGCAGAAGACCTGAACAAGTTCTACTGCAGATTTGAGCAGGCCGTACCTCCCCCACTCCATCCCAAAGACCACCACACCCAGGCCCTCCACGTGGACCAAGGCGAGGTAGAAGCAGTACTCAAAAGAATAAAACCTAAGAAGGCTGCAGGACCGGATGGTGTGTCGCCATCCAGCCTTAGGACCTGTGCAGCTCAGCTCGCCCCCATCTTCACAACGATATTCAACTCCTCCCTGGACTTGTGCAAGGTTCCTGCCTGCTTCAAACGCTCTATCATCATCCCGGTCCCTAAGAAAACACCCACGAAGGACCTAAATGACTTCAGGCCAATTGCACTAACCTCAGTGGCCATGAAAGCATTTGAAAGACTAGTACTGAAGCACCTGAGAGAAGTGACAAACTCTCACCTTGACCCCATGCAGTTTGCCTACCGGGCGAACAGAAGTGTAGAGGATGCGGTCAACCTCGGGCTGCACCATATTTTACAACACCTCGACCACCAAGGCACCTATGCAAGAGTCCTATTCGTGGACTTCAGCTCAGCATTTAATACTATTGTTCCCGGCATCCTGCAGCCAAAACTCCTCTCCTTAGGAGTCCCAGGATCAACATGCTCATGGATAGTGGACTTTCTAACAGCAAGGGAACAGGTGGTCAAAGCCGGCGGGCGCCTTCTCGTCCAGCACACGAACAATCAGTACTGGAGCCCCCCAAGGATGCGTCCTCTCCCCTCTGCTCTTCTCTCTCTACACGAATGACTGCACCTCAGCTGAGCAGTCAGTGAAAATCATCAAATTTGCAGATGACACCACTATCATCGGCCTAATCAAGGATGGTGACGAGACCGCATACAGGCATGCAGTGGAGAAGCTGACACAGTGGTGCAGCAGCAACAAGCTCGATCTAAACCCCACCAAAACAGTTGAGATGGTGGTCGACTACAGGAAAAAACCAAATGCACTAGCCCCGCTAACAATAGCCAACATAGTGGTGTCGCGGGTTGATTCCTTCAAATTCCTAGGGACAACCATGTCCAGTGACCTAAGATGGGGATTAAACATAACCACAAACATCAAAAAGGCCCAACAGCACCTGTTCTTCCTGAGGCAACTCAGGAAATTCAACATCCCACAGGAGCTGCTGTGCGTATTCTACACCGCCATCGTGGAGTCTGTCTTATGTTCCTCGATCACAATCTGGTACGGTGGCGCAAGCGAGAACGACAAACAAAAACTGCAGAGGGTAGTGAAGACTGCGGAAAGGATCATAGGGACCGACCTCCCCCCGATAAGGGATCTGTTCTCATCCAGGGTAAGGAAACGTGCTGAGAAGATCGCAAACGACAAGCTGCATCCTGGTCACAACCTGTTCGACATCCTACCATCCAGAAGACGGTTCAGGTCCATCCCCGTCAAAACGTCCAGATCCGCAAGAAGCTTCTTTCCGTTAGCCGTCCATCACCTGAACAATCCAATCAAAGCGAATGCAATCCCAATATCAACAGCCAAACAATGTGTCCCTACTTAGCGACCTGACCACCATAGTCGTAGCTAGAAATTAAATGCTTGTAATGTCTTTATGTAATATATGTAATGTCTCCCTCCCCCCTTTTCATCCCTGCTTGATGCTGCACTGTAATCCACAAAAAATTCCTAGTGTGCGCAAGCACACATGGCCAATAAAGTTGATTCTATTCTATTCTATGGGATAATTGAAGCAGAGAGACTATTCAGTTAAAACTGAGGGCAGCCCACAGGATACAGTTAACAAAGATGTATTTTTGTGCCTGAGCAAGTGTGAAAAAAAGGCTTGGAAAGAAATCCCTGAACAATAGCATGTTTTTGGGTGCCGCACCATGTGAAAACATATGTCCAGGAATTTAGCCCAGATTCTTTGGGTTAACACAAGTTAATGTCATTTACTGACTGACTTTTTATTTCACCCAAGAAATAACTACTGATACTTATCCACACTGATACTAATGATCCAGTCCATAGCATGTAATTTTACTTCAAAAAGATGACAGATCATGCTGTATAAACCGCACATCAAATCTTTATACAATACATAAATTCACCACGAAAAATGTCACACAATATGACTAAGCCACTCTCAGAACACAACTTTCAGTTTATACCCAGTAATGTTACCTCCAGTTGCTAAGATAACATTTGTGCTTCATTAATTGTTTTGTGTAAATATGAGATCAAGGTTTCTTGGCGGAGGGGGAGCAATGTGTGCAGAAAGAGAGATATGTGTGATGTATATGCACAAAATATATGTTCAAGACAGAAAAAAAATATTTTTTCCCTATGTGTAGGTGCTAAGTGCTAGAAAATTTATGAGAGTAACAGGAGAGTGTGCGCATGAGAGAGGAAGAACAAGAGGTTGAGAGTATCCGTACTCAAAGAGAGCTAGAGAGAGGAGTCCACATGGTGAGAAAGAGTAAGCTTTACACACTCAACTGTGAACAGGAGTGCAAATGTGCGATGGGAGAGCTACATGTGCATTCATTATAAGAAGTATAGCAAGAGTGAAAGAGATAGCGTATGTAACGAAGTATAGTGCATTAATAAATAGTATTCAAAGTTAAATATGGATGTAATCATGTACAGTATTGGAGGCTTGCAAGGATCCTGTACCAAGTTTAATTTAGGGTTATTGAAAAAGAATGCAAGCCAGATAATAATGAAGTAACCAAATTAATTAAACAAGTTAACGTTGCTGGTTAACAATTTTGTGGGTTTATTAGAGAGAAACAATAACAGGGTGATGTTCAATATCGGCCGCTATTTCCACCGGGGAAATAGTAGCAGCCGTCTCTTCTCTGCATTTTTTTTTTTATTTACAGCATTGAAGGCACATTCCGACAAAACAGATCTGTTTCGTCATAAACTGCCATGGATTGTTAAATTCACAGCTGTTTTTCATCAATCCGCGGTTGTTTTCGATGACACGCCCACTTTCCAACACTGGTCAGCCAGAACATTGAATACCGGCTGTCGAGTTGCATACGAGTTAGGAGGAAACAGCCCAGGATTCTGACTTTCAGGGCGCTCCGACAGTCTGAATCCCATTTAAATACCCGCCATAGTATTATATAGCTGTAAGGGTTAATACAGTATTACTATAGAGTGGTAATTATTGTCATTATGGCATGGAATTGTTCATAAGTTATTGTTGGGTTATAGAATAATATTGTAGGTAAAACTATTTTGTTGCAGTAATTAAGATTGAATAGTGTTATCACAGAAATAGCTACTGCAGGATTAAGCACAGAAGCAATGCAGACTGGTGCATGACCCAATGCCAGGACAAAAGATTCTTTAAAAGTACTAATCTGCTGACAATTAAGATAAGATTATACAGTGTTTATGTATTTATATGCATAGAACTATTATACCTGGCTTTGGTTTAAATTATAACATTTAACATTGCACACCTATGGATTACTCCTACTATATTACAATGTTTATGATATATTTACAATATATTTTAGTGTTATTTGTAAGCTTATGCTAAGCCAATTGATAGAATATTTGATTATAATGCTCTGAAATACCAAAGCCAACACCGACCGATAAAGGTTTCTATTTCGAAACAACTGAAATTGTTTGGTTACCATGTGAACAATGTAAACAATTTGCTAGTTTACCATGTGTCATGTTGTTACTGTAGGTGTTTACCCAGTGAGAGCTTAGTTTTTCATTATCCTAGTTCTGAAGTACTACAAAAAGATAATTCCATGACAGTTGCCAGTAATTACCTTGTTCCTTGGTCAATAAAACTATTTGGACCACAGATGCAAGTTAGAACTTTGGAATCTTTTTTACTTCTTGTAATAGCCTCTGAAAGGAGGGGGGCTGATATTTGCCCTTTACAACCATTCCATGAATCATTTGGCTCTGAAAGGATAAACTGAGCTTCAAATCTAAAAAAAAAAAAAACCCATGTAGAACAGTATGAGAAGACAGCATTACTATAAATATACAATACAAAAAAACATGGCATTGCTAGTGAATTTCTAAATGTTGAAGAAAATTTGATGATTTATACTAATACTAGTAATACAAATAATAGGTATACAATGAATGCCAGAACACAGAATAATATTTATCTAACGTATAAAAGAAAGATATCAGTAGCTTAATTGTAAATAATAAAGAGAGAAAAAAAGTGGGGGCAGAGAAAGGAAAGGTAAGAGGAAGAGCAAGTCAGTTGGGGGAACCATCTTTGGGACATCTGGAGAAAGTCATGCTGTTTCCTGTTGTATATATGTTTAAGTTCAGGATGGAAGTGGATGTTTGTTAGGAATGCTTTTGTATGTATCAGTTTCACAAAATTCTAGCCAGCGGAGCCATATCGCGAAATATGTACGGAATTTGTCAGGGGAAGACATTATAATGTAGTCCATTGTTCTATATACAATTCTAGTCTTCAGAACCATTCTGAAAGATGCGGTGGAGAATTGGAGTTCCAGTGAACTGCTTTCGATGTGCTATTGAGATATTTCAGTAAGGAGTTTTTGTATTTTGATAAGGTTGAGGTGTGTAGGTTCTGGACCGTCAGGGATGTCTGGACCTAAAATTTTGCTATCACATCGTACCAAAAGGGCAGTAAAGTCAGACATGTCCAAATATGTATTGGGAGCCAAAGTCCGTGCCACATTGCCAGCAAGCTGCTGGGACTCCTGGAAACATTGTAGAACGCAGGGATGGGCAGCGATACCAACGAGAGATAACTTTAAGTGGGTTTCCAAGGCTAGGTCATTGGTGGAGCTGCTCCATGATTTCTCAACGATAGACTTCCACTGTGAACTGGGGTTGTGCCCAGTATGATGTGCTGTCTTGACAAAGGCCCCCAGAGGGTCGAAACGTCGACTACCATATGAAAACTACAAATAAATTGTGCCGATTTAAGCTTAAAATTGGTGAGTGCCCCTGCTTTATTGCGAAGCATTTGAATGTGTAATAAATATTAAAAATATATTCAAGCCCCCTCCTTGAAAACGGGGGCTTGAACCCCAAAACATTGGAGCACGAATAAAAGCACCTTTTAAAACCCCAGGGAGTGCCGCTGTCTGTATACAGGTTGTATTCTACAAATCTCTTCCAGAAGGCACCCGGGTCGTTGCTCACCTGTATAAGGAGTGCCGGGCTGAACAAGCATTGTATATATACATACATACACATATATATATATATATATATATATATATATATATATATATATATAAACACATATACATATACATACATATATATATATATATAGTTTCTACAGTAATGCTACTTAAATTATTTCATTTATTTGAATAAGTTAACGATGATTAATAATTTAGACACACTTTAGCCAATATTTACATGTAAATCGCTGCAATAAACAATTTCCGTAACTCTGCCATTCAAAAAGAAATGTAAACAAAGTAAAAGGATATAACTTACCTTTTGTCTGTTAAACACAATTTTTCCAACTGTTCTCTCCACAAAATATCATCTTCGGTTTTGTTGAAGAAAATCAGTTTTGCTTTTCTGTAACCAAAAAAACAGCACGTTAAACACATTTACTACTAAATACATTTAAAAAAATGTGTAATTTTAGATTTACTGATACCTGTAGGCAAAGGTTATCCTCATTTTGATTTTATGTAGTATTTAAAATAACAGGTTCTTAAAAAGTCTGCAAATATATATCAAATGAAGTAGATTGTGTTTATATGTGCTTCTTCAGTTGTGTTAAAAGGCATGATTTGCTTTGTACAAATATTTTATGATTGGCAGCCACCAGCACTGGTTTTGTCCATAAATAATTGATCATAAATCATTTGAATTGGTCCTGGACCACCAACCGTGGCACCCTTGCAAGTGTCCCGAGGCACCCCAGGGAGACATGGCAACATCAAGCATTTTAAAACTATGAAAACAGCCAATACTGCCTATTATGTATCTCTTATATATTTAGCCAGATTGGTCACTCATCCCCTGTGTGTATGACGTTACCGCCCAGCGTTATACACAAACCTGCCCCTCCTAGGGAAAAGACCAGTGTCATACACACAAAGTTCCCACCCAGCATTATACACAAACCCGCCCCCCTAGGGAAAAGACCAGTGTTATAAACACCTCCCCCGCCCAGCCAGGGCTACAGTACATGCCCACCATCCGATTCACGCCCCCCCCCCCGTGATTCACGGCACCCCCCCACGCCCCCCTTTAGTGATTCAACCCCCCCCGCAATTCACCGCGATCCCCCTCCCGCGATTCACGAACCCCCACAACCCCCCCTCCCACAATTCGCAGACCCCTGCGACCGCCCCTTCCCACAATTCATGCCCCCCCTCCTGCGATTCACAGCACCCCCTTCAGCGATTTCACCTATAAGTCAAGTTGCAATACAGGGCATCTTTCATATAATTCTAACCATATTTCTCACAATACAAAAGTTAACAAATTAAGGGGGTGCAGCCCCTTATGCCGGTGTGAAGAGCGCCCGTTGGGCGCTATGAATCACCTAGTGTACTGTATATGTAGGGAGATAAATGGGAGAAATTTGCATTACTAATATTACAACACAATATGAAAACAAGTGAACCACCGTAGTTTTTGGAATTTTTATATAAAGTAATGCTCTACTCAACAGTACTAGGTGATGAAATTGTAAATGAAAATGCCAGGCGTTGCTGTGACTAGATTGTATGAAAGGAATTAAGAGTTCTTATTTAGTTCACTTTACCACACATAGAGATTGTGCTGCTCTCATTAAAGTGACTCCTGGCAATTCTATCCCCATCTGCCAGGTCCCGCACAGCTGCACGATGCGGCACAATTCAGCGCTGCAAAGCTCTGCTGCACACCTGCACCCATAGTCCCCCAACCCCTGAAGTCTGCCCTGCAACCCCCAAAGCCTGCACAAGTTACAATACAGAGGGATGCCTGAGCGAGTGAGTTCGCTTGTATATCCCAGACGTCCGTCAGCTTCGTTAAAAACATTGCCATGGCGATCTGGCAGACTGGATGAGAGGGGCCCCATCTGTAATGCCAATAGACTAAAAATATATTGTAATGTGCTACCAAAAGAAATCTGAGAAAAAAATATATAAAATTCACCTTTTTAGTAGAGTAAATACTACGCATATGACAATATGAATTAAAGCAATAACAGTGTATGTTTGATAAAAAACAAAAAAACCTGCACTTTGAAGTGACTAAAACATGTGACAGAAGCAAAAATACAGGACCATGAAATTCAGGGACAAAGTTATCAGGAAAGAAAAGAGTGTCTTTTGTTGGTGCACCTGGAGAAAAATAATTCAATAAAACGTCACTTTTATTAGGTTCATTAAAATATTTAGCGAATATAAAAGGAAATAACAAGACATAAGACAACACATAGTGATCTAAAAAAGGATAAAAAATCCTTACACCTAGTGTGAAACCCCACTACTTCTTCTCCCAGTCTATTGGAATAAACTGTGTGGCTTTTTACAATTGTAGCGTGGTTCAGGGTTATTGTTACTGTGTATACAATGTTTCAAACTATCCCTGGGCTCTTTCTAGCAGCCGCTGGTAAGCACCTGAGCACGGATAAATTCCGTCTCAGTGCTCCTGCAGGCTTGCTGGAGCCAGTGGTACCACGTCCTACAGTTCTCCCACTGAGCAGCGTGAGAGGAGTGCCTGCGTGCACTTCCTCGCTCAAGTGGATTTGAGAACAGGCAGGAACACTGACGGTTCTGGCGCCAGATACCGTCCCAGTGTTAGTCTCTAGGGGACCGTGTCCAACGGTCAGCCTAACGCAGCCAACAGTTCAAAAAATACAGTATATAAGTGGGGAAGGGAGAGTGGGGTATTAAACACACTAGGTGTGTGATGTAGTCAAGCGTACGCTTTCGCAACAAAAGCTTCCTCAGGACCCAAGGGTCCTGAGGAAGCTTTTGTTGCGAAAGCGTACGCTTGACTACATCACACACCTAGTGTGTTTAATACCCCACTCTCCCTTCCCCACTTATATACTGTATTTTTTGAACTGTTGGCTGCGTTAGGCTGACCGTTGGACACGGTCCCCTAGAGACTAACACTGGGACGGTATCTGGCGCCAGAACCGTCAGTGTTCCTGCCTGTTCTCAAATCCACTTGAGCGAGGAAGTGCACGCAGGCACTCCTCTCACGCTGCTCAGTGGGAGAACTGTAGGACGTGGTACCACTGGCTCCAGCAAGCCTGCAGGAGCACTGAGACGGAATTTATCCGTGCTCAGGTGCTTACCAGCGGCTGCTAGAAAGAGCCCAGGGATAGTTTGAAACATTGTATACACAGTAACAATAACCCTGAACCACGCTACAATTGTAAAAAGCCACACAGTTTATTCCAATAGACTGGGAGAAGAAGTAGTGGGGTTTCACACTAGGTGTAAGGATTTTTTATCCTTTTTTAGATCACTATGTGTTGTCTTATGTCTTGTTATTTCCTTTTATATTCGCAAAATATTTTAATGAACCTAATAAAAGTGACGTTTTATTGAATTATTTTTCTCCAGGTGCACCAACAAAAGACACTCTTTTCTTTCCTGATAACTATGTCCTATCCGTGTCTATGGTAGCACACCCTCGTATCCATCACTAATTGAGTGTTGATAATACTTAAGGAGGGTCCACCCTTGCATTAATATCCATTCATTTCTGTGCGACTGACTGAACCTCTCCCAATCTCCAAATTCAGGGACAAGTTTACATTGTAGAGTGCTGTAATCGAATACAATAGAAAGAGCATTTTAGTAAAACACGTTTAACACAGGTTGCAGTGGCCTTGTACTCTGTGAGAAATGATTGACAACAAGGTAAGTGGGCATGAGAAATATACGAGTGCGCCATCCTGGCCATGAGAAGCATGCTAAAGCTCACATGAAAAATGTGACAGAAGCAAAAATACAGGACATGAAATTTAGGGACAAACGTACAATTTATGGTGCTTCAATCTACATAAGTATAACTGAATGATGGATGTTCCACAATAACCTTCAAACGTTTTAACTAATAATCTTCAAAATTTGCACACTACCGTATCATCTTCCACTGCCCGGTCTCAGCAGCAAGGGAGAGGAACCGAACCCGGGCCCATTCAACAGATCCAGGCCTGGGTAACAAGTACCCTCCCCCCCCTCTCGACTGCACTGGATACAACACAATAAATAGACTCCCCTAAGTGGACTCTTAACCTCTTGAGTGGTGGTTGTTCCTAGGGCAGGACAAACCTACAAGGGCAGGTTTTGTCCTGCCCCAGAAATACTCACCACAGAAGGGGCAGCAGCAGCCAATGCCGGCTTCGTCTGTTTGCAGGCACTTGGAGAAGTTAGGGGCTGCATGGGAGGGAGGGGGCTCGGGGGTTCAGTCGTTCGTCCGTTCTGGTATTCCTGTGTTTGATCGGCCGAACTTCCCCGGTGACAAGGAGGAACAGAAACGGGGGGATATCAGCGACATTGGGGATGGTTGTGCGCCATTGGTTCACCGCTAAAGGCACCACTGGCACACCCTTTCTTTATAGTGGCATGCCCGGAAATTTCTTGAGCCCTCTCCTGCAGTGCAGCTCAGCCTGAGAAATTTCCGGGCATACTACTGAAGGGTTTATGAGGGTTCATTAAATGATTATTGTTTTAGCTTTACAAATTTTTGGACAATTGTATAAGTATAAACTTACGCTTGTCTGTCAGACGGGCCTTGAGACTGACTAAAATGCTCCCTTTATTGTATTCGACTCAAACACATATAACACAGGTCGCAGTGGCCTTGTACACATACTGTACTCTGTGAAAAATGACTGACAGCAAGATAAGTGGGTATGAGAATTAGAGGAGAGTGCAGTGTTGTCCATGAAAAAGAGGCAAATAATGCTCAGATCTCTCCTTATCTTGTGTCAGATTCAAACAAAATGAAATCACTCAAGGGCATATATCTTCTCTTGTTGACTACTATAATATTCCTATACTGTGGAATGATAATGAGTGGGACATCTGCAGTACTGGATGCGTCATTTGGATCAGCCACTACTGCATCTTTATCAAGGCCACTGGTGTAAGAGTAACTATGTCCTTAGATGCAGTCGCTGGCATGCCCATGACTTCTAGCCACAACCCCCAAATGTTATCTACAAACACCTATCAAAACCGCATGGATCTTACAATTTTAATCTGCATACTTCGAATGTATGCGCAGAGGGAAAACATTGGGCACTTGCACCAGATGCAGTATCTATAGCGAAGTGAGAATCAATTCCTGGATGCGTTTAGTTATGATGGTGGATAGAAATTTATTATTTTCAAGTGCAGATTTTATTATGAACACCTATGGGTAGAACCCTCTTTTTTGCTCATTTTGGTATGTGGATAAATGCCAACCTAAATGCCCCCATACACTACTGCTACTTGACGAAGGCTTGAAATCGCATGCAATTGCCCTTGAACTTCCTGGCAGCAAGATTGCATATGAAACAATGTATGTTGCCCTTTTGCATCCAATGTATTGTATGTGACCCAGTCATAGCTGTGGGATCAGATACATCTTTGTGGAAGCCAGGGTAATCTCCGGTTTCCATCCGATGCCCATGCCCACGGGACCATGCATTGGATCGGAATCGGATGTAAAACACATGTGATTTGACACTCACCAAGCGTTTCTCAATGCTGTGCGTTGGAATCGGGTGAAAAGGGCACAAATTGCACTAGTGTTTGGGCACCTAAAGAGCCATTTATTTGTAGTATTTACTTTAAGAAAATCAATAAAACACTCACATTTTTGGCTATTTTGGGTAGACTTTTTTATTTGCCGAGGTTCAGTAGAAAAGGTATTTTCTAAGAGAAATGTATTTATAATTTATTGATACAGGTATTGCATTAAAAAAATGACTTATTGATGTTGGAATGTGATCAGCACAAAAAGTGTCAAAACTCACTTTTGGCTTACACACAACAGTATAAGGAGAGCAGCTCACAACCAGACCCTTGTATATCTGAAACAAAACCAATCTGTATACAATTTTGTACAGTATGAAACTTCAGGTCCACTGTCCTATTTAATACTGTGCTTGAAGACAGAGCAACTGTACTGATCACATCATTTTATCTACTATATTGTGGTCAGAGAACGTTTAAAGCTATAGAGCTCACACGTGGGGCAGGGGTTATGGGCATTATAAGGGGCCCTTAGGTATTCTGCATGCATATAGCAGATGTGCTGGTCACATTAACATTAACCATATGCAGAATGTAAGTTTCCTTTGCTCAGTAAAACAGAAGAGTTGCCGTAATGCACTGCACATATTAATGTTTTTTGTTTTTTTTACTCACCCACCATTCAAATAAGGATTGAATAATAGATTGGTAAAATAATTCCTAATTTTGATCTATCCAAAAGTGACTCAATGTGTGACATTTACATAGCCCATCACAGCTAAATCTGAATCATATGTCAAGCCTGTGAAATTGTGGTCATTACTTAAATCCCATTTACAAATAAAGACATGTATAAATGTGCTGAAATAACCCTTTTCTTATGACATATATGGTCATTATGTTGAACACTGGTCGACACCTGAAAAAGGTGCAGAGAAATGGTATTTCATGTCCTACCATCCACTAAGGCGTGGAGGAGAATAGAATAGTGTGCGGAGCGTAGCCTACTTTACTGTAGACTCCCTGATTATGCCCCACTTACCCCAGAATTGGCAAACTACAGTATGGCCTTTTACATTCAGACATTAGAATTCCAAGGGATGCTAGAAAATAACTATTAGCAGTATTAATAGCAGTTTGCAAAGTCATTCTAGAATTATGGATATCACATTCTTCGCTAACCCTTACCATGTTTAGCCCTTTTTCACATTGCATATGGATTAGCTTGAAGCATCTCTCCAAAAAGAAACCTGCACAAAAAAAATTTCACTACTTGGGAGAGTTTCATAGAAGCTCTGCCAGTCTCCTCCAAAAAGGCTAAACACATTTTGGTACTTGTTTCCTAGCACGGCGCCCGTCGCAGGTGATCGCATACCTTAACTTAAGGTATCCGATGGACGCAACCGACGCGATTTCAGGGCTATTTTAAGCCTTTTCCCCGACAATTAAAAAATTGCGTCCATCGCATGCCTTAAGTTAAGGCATGCGATTTTACATAGGGAACAATGTTAAATGGGCCAATGGACCCGATTTTTCATTGTTTACCCACCCTTATAGGTATTTTACATGTGAAATGCCCCCCCCCCCCCCCCCCATTGTTAACGCCACCCCACTATGAACGCCAACCCGAAGCGTGGCGAGCGCAGCGAGCCCACGAGGGGCGGCTGTACGCGTCCTCTGACCTTTTCATACCCCCACTATCCACGTTGGCGTGGAGTTGATTTTATATAGTGTGGCGAGCGCGAGCCACCAAGCCTGAAGCGTGACAAGCGGACACGTAATACCTGTGAAGTAATGCGCGTCCCCTTGCGGGGCTCGCTGCGCTCGCCACACTATATAAAATCAACTCCACGCCGACGTGGATAGTGGGGGTATGAAAAGGTCGGAGGACGTGTACCGCTGCGCTCGCCACGCTTCGGGTTGGCGTTCATTGTGGGGTGGCAATGTGAGGGCATTTGACCCATCAGGGTGGGTATACAATGAATATTGGGGGGCATTTAACATTGGGTCCAATGTAAAATCAGGTCTCGGGGACCTTTTTACATTGGTTCCAAAGTAAAAATCGCATTGAGCGCGTCGATCGCATGCGATTTGGTTGCAAGCGATGGACGCGATTTTTTTGGACCCGATGGATACAATCAAAATCGCAGGCGCCGTGCTAGGAAACAAGTACCCACATTTTTTTTTGGACATTAACAGGTTGGTTGGATGCATTCATTTAGTTTTAATCCTGTCTCCAAAACCCACCTGAGGCTGGAAGCACTGCATAAAACATGCCTCAGCAATTTAACCATTGGCGTAAAACCGGTACCAGCTGCCACAAGAAAAATATCCTCCACTTCTTCCACCTGAGCGGTCCTAAAGCATCCTCGTGGGCTGCTTATAAAGACATAGTCACCTGTACAAAAGCAAAGAACAATAGATAAACCAAAAAAGGTAAGGTGTTATGAGGTACTAAGCTTTATTAACCCCTTCCTGACAGAGCCAGTTTTTGCCTTCCTGACAGAGCCATTTTTTTCAAATCTGACATGTATCACTTAAGTGGGTATAACTTTTTTTTGCTTTTACTTATCCCAGTGATTTTGAGATTGTTTTCTCGTGACACATTGTACTTCAAATTAGTGGTAAATTTGGGTCGATACAGTCTGTGTTTTTTTGTGAAAAATACCAAAATGTCGCAAAAAAATGGAAAATTTAGCAATTTGCAAAATGTTAAATTGTCTGCTTGTGAGACAAATAATCATACCACTCAAAATAGTTAATAACTAACATAGACCATATGTCTACTTTATGTTTCCATCATTATTTCAACTTCCTTGTAATTTTTTTGGACACTAGGAGGCTTACAATATGAATAGCAAATTTTCAAATTTTCAAGAAAATTTCAAACACTGATTTTTTTAGGGACCAGTTCAGTTCTGATGTGACTTTGAGGGACTTGTATGTGAGACACCCCCATAAATGATGCCATTTCAAAAACTGCACCCCTCACAGTATTCAAAACAGCATTTTGGAAGTTTGTTAACCCTTTAGGTGTTTCACAGGAATTAAAACAAAGTGTAGGTGAAATTTCAAAATTTCATTTTTTTTGCAGATTTGCAATTTTAATACATTTTTCTAAGGAACACAGTAGATTTTACTAGAGAAATGTGACTAAAAATTGATTCCCCCAATTCTTTTGTTTTCAAAAATATCCTATATGTGGCCCTAGTGTGCACGTTGACCAAACCACAGGCTTCATAATAGAAGGAGCACCTACTTGATTTTGGAGCCTCCTTTTTATGAGATTATTTTTTAGGCACCATGTAGGTTTCTAGGCACCATAAGATGCTAAAATTTAGGAACCCCCCCACAAGTGACCCCATTTTGCAAACTACACCCTTCAGGGAATTCATTTAGGGGTATAGTGTACATTTCAAACCCCCAGGGGTTTGACCAATTTTGATACAACTGGGCTGTGAAAATGAAAAAATTTAATTTTTCATTTTCACAGCTCAGTTGTATCAAAATTGGTGAAACCCCTGGGGGTTTGAAATGTACACTATACCCCCTGATGAATTCCCTGAAGGGTGTAGTTTGCAAAATGGGGTCACATGTGGGGGGGTTCCACTGTATTGGTGCTTCGGGGGTCTTGCTAATGCGACATAGCACCCACCATTCATTCCACCACCAAATATCACTCCTTCCCTTCTGAGTCCTGCCATGCACCCAAATGGTATTTTTTGGTCACATATGAGGCATTGCCGTACTCGGGAGAAATTGGGGCACAGATTTTGGGGTGCTTTGTCTCCTTCATTCCTTGCGAAAATGAAAAATTTTGAGCCAGATCTGCATTTTTGTGTAAAAAAATGTATTTTTTACACAAGGCATGCCCGATCCCGGACACTGCGTGACCCGCGTCATCACAGCGCGCCCTCCGCTGACGTCCAGACACGCCAGCCGGCGTCAGGACGTAGCTGCACTGTTTACCCATCACCATGGAAACCCGCTAGTGACACATAACAATACATCTAAAAAAAGGGAGAGAAATACAGGGTATACAATTAGACATGTACAATTATTATAATCATAACATTAGTGTGGTTAATGCAAAGATACTAAGCAGTACCAAATTACATAAATTTTATCTATTGATAAGACATGATAGTGGTAAGGTCAACAGTAATCTGGAGATGGCTTCAACCCAGATTGACGTGCTTATTAGCAAATTTCTGGAGCGTGGATATTCTCTTGCTAATTTACAAAAATCCAAACAAAAAGTAATGTCTATGGACCGTACTATTCTTCTTAGATCCAGTGCCATTAAGGAAACTAAAAAAGTACTGCCCTGGGTAACAGAGTACAATACATTATCCCCTAGGGTTAACTCTATTTCCAAAAAATTATGGCCAATAGTCAAGTCCGATAAAGACCTGGATTTACATGACACTAATTTAATGTCATGTTATTCACGATCTAAAAATTTATCTTGTGAAGACAGACATCACTGGTAAAGGCAAAATGCCGTCAAAAAATTTTCTATCTGTAAAGAAACCAGGTTGTTTTAGGTGTGGTTGTATCACCTGTAAATTTATGATCCAGGGTGATGTATTTAATCATCCACATAGTGGTATTAAATTGTACATCAAACATCACCTCACCTGTGAGAGCACACATGTTGTGTATCAAATAATATGCCCCTGCAGTCTATCTTATGTGGGGAAGACACAGAGGAAATTCAAGGAGAGGATGGCGGGTCACCGTTCATCTATTAGGGCTGCCATTGAGAATGGCAGGAGCGAGCAGCCGGTGGCCCGCCACTTCCTTGAACAAAAACACAGCCTCTCTAGCCTTAAATATCGCAT
The DNA here is from genome assembly GCF_055691185.1 of Crinia signifera. Taxonomy (NCBI): domain Eukaryota; kingdom Metazoa; phylum Chordata; class Amphibia; order Anura; family Myobatrachidae; genus Crinia; species Crinia signifera. Next base: position 189,666,062 of record NC_139219.1, read on the forward strand.
GATAGATCATGTCCCTCCCCTCACCCGAGGTGGCGATCGGTGTGCCATCCTCCTCAGAAAAGAAGCAGGGTGGATACATAAATTGCAGTGCATCCATCCTAGAGGATTAAATGAGACCTTACCACTATCATGTCTTATCAATAGATAAAATTTATGTAATTTGGTACTGCTTAGTATCTTTGCATTAACCACACTAATGTTATGATTATAATAATTGTACATGTCTAATTGTATACCCTGTATTTCTCTCCCTTTTTTTAGATGTATTGTTATGTGTCACTAGCGGGTTTCCATGGTGATGGGTAAACAGTGCAGCTACGTCCTGACGCCGGCTGGCGTGTCTGGACGTCAGCGGAGGGCGCGCTGTGATGACGCGGGTCACGCAGTGTCCGGGATCGGGCATGCCTTCTGCTGGGCGGCAACACTACAGGGTGATGGGATATAAGGTGAGCTTTTTGATATGTTTATTGTTACTTCTCCTGACGAAAATCGTGACTGATTGAAACGTTGAGAAACGCATTGCTGTCTCCGTGTATTATTTAAAGAGCTACGAGTGCCGCTTCATCTGCTATATTATATATATGTGTATATATATATATATATATATATATACACACATATATATATATATATATATATATATATATATATATATATATATATAGTTAATTTTATTTCACTAAAATTATTTTCATAATGTGCTGCGGCTGGTGGGGGGGGTGGGAGGGGGGCTGGCGCTGCGGCTGCTGGCTGGGTGGGAGGTTAGGCTGCCGGGTGGGTGGGAGGTTAGGCTGCCGGGCGGGTGGGAGGACGGGCTGCCGCTCGGTGGTGATCGGTGCTGTACTTAACAGCACCGATCACCACCGATCTCTGTGTTACCGAGCGGCTTAGCCGCCGGTAACACAGAAAACGCTGCAATTGGCTGTTCACTTTTGAACAGCCAATCGCAGCGATCGCCGACTGGGGGGGCATCCCTGCCCCCCCTGGGCGACGAGGGGGGATGTCTGCTGTCAGGGACAGCAGACATCTCCAAACTGTCACCGCGTCTATAGACGCGGTGACAGTTTAAAGCCATGACGTACATGTACGTCAAATGTCGGGAAGTACTTCCCGACCATGACGTACATGTACGTCAAATGTCGGGAAGGGGTTAACCAGACTGTAGCAAAAAAATACCGACAGAATTTTCAAGCGCTCCTTCTATTCCTGTATTTTCATGTCACTCCGTCCTCAGTAGTTCTGATGATGACTCATATGACATGAAAAAAAGGGAAAACCATATAGTGTAGCACCCTTGGGTATAACCACTGATACGCATATATTCTGATGTCAAAAACCGTACCCTATATGGTGGTCCACTAAATGAAAGGTGGACAAATCACGCTCAATAATGAGGGGGTGATCAACCTCCAATGGATCCTCCAGACTCCTCCAATTGATTTCACATAGAAAAGCCAGAGATAGGTGCCAAAATGGTGAAGTAACGTTTTAATATTTAAAAACATACACAATAAAAATTCATTGGGTGTAAACAATGGACTCTCACCCGATTGATGTGTCTACTAGATGGAAGCAGACATACAGAGCATAAGATGGAAAAGCCACAGGCGTCCCTGGATGCTGTCTGTAAAGGTTTCAATCCTGGTGAAGATGTCCAGAGTCCACAAGTCCCTTCTGCCAACGCGTTTCAGACCTCCTGTCCTTTATCAAGGCATGCCTTGATAAAGGACAGGAGGTCTGAAACGCGTTGGAAGAAGGGACTTGTGGACTCTGGACATCTTCACCAGGATTAAAACCTTTACAGACAGCATCCAGGGACGCCTGTGGCTTTTCCATCTTATGCTCTGTATGTCTGCTTCCATCTAGTAGACACATCAATCGGGTGAGAGTCCATTGTTTACACCCAATGAATTTTTATTGTGTATGTTTTTAAATATTAAAACGTTACTTCACCATTTTGGCACCTATCTCTGGCTTTTCTATGTGAAATCAATTGGAGGAGTCTGGAGGATCCATTGGAGGTTGATCACCCCCTCATTATTGAGCGTGATTTGTCCACCTTTCATTTAGTGGACCACCATATAGGGTACGGTTTTTGACATCAGAATATATGCGTATCAGTGGTTATACCCAAGGGTGCTACACTATATGGTTTTCCCTTTTTTTCATGTCATATGAGTCATCATCAGAACTACTGAGGACGGAGTGACATGAAAATACAGGAATAGAAGGAGCGCTTGAAAATTCTGTCGGTATTTTTTTGCTACAATTTGTCATTTCAGTGTGTTGGGTGACACATTTACTGCATAGATTCAAGCTTGCACCTCAGCGCAGAATTATATCCTAGAACCCCCATTCCTTGTGTACCATTATTTATTAACCAGACTGTCTGCTATAGACCACCACCCCATCTTCATGGTTTGGTCCATCTTATGTAAGCAAAGAGAGGAGGTACAGTTATTCCTGGAATACCCATTGTTAACTACATAATCTAACCACAGCAAATGCAGTTTACATAGCAGGACAACTGCTAATCCAACTGCATAGAAGAGGAAAGCCACGTTGCGTCTGATGTATTTAAACAAACATGATCAACTGTTTCCACAAACTGGGAACCGCAATTGTGGCTATAACAAAATCTATGGGTTAGGCATTCACTAGGGAGTATTATGGACAGGGTTTAGAGGGAGAGGGTAAGTATACTAATTTAGCCCCGGGCAAAGAAAGCAGCAGCAATAGCAAACGGACCGCACACGAATGACCCCCTATATCAGTTTAAGTTCCTTTACCCATTAATGTTAAACAACCTTTGAATGCCTTTTTATGTAAATTTCACAACTGTTTCCATTCAGTACATATGTTACATATAACAAAAAGGGCCCACTGATTTATAAAAAAAAAATTCACAGAAGGAGCTACTTACATTTAGTCTTGTTATACATAAAACATTTGTTTCCTATCCAGCAGTAGTTCTATTACTGAATCTACATTCAATGCACACCAGTGTTTCCTTACATTCATGTCCATTTACTTATTTTTATTACATGCTCTAAATTACATTAAAATTGTATTTCACCATGCACGCAGGGGGGGTTCCGAGTACCTAGAAACCCCCCTTCCCGCCGATCCATCTGCCCAGCTGTCTTAATAAAACGACTGGCTGCGGGACAACTGCCTCATGTCAGAGACAGGCTGCCGCCGGCTGCAGATAGAGGGAGCTAGAGTGCAGCTCCTCCCAGGCCTGACTGTGCTATGTACTGTGTTCTGTGAGAGAGGAGGCCTGGACTGCACCCAGCTGCTAAGCCAGTATACATTGCTGATGTTTGAGGGTGTGTGTGTGTGTGGGGACCGAGAATGGGACCCACACACACAACGAGAATGGGACAGGGTCACGGTGGTTGAGAAAGCTCGACCGCTGTGACCTACACATTGAATACCCCCCATAGTCTCCAGAGGTTGTGACAAAACTACTTAAATGTTTTTGTTAATAACAAACTATTATTTATGTAGTAAAAGACATGGGAACAGGGATTGTGTAAATTCCAACCAGATCATGCAACGTGTGTGAATATTGATATAGAACAATGTTGTATTTATTCATAATTTTCTACAAGTTTCTTCTTCATAAGAGAGAGTGTCTTACCTATTGTCAATTTATCAATCTGTGGAGTTAAAGTTCCATTTGGGTAGATTTTGATCATCATATAGATGTATTTTTCATTTATTTGTGATGACTGCAGGAGATCAGGAACTAAGGTCTCTGAAACCGGCGTATAAGGCTTCACTACTTCTACACCTGAAACAAATACACACTAGAGGCAGTATACATGATTATTTGAAACAATAAAAATAATCTTGATTTAGCACTGAACTTTGCATGCATTATATGACGAGTGGGCGAATAAGTGGAAAATGAGGTTCAGTGTGGATAAATGCAAGGTTATGCATCTTGGGAAACATAACCAATGTGCTAGCTATAACCTAAGCGGGGAGGCATTGCGTATTTCAGAACCTGAAAAGGACCTAGGAATCCAAATAGATAACAAGCTGGGGTGTAGTGCTCAATGTCATATAGCAACAAATAAGGCCAACAGGATACTAGCATAAAAAGGGGTAAAGAGCATTGGTTAGACCACATCTAGAATATGGAGCACAATTCTGGGCCCCGCACTATAAAAAGGACATCATACTGTAGAACTAGAAAAAGTCCAAAGAAGAGCAACAAAGCTAATAATGGGATTGGAGAATTTAACCTATGACGATAGATTGAAGCATTTAGGATTATTGAAGATAGAAAAGAGACGTTTAAGGGGGGACATGCTAAACATGTACAAATATATCAGGGGCCAATATAAGGAACTGTCAAACACATTTTTTACTGTAAGGAAGGACTCAAGGAAACGGGGTCATGAGTTATGATTAGAGGAAAGAAGATTTCGTTCCATTAGAAGAAAACTTTTTTTTACAGTAAGGGCAGCAAAACTATGGAATTTTCTTACTGGTGAGGTGTGTCGGCAGACACAATAAATACTTTAAAATAAGGTTGGATAAACATCTATTGGTTAAAAACATACAGGGGTACAAGCAATAATCATGGTTTGAACTTAAATATATCAGTATACACTGTGTATAACAAGGGATGAAGCTAATACACCTAGGTTGAACTGGATGGACGCAAGTCTTTATTCAGCCTTAAATACTATGTAACTATGATATTTCAGTAAATATTTATATAAATATTTCATTCTTCACATGGGTCTCTGTTGCATCTACACTCTAATCTCTGGAGTAGAAACTACCTTCCTATTTCCAACGCAAGAATGGTACACAGACAAATATATGTATTTTTGGGGCACTCTTGTTTTGAAATGATAATAGTATTTAACTTTTAATAATATACTTCAGAATTTTTTTTAAATAGACACGTAACATATTAAAGAATTCATTCAAAGACACAAGTACATCACCAACAGACAGACAGAATGTATATTCAAATTTGTACAGCTGCTTGACATCTTGCATATAAATGGGGAAAAAACATAGTTATAACCCTTAGGATTTCAAGCAAATTCATATGTTATCATTGCAGATGTACTTCTGAAATTTGTGTCTCGATGCCAATTTGCACTTTAAATTATAAAAAGAATCTACCTGCATTGTGTAAGGTTATATTACCTTGGAAGGTACCTGTGGACCTATTTCCCTGGATGTTCTCTGTCTTCCTCAGGAGCAAGTGTGAAGGAAGACGGACAGAGAACATCCGGGGAAACGCATTGAGCGGTTTGAATGACTGCTGATCCATCCATGTATACCAAGTGATGTCCCACCTCCCACTGACGTCCATATTCTCCTGATTCTTTTGGATTACAACAACCATATGGGATACCTGCACTATTCCTAATTTCCAATACATAGGGAGAAGACGCCCAATAGGGAGGAAATTGAACCCTCAATATGGGAACTTTTGGGACTCTATCACCACCCTGTATTGGTCCACAAATAATACCAGAAAACATCGGATGGTAATACACATCATCTTATAATCATTTATCATTTGATAACAAGCCATTCTATATGGAGCTCTACAATATATGATCATTACATCTGTGTTATTCCCATAGCTCATTAGCATTATACATGATTTTAGGATTGTTTGGATGTCCTATGTATTTTTATGTGTAGGGGGGACGGCGGCACTCGCACAGTAAGAAAGACAAGGAGGCGTGGGTGTCCCAACGTTTCGTGGCTGTGTTGCCACTTTATCAAGGTGCCTACGAATGGTGCCTAAACATTAAATTGTCTATTTTAAACTGAGAGCCGTCTGGTCTACATATTGGTTCCGCCAGTGCTGGCACACTTCTTGTTTTTATCTCCTATTTGTTTGGGCTTGACAACCCAGTGCCAGCAGCTGTTGATAGCGCACCACTAATACTTTATTAACACTGGTAACACAGTATCTAAACAGCAAGATCCATAATAAACATAAATGCTATTTGTAACACAGTATATACTGTAAACAGCAAAACTTGTAATGAAAAGGTTCAATTGTATCAGTTCTGTTCAAAACATATTGAATAATATAAACAAAAGCTCCTATATATTACTGGGTGATTATTTTGAACGTTTGTCACTGCTACTATGCTCAGCGTGTGCATGCATTGAAGCTGAAAATGAGAATATGACACATATAATCACCCAGAAGGAAGAAAGATAAATGACAACACTTCTGCTGTTCAGGTGATACACTTGTCACAGTCTGTTACATATAGCATTGCAGACAGGACCAGGTCTATCAAACCCAAATGAGAGCGTGTACAAGAGGGTGATACAGAGAAAGTATAGTTTAATACAGTAGATGATTAGATCTCACGCTCGTCGTTCTCCTCCTTGTGATATTTTAGGTACTTATTTCCTAGCACGGCGCCCGTCTCATTGATTGTATGCCTTAAGTGTAAGGTACTTAATCTACAATCAATGCGATGGACCCGATTTTCTGTCAATCACCTGCTAATTTGCCGCGTTGATCGTGTCCATCGCGGCCCATTATAATGGGCCGCGATGCGACCGACACGATCAACGCGATTTTCCCATAGAGAATCATGTTAAATTATTTTTCAAGTCAAAATCGGGTTGATCGCGGCCCATTATAATGGGCCGCGATGCGTTCAACGCGATTTTACATAGGGGACAATGGGAAATGGGACAATGTGGCCAATTTCTCATTGAGTATGGTTACAAAGTATGGTTAATGCCCCCCCCCCCCCATTGTTAACGCCACCCCACTATTGACGTCAACCCGAAGCGTGGTGAGCGCAGCGAGCCCGTGAGGGGCAGCGGTACGCGTCCTCCGACCTTTTCATACCCCCACTATCCACATCAGCGTGGAGCTGATCTCAAAAAGTGTGGCGAGCGCAGCGAGCCACCGAGCCCAAAGCGTGGTGAGCCCCGCAAGGGGACGCGTATACCTGTGAAGCTATGCGCGTCCGCTCGACACGCTTCGGGCTCAGTGGCTCGCTACGCTCGCCACACTTTATAAAATCAACTCCACGCCGACGTGGATAGTGGGGGTATGAAAAGGTCGGAGGATGCGTACCGCTGCCCCTCGCGGGCTAGCTGAACCCGAAGGGGTTGGCGCCAATAGTGGGGTGGCGTTAACATTGGGGGGTCATTTAAAACATGAGGGGGGTTTTCTATTAAAATGGGGTTTTTAGGGGCTTTTTACATTGAAATCAATGTAAAATCAGGTCTCAGGGACAATTTTACATTGATTCCAATGTAAAAATCGGGTCGATCGCATCGCATGCGATGCGATCGATGCAATTTTTCCGACCCGATCAATACAATCAAAATCGCGGGCGCCGTGCTAGGAAATAAGTACCATATTTTATTACTGCCATTATTAATAAAACATGTAAGCAGATCATATAGAGCACATATATATCAAAGTTCCTAGCTATGCATGTGAATGTTTTACAATACAGGCGTACTTATAGAACCAGTGCATTCTGTTTTACCTGAAATGCTTAGCTTGAGGTAAACATGATGCCCCACCGGAACCTGAAGATGACAGCCTCGAGGCAGCTCAAAGCAGAATACTTTAGTATTGTGATTGATGTTCATGTGTGAAGATAGTCTGCATTTCCTATAATAGATTCCTTTAGGGAGAAATATGTAAAATGTGCTTGTTTATCAGGCAGATAAAGGGATTTTTGTAAGAACTTACCGTTCGAATCCCTTTCTCTGATATGGTCCTGGTGACACAGCTCAACACTGGGATGTAGGAGGGTCCGAAGGAGCCAGGCACCTATCCTAAAGCTTTAGAGGGTAGGCTCCTCCCCTACTGCATCCCTGGACTCTTCAGTTCATCTTTCAAAGCCACTGGAATACATTAACTCAGTACAAACGCCTGCACATATTATATGCACATTTTATAACAGAAAACTGTTAACTTTTAACCATTTTAACATGAACATCATGAAACTTCTGGCATACTTACTGAGCGTAAGGGAGGGATCGCTGTGTCACCAGGACCATATCAGAGAAAGGGATTCGAACGGTAAGTTCTTACAAAAATCCCTTTTTCTCTTTCAATGGTCCTGGTGACACAGCTCAACACTGGGACGTTCCAGAGCCGGTCCTTTGGGAGGGTACGCTCAGGTCTGCAGCTCTCAGCACTGCTCGCCCGAATGATGCGTCCTCCGACGCGAACTCATGGAATCTATAGAATTTGGCAAATGTGTGAACAGATGACCAAGTGGCAGCTCTGCAAACCTGCTCAGCTGTGGCCCCATGTCGAACCGCCCAAGAGGTGGCAACTGACCTGGTGGTATGCGCATTTATTTTGGCCGGTACTGGTCTACCCACTTTGGTGTATGCAAAGGCTATCACAGACCGCAACCACCTAGCAATAGTCTGCTTAGATGCAGGCCAACCAATCTTGTGTACGTCATACAATACCAACAATGTGTCAGTCTTCCTGACACTCTTCACTCTGTCCACATATATGCGTAAGGCACGCACAACATCCAAAGTTCTTAACTTGTCCCTTTTCTTAGAACCCTCTGGGGGTTGAAACACAGGAAGAACTATCTCCTGATTTAAATGGAAGGTAGATACCACCTTCGGTAAAAACTGAGGCACTGTTCTTAAAACAGCCCTGTCATCATGAAAAATTAAGAAGGGAGATTTACATGACAAAGCTCCCAATTCTGAAACTCTTTTAGCAGATGCTACTGCTAACAAAAACACTAGCTTCCACGTGAGAAACTTAAAGTCAGCCGACCTTAAAGGTTCAAAAGGTGCCTTTTGAAGGCATTCCAAAACCAGTGATAGATCCCAAGGTGCTACTGGTTGCTTGTATGGAGGTTTCAACCTGGATACTCCTTGTAAAAAGGTTTGAATTTCCGGCAAAATGGCTATCTTTTTCTGGAAATAGATGGACAAGGCCGAAATCTGCACCTTCAGTGACTGAAGGCTTAGGCCCGATGAAAAACCATCTTGTAAGAATTCCATCATTCTTGATAGCTTAAAATGAGATGTATGAGCCTTTCTTCTCTCACACCATCGAATGTAAGTCTTCCAGACTCTATAATAATTTGCCGAAGATACAGCTTTTCTGGCTTTTATCATAGTCTGTACTACTGCCTCAGAAAACCCTTTTCTTTTCAAAATGGTGGTTTCAATAGCCAGGCCGTCAAAATCAATCGATCTGAATCCAGGTGATTGAATGGGCCTTGTCTTAGAAGGTCTGGTCTCAGAGGTAGACGCCATGAGTCCACAGACAACCTCTGAAGCCTCGAGTACCAGGATCTCCTTGGCCAATCCGGGGCCACTAAGATCACTGGAACCTTCTGCCCCTGTATTTTCTTCAGAAGTCTCGGTAACATTGGTACTGGTGGGAATGCATAAAGGAGATCTCCCTGCCAGTGAATAGTCATGGCATCCACTGCCTCCGCTAGTGGATCCCTTGTTCTGGCATAGAACCTGGGCACTTGACGGTTGATCCTGGATGCCATCAGGTCCACATCCGGAGTTCCCCACATCGAAGTGATTTGGTGAAACACCTGAGGGTGTAAGCTCCATTCCCCTTCCTTGAGCTCCTCCCTGCTCAGGAAGTCGGCTTCTATATTCTCTATTCCTGGGATGAATATAGCCGATACAGCTGGAACATTCTGTTCCGCCCATAGGAAGATTCTGGACACCTCCCACATGGCCAATTTGCTGCGTGTACCTCCCTGGTGATTCAGATACGCCACAGCTGTGGCATTGTCGGTCTGAATCCTCAAAGGGAGGTTCTGTAACCTGTCTCCCGCCAAGGAAATGACTTTCCAGACAGCTCTCAGCTCCAAGATGTTGATTGGTAACGCTGATTCCTCTGCCGTCCACAGGCCCTGAAGCCTGAGATCCAGGACTATTGCCCCCCAGCCCCTGAGACTGGCGTCGGTAGTTACTATCAACCAGTCCCAGGTCTGTAATGACCGACCCCACTGAAGGGAATCTACTTCTGTCCACCATTTCAAGGATTCTCGGGTGTCCGAAGACAGCACTATCATCTCGGATTTCATGGTCAAAGTGTCTCCTGACCAAGCTGACAAAATGTTCCATTGGAACCTCCGAGAGTGGAACCTGGCAAATTGAAGCGTCTCGAATGACGCCACCATCTTCCCCAGGAGCTTGAGGCACCTCCATACTGAAATGCTCTGAGCCCTGAGAATCTCCTGGACTAGGGTGACCAGATCCCTGGCCTTTACCTCCGGGAGGAATACCCGATGAAGATGGGTGTCCAGTATGACTCCCAAGAATTGGAGCCTTTGTGACGGTACCAACTGAGATTTTTGCAAATTTAAAATCCAGCCGTGAGCCTGCAAAAAACTGATGGCCTCTGCCAAGTGACTCTGCAGCATGGCTGCTGACTCTGCTTTGAACAGGAGATCGTCCAAATAGGGTATTACTGTGATTCCCCTGAGCCTCAGCACCGCCGCCATTACTGACATTATCTTTGTGAATACCCTTGGCGCGGTTGCTAGCCCAAAGGGTAACGCCCGGAATTGTAAATGCAGGTCTCCTATGGCAAACCTCAACAAGGTCTGATGCTCCGGGTGTATAGGAACGTGCAAATATGCGTCCTGGACATCCATGGACGCCAAAAATTCTCCCTGGTCCAGACTCAGAAGTACTGACCGTAGAGACTCCATTTTGAAATGGTCTACCCATAAATGAACATTTAGAGACTTCAAATTTAGTATTGGTCTGAAAGACCCGTCTGGTTTGGGCACCAGGAACAGCGTGGAGTAAAAGCCTTTCTTCCACTCTGTCTTGGGGACTAGTGTCACCACCCCTTTTTCCAAAAGGGAGTGCGCTGCTCTCACAAGAGTTGTACGCAGCCGTGCCTCCTTTGGTAAGGATGTGGGAATGAACCTCTTCGGAGGTGGCCCTCTGAAAGGGATTTTGTAACCCTGTGTTATGATGTCTAGCACCCAGGCATCCTGGTCTAGAGAAGCCCAAGCGTCCCTGAAGAGTGTGAGACGCCCGCCCACTTTTGTCACTGTCGGGCAAAGCCCCTGACAGTCATGCAGAGGGTTTATCCTCTCCTTTATTGGCAGGCTTCTTGTGAAAAGAGCCAAGTTTTGACTTTTGTGTCTTGCCTCTAGAGGGCTGAAACCTTCCCCTGAAAGACTGTCCTCGAAAGGACGCACCACCTCTAGGGGAGGGCCGAAAGGACGGCTTAAAAGCAGAAAAACTGGACGTCTGCTTTGCTGAGGAGGCCGGCAGGAATGTACTTTTGCCGCCTGTGGCCTGTTTTATAATCTCCTCTAATTCGGTACCAAAGAGTACCTTTCCTTTGAAGGCTAATGTTTCCAGAGCCTTCTTGGACTCATTGTCTGCTTCCCAGGCTTTAAGCCAAAGCACTCTCCTGGCATTAATGGAGACTGTGGACACTCGGGTTGCCATTTTAATAGCTTCCTCCTCTGCTTCAACTGCATATTCTGCTGCTGCCTTAATCTTTTCTGCAAGCAGTAATGCACCCGGGTCAGCCTGCAGCATGGTGCATAATTCACCAGCCCACTCTATCATGGCCTTAAAAACCCAGGCTGAAGCAATAAGGGGTCGTAAGGTAAACCCCACCCCTTCAAAGATAGCCTTGAGGTTTCCCTCCAGCTTTTTATCCACAGAATCTTTAAAAGCTGCACCGCCCTGTACTGGTAATACAGTAGCCTTGGACAAACGTGCCACTGAAGCGTCCACAACTGGGACCCTTTCCCAGAGCTCCGCATGAGACTCTGGCATGGGGTACAGATTTAGGAATCGTTTTGGCATCTGAAGCCTCTTATCAGGAGTTTTCCAAGCCCCTTCTAACAATTCCTGTAACCCCTCATCTGAAGGAAAAGTAACAGCCTCCTTCCGCTGTCGCTTAAAAACACCTTTAACAGGAGTTTTATCCTCCACAGTCAGCTTTAAAGCCTGCTTCACAGCTACAATGAGATCCTCTATACCAGCAGCAGAGTTCTCTTCCAAATCATCACCCTGATCCCAGGGGATGTCAGTATACTCTCCTTCCTCTTCATCTACCACAGTAGTTAAAGCATAAGACCTTCTAGGGGTCCCTGCCACATTTTCATCCATTTTGTCCAGCATTTCACTGAACCTGTTAATCCCTTTTGCAGTATCCTGCATCACCTGGATAAGTGCAGGATCTGCCTGGGTAAGAGGCAAGGAGCCAGACGACTGCTGAGATGATGGCATAGGTCTCTGTGATTCTACCAGCCCATCACTCTGCCTGTCCAAAAGCTGCACCAAAGCGTTTACTGACCTGCCTAGGGCCCTGGCCCACGCAGGTTCCATATGCTCTGCCCTATGGGGATCACTGCCCATGGGTCTCACATCAGCGCAAGTAATACATAAGCCCCCCTTGGCCATCTGCTCAGGGACAAACTTTTGTGTGCAAACATTGCACGCGCTCAGTGCATTAAGGGCTCCCTCCCCCAAAACCACAGCCTGATGCTCAGACATGATGCAAGTGATAAATGTATATCTATCAGTATACACAGTGCAAACAATGTACAAGCGTTTATACAGAGGCAATGCACCCAATCACTTATCTGTCTGTTGGTTTCAACTGCGGGGAAGCGATGCCCAGGAAATCCAAGTCACTCTGCCAGGATCAGTAAGCCAGCTCAGCTCCGCTGCAAGCGTTCTGAAAGGCGCCAAAGTCAGAGTGAAGGAAGAGACCACAGGTCCCTGCTGCTGCGGGGTCCGTGACCTTTTGGCGCCAACCACCCCCAGCAAGCCGCTCCTTAGGTAGGATTTCCTAATTCCAGTGTCTCCCCCTCAAATGGGGATCACTTGGAACATGCCTGTCACAACGCTGCTGTCCTCTCATCTAGGAGCTCAGCGTGTAAGCTCCGCATAAAATGGCCGCCGCCATCACGGAGCGCCTGTCCCCCATGATCCCCACCTAAACGTGGAGCCGGTTTCAGGGTACTCCGGAGCCCAGGCAGCCTTTTAGAAAAGGCTATAAGCGCTGCACAGGGGGACCAGACAGTGTCTCCCTTGTGCACAGTGAGCTGACAGGACGCGCTTCTGTCAGCTCCTGCTGCGCAAGCAGTGTGAGGATTCACTATGAGAATCCTCACACTGTGCCTACCTAGCTAGGGTAAAAGTTAATAAAATAATAAAAATCCCCTAACTACTCTAATTCTTCGGCTGCTCCTGCAGCCCTTTAGAATAGCACCCACTCCAGTGGGCACCTAACACGAACTGAAGAGTCCAGGGATGCAGTAGGGGAGGAGCCTACCCTCTAAAGCTTTAGGATAGGTGCCTGGCTCCTTCGGACCCTCCTACATCCCAGTGTTGAGCTGTGTCACCAGGACCATTGAAAGAGAAAACTGCTACTTAACAAAACAACACTTGAAAGTAAAAAAATATTTCTGTTGTGATTAAAACTTCCACGTGAATATAAGAGTAATTATGTTACACCCGCAAACAAACAAATACAAACCTCCTTGCAATATTTAGTATATGTCAATTAAAAACACACATAAGAGAGTTTGTATGACCGAGAGAAAGAAAAAGAACAGGCTTTCATTATTACAATTAATTTTGCTGCCATAAAATCAAGTTTGCTAAAAGCGAGCATAAAAGGTGTTTGTTCACAAAATCAGCTTGTGACAGAAATGTGATATCTGTGCGCATCTGAGCCCAAAACGGTGTATGACGTGCTTCAATGACTCATCTCAAATTAATCAGCACAGCTTCCCCATGCTTAGTCGTCATATTGCACTGCAAGACAAACAACCTTTTGGGTAAAAATATGTGAAAAAGATGACAAGGTCTAGCAGAGTTGCATAAACCCATTGGCACACTTACGACCGGCCTCTTGCCTCACACTGTGAATGGAGGTTAGTTGTACAAGAACACATCTATATTTCACAATTGCAGAGCAGTGGGATGCAAAATCAACAGTATTTACGATTTTCTGAAATAAATCATGACAGAAATTTTATCTATCAAATTATTATGTAATTCCACATAATCAACTTCATTCATAAATTAACAATATAGTTTTTGTAAAAATCAGATGACAATTAATCCACAAATCAAACACTGATTCAAAGATCAGGGGGGCAGACGTATGAAGCAGAGTGATAAGGGAGGAGAAGTGAGCCAGTGGAGTAGTTGTCTATGGCAAATAATCAACATTGACGTAAAATCTATAATTTGCATAGTGTCAAATTATACAGTACAGCTGATTGGTTGCCATGCGCAACTTTTCCTCCCTGATCACTGCTTCATACATCACAATTTGATTGTTTTCATTTGAGAGTTAAACTGTATTGTATAGGGCAGGGCTGGGCAACACCGGCCCTCCAGATGTTGATGAACTACACATCCCAGGATGCTTTGCATTAGTTTTGCTATGTGGCCATGCTGAAACTGATGCAAGGCATGCTGGGATATGTAGTTCATCAACATCTAGAGGGCCGGTGTTGCCCAGCCCTGGTATAGGGTGTCACTACCCATATGTTTTAGCTTTACTGTTCAATGGTGCATCCACCTGTCCCTATGCCATGGACTCCTTGGGTGAAATGTAATTGGATGAGAGATTCAGACAGTGAGAGATTTGGTAAGAAATCTCTAGTTTTTTTTAAAGCGGCAATCACTGGAGATTTCTTACCAAATCTCTCACTTTCTGAATCTCCCATCCTATTTCATCCCTTATGTTTACTAATGACTGCTTATGCGTATTTCCTGTTGCTCTAATTATAAAACTAATATGTGTAGGTATTTCAAATTTAAAAATGTTATTTTCATAGTGGTAGTTGCGGAGGGTTGGGATCATTTGGTCTACAGCATGATGGTCAACAGTCATTAGGTCGACACCTTTAGGTTGACATGGGAAAAGGTAAACATGGGTGTTGGTCGACATGGTTATAGGTTGAAAGGTCATTAGTTTGACGGGTCATTAGTTCGACAATGTCTAGGTCGACATGGGGTTTTTCAATGTTTTTTTTTTTTTACCTGAATGTCAACACAGTCGACATGGACACAGTTTAAAGTGCACCGCATCCGCTCGCTATGCGTCGGGCACGGTGTCTCGCTACGCACGGCACATTATTTTATTCGCCCACCATGCCCTAGTGGATGGTAGGGCATGAAATACCGCTTGTCAGCACCTCAGCTCAAAAAAACAGTGAAAAACCAGATGTCGACCTTTTGACTGTCAACCTAGACACTGTCCAACTAATGACCCGTCGAACTAAAACCATGTCAACCTTTTCCCATGTCGACCTAATGACTGTTGACCATTATGCTGTAGACCAAATGACTGCATCCCCTTGGGGAGATGAAGTGTGGGGCAAACAATCATTCCAGAAATTCCAGCCTCCTTCACCTGATTACAAGAAAATGTATCTTGTGTATTTTTTTTTAAAGTAATAGATCTTCTCCTACATAAATACATGTAACTTCTGTCAATACAGTCATAGATTGTACAAAGCTGCCAATGCAAATGTAGTTCTCCAAATCATTGGCAATTTTGGAGAAAGCCTAAAGGCCCTAACCAACTTGACGATTTGTTTCATGATATTTATTAATAATCTTATCAATACCGTCACCAGGTCCTCGCTCAGTACATGCAGTTATTGTTGATATAGCCAAAATTGACCTGCATTTACAGAGGACGGGGACGTCATTATTGACTAGTAGGAGTATGCATCGTTCGTTGCATACACACTGGGCGATATGATGAATCATTTCACTCACAAGGACCAAAATGAGCACTACCTTTCATTAAATCGTTCAGTGTGTATGCACCTTAAGTATTTGTTTACAAATTGTAATTGTGATGCAAAATAAAATCTGTAGTAAACAAGCATTGCTTGTAACAAACTTGATTATGTTGAAAAAACAATACCGATTTGCATAGTAAGTACAGTTTTCATTACAAAAATTAGACATCAAAATATATATATTGACAATACAAAATTATTTTAATATGGAGGTGTTCTTTCTATAAATGATGTGACCTTTACAATTATGGACACAAATTAATGTTCTAATAAATGGAAATTCACAGAAATGCACATTAAACGTAGAATTTAGACTTCAAAAGCATAAATACTTTCCTGCCATTTTAGGTGAATTATACAGTAGCACTAATTCAATAATAGAAGAGAACAGCAGGGAAAACGGACTAATAGTAGCTGCCTGCAGGCGGAACAGTTCTGCTGTCCAGCTGAAAAAGCCTTTTGACACACTTATTCAAAACTGATTTACACATTTATTGAAAACGTTAATTATGATCTATAAACATATTTGAAGTATGTGCAAATGGGCTGACATGCATATATAAAAGTATTTATTTATTTGAACTTGAATGGTTAAGTGCACAAATCCTATCTAAATGAATAAATCATAAGTTATTTTTTTTATAACAGCGACAAACAAAGAAAGTGTGCCTGTCATAACTAATTTGCATGCTTCACAATGAACAGATTTACAAATACATGGTTTTACATACTGTATATTGAAAGGGTTTTAAGTTTACAAACATTCTGCAATAAGTAGTAGTTATTATTATTGTTTATTTATATGGCGCCACAAGGGTTCAGCAGCGAGGGGGTTTTGGTTTCACTGCACCAGACATGCAGGTCATGGTTGACTGTGCAGCAACATAATTCTTGGACTGGGACAGAACCGGATGAAAAATTGGAATAGGAACATCCAAGGAACAGATCACAGGGGAACTAGGCCTCAGTAGTGTAATTCACTAGGGAATGCACAGGCTAGAATGCTGGAGTATGGAATATGAGCCTATACTCTGGCACTGAAGAGAGTCCAAAAACTTTCTTTATAGGGTTCTAAAAATTTTAAACAGAGTGGCACACGTGTCCTTATTGGAAGTGTGGTCGCTTATTACTGCCAGGCGTAGAACCCTAGAAAGTAGCTGTCTGGAGGAGTTGCCACAGCGAGCAGGTTATCTCCTGTCCACAGTGGACGAGGAGATCCGTTCCTCCGGGCCAAGTGAATGTCCTAGTTTTTGCGCGATGTATTATGTACAATGTTATAATTTAAGATTGTATGCAGGGTAAAAACAGACTGCTTTTGTATGTAGCCCACAAAGTAAAGGTGCCCATACACGCACCAATCCCGGCGTGCGTTCTGGGCTAAAATAGCATCGCATTGCATGCCTTGTGCATGCAATGCGATGCGATGAAAAGCAAGTACAAAAAGTATGTGCAGCACATACTTTTTGTACTGTGCGATGAGGTGCCGCGGGAGCGCGCACCTCAAAGCACAGATCGCACTGCAGGGATTCGGTGCGGGTATGGGCACCTTTAGACAGCTACATTTTTACACTGCAAATTTGAGGCTAGCTAGGACACACCCCTCCCAACTGCCCCACCAGCAGTGTAACACGGTCCTATCAAAGTTACTTCTTTTTTTTCTCTGCTCTAGACTCTAAAACCCCAACTCTGTGCTGCAATGAGACTGTTAAATCACATGACTAAGATTAACAGACCTGTTCATGAATTTGACAACCAAAAATTTGTATAAAAATTGTTGAAACAACCACTCTATTCCAAAAAAAACAACAAAAAAAAACAGGGAATACTTTAATGTTCTCACTATAGTGTATTATGTACAGCAGTGTTTTTCAACCACTGAGTCATGGCAAAATAGTGTGCCTTGCGCGGTTCTCAAGTGTGCCCCCAGATCTAGAGATGCCCAAACCAATTTACAGACACCACCAGTTCAACTGTTATTTACTGGTCTCTTGTTTTCATGTAAAGCAGGCATGTCTAACCTGCGTCCCTCCAGCTGTTGTGAAACTACACATCCCAGCATCCCTTGCAATCGTTTTAGCATTCCCTAATAGCAATACTATGGCAAGGCATGCTGGTATGTGTAGTTTCACAACATCTGGAGGGCCGCAGGTTGGACATGTCTGATGTAAAGGGCCAATGTATTATTACCTGTGGGGACCAGTGTGATTGTTTTTTATATGGGGGGCCAGTGTGTTTTGTCTCTCTACACCTACATATTATTATTTAGTTTATGAGAAACAATAAATGCACATAACATTTTAATAAGAAATGGGCAATGCAATAGGAGTTTTGAATTTGACCCTTTGTATCAAATGGGTTGATCGTACACATACAAGAAGCTACAGATCTGTCCACATATATCTATCCACAAAATTGTGTCAGGTAGACCCGTTTGGCACATGTAACCCTACTTCAGGTTTACATGTATTATATGAATATGTACATACGTATAGATGATTAAAGTAAATGTTATAAAGAATTGTATAATGTATATATCTGTGATGTGATTCAATGTACAATGTCACTGTTATTTGTGTATTATTTTGCGGATATGACAGAGTTAATGTAGTAGAGAAATTTCTAGAGAGGACTACTGTTGATTATCTCGAGATTGAAACGTCCCTGATCCCTCGAGGGGATCAGCTGGTACCGGAGAAAGGGTATAAAAGGACGGTCGGAGGGGGCTACAGGGGCAGAACTGACAGCCCTTCTATAGAGCTTGACTCCCTGCGCCAGAGTTGTAGACATTTCGGCCAGCAGTACCTGGCGGCCGGGGAAGTGAGCCCAAATAGATAGGTTGGTAGCGGAACACCTCGTAGCCTCACCGCTGTCGGAAAAGAGCTGTACTGTAAACATACAGCGGCGGGAGGCAAGGGGTTGGGAGCCGCACCGACCCGGCAGGAGGAAGATTTGCTGCTGCTAATAGCGCTGAAGTGACTGTCAGCGGCTATTGCCGGAGAAGAGCGCCGCTAGCAGAGAATAGACAGCCGTACTCACCCTGCGGCGGAGAGACACGGAGTAATAGGAGAATTTGCCGCTGCTGGAAGCCTCGCGGAGGAGCAAGGCGAGTGAGGGGACCGCCAGCAGCCGCTGTTGGAAGCCGCTGCCAGAAGCCGCGCGGTCAGAGGATCAGGAGAAGCGCCGCTGCTGCCGGAAGCCTCGCAGCAGAGAAGGCAGGCGAGTGAAGTGTCCGCGGGCAGCCGCTGCTGGAAGCCGCTGCCAGAAGCCGCGCGGTCAGAAGCACAGGAGAAGCACTGCCGCTGCCGGAAGCCTCAGGAGTGAGGCAGGCGAGTAAAGTACATGCCGGCAGCTGTTAATAGCCGCTGGTAATAGCCGCATTCGCTCTCGCCACGCTGAGTGACTTTATAGACTTTTGGACAGCCTGTGGCTACTGAGTGCGCCTGTGTCCAGATAAATATATCGCAGCTAGAAGCCGGAGCATTGTACTACTGCCGCAGATAAAAGTGGAGTACAGCAGCGTAGACCAGAGTAGGGGAAGGAACCTCATTACCCCCCAGCTAAGCCCTCATCAGCACCAGCTAAGTTCAACATAACAGAGAGGGAGACGTCGCTGACAGAGCAGAGCGGCCGAGGTTGGTAAGGTCAGTTGCTGAAGGAGCGGTGTATCATTCACTGTCACTTGCAAAAGAGCTGCCCGCTGTAAACATAATATTAGAGTGACAGTGGAGAACACCGGCTCATATTAGGACTGGCTGATAACCTTACTGCCCAGACAGAGAAAGACAGATCACCCACAGTGAGAGAGCCTAAAGCAAAAAAGCTAGCCGAACCCCAGCAGTCAAGTTCAAGTCTAGGGACAGTTTCCTATACCTCTCAGGAGCATCCAGGAAAAGGGTGAGATCAAACTAATTTATATACTTATCCACTCTACAGCATAGAGATAGGACAGCTTAACTATACTCCCCTATACAGAGGAAGCTTCTGTGTAAACTAGTCAAATCCAGGCAGGCAGCCAAAAGTATACCTTCTGTTACTTTGTATGCGAAAGGAACAGACTTCATAGAGACTAAGAAAAGGATTGATTAGATTGGATACTCCTAGCACAAGCATAAGTATCCAATTCTAATACTTTTCTACTACTATTGATAGACACACAGTATCCCCGAAGGAAAATCATAATTACTTCATACATATGCTAAACGAGGACAATATGGGCCCCAACGCGCGCCAACACTAACAATAATACAATGCATTGTATACACAGGTTTTTTTCCCTAACTGGCCAGTTATAGCAGTAAATGGTTATTGAGGTAATTTTTGTATTGCATGCAAGGGAAGTCTCTGTATAGGATAAGGGGAGGTTATAGGGACTGTATTGTATTGTGGTGAAAGTGTGTATTGTATTATATTGTTACGCTTATTTATCGTACAAATGTGTTAGTACTGTTGCTGTTAATGTATATCTATCCTTTATATAGTAAATAAATAACCTATTAACCTATGCAAGGGATGTGTTTCCTTTGCCTGTAGTAAATCAGCAGCCAAGGTATAGGTAATTGTTGCTGGGAAGAGTGTTTTCCCAAACTACACTAGTTAAACAAGTTTGGGTGGAGGCACATTGAGTAGTTGGGTTATACACACAACAGAAATATGCATCTATACACATTTGGGGGAATTTAATTGGGAAAAAGGTTTAGGGCCAGAAGTATCAAGCTTCAAAAAACGATAATGTGGAGAGTGATAAACTACCAGCCCATCAGGTAGGAGCTGATTGGCTAGCTGTTTATCACTATTTGAAGCTAGATACATTTGGTCTTTAAGGTGTGTTCACAAGGTGCGATTTTGCTTGCGAATCGATTGGGATCAAATTATGATTGAACGGCACGCATAACACATTTGATCTTTACTATATAGTCTTGTCTACTTCACTGTTCCATTTACACAAAACGAGATCAAATTGGCATCGAATGAGGCTGAAAATTGTTCAATGTCTATTCGATTTTGATATGATTCCCATTGGATTTTGACTATATAGTCAAAATCAAACACAAATTCTCACCGCGTGTACACAGCATTAAAGGTAATAAAAACTTGTGGACCTTGCACCCAATTTTGGATTACCATAGGTATGTGTGCTCCGGATACCCGTGGTATCCAATTTAAAAGAATAGTTGTGTGTTTTTTTGCTGTGAAAGCCCCCACGCCACATGAATAAACAATATATTTTTTAAAAAGATACTCCCCTTTCGTGTGGTCTATCCACTGGGGAGGGGGCTTCTGGTAGATGTACTTCTCCTAACTGCTGCCTCCTAAGGGTGTGACACTGCACACAGGGGCTCTCTCACTCACACACACACACACATCCCAGCTCTCTGCTGCTAGAGTCCAGATCCTAAACATAGAATTTGACGATCCTGACAATGGAGCTGAAAACACTGCTTTGGGAGACGAGTACTCACTGCCTAATTGAGTTAATTGGGAACTGCCAATTGCTTAGTGATCAGAGGGGTGCCACCTGGGTACTAGCGCAAGTCCTGGTAATCTGGTGATTTTTTCCTAAAAAAAATATTTTTTTTTTTCCAGAAATCACTGTCTCGTTTTCTAATTTAAGAATAGGAAAACTGTGTGGCTGTGGAAACAAATGTCTCATTTTCAATTCTGCAATTGAATTTCAAAACCCCTTTTAATTTTACACCGGGGTATAAAAAAAATAAAGATGTGTAAAAATCATTCTCATCATGTACAGTTACAAATAAGCTTATTTCATACTAACCTCTTTGGGAACTTTTAATAAAAGTATCATGACCTTCCATGGTTTGTCCCAAGCTTTTCCAGACAATGTTATCCTTTTTCTGTATAATCACTTCTACGTTTCCAGTTTTCGATGAAGCATGAACTAAATAAAAATGTACATGTAATGTCTACACATGTCAACAACTATAATAAGACCAATTAAGAAATAATTACCCTGTGACATTGTTCAAGGAAAAACACCCACATATTACGAAGAACTTTGACAAATCCAAACAAATACTATAATTTATTTATTTAATCTAGAAAAATACTACTAGAACACTCTCCCTCTGCCTTTTTCCTTTGTCTTTATATATCTATATTTTTCTATCTACAGACTCAGATGTCAGCCTGCCACCAAAGCACAATTAGTAAAATTGAATAGAGGACGCACTTTGGAATCTAGTCGATTAACGCATAACATGAGCATATAACTATGAATACACTTCATTCATTATGGGTAAGATGTAGTCTCTATGTATGAACAGATATGACAACAAAAACAAACAAAAAGAGACAACAGATCACAGCAATTTTCCTTACAGTTCTAGGTTGTGGGCTGATGCATTTATTTCAAATATACATATACAGGGTTGTACTGAAAACTTTGTGGGCTCCATAAATGTCGAGAAAGACTCATTGAGTGAGAGCGAGAAAGAGTGTCCGTTTCAGGGGGAGGGGGGAGAGAGACACACAGAGACCATGTCAGTGACAGAAGGAAGGAGATATAGGGAGAGACCATGTCAGGAAAAGAATAGAGACTGATAGAGCAAAATACGGGGGGCATTAAGGGACAGATGAAGTGGAGGAACAAACCTCAAATAATATTGGGGCATAGATGGATAGGTGGACATATGGGCGTAGGTGGACAAATGGACAGACCGAGCACCATATGGAGGAATAGACAGATTTTGCAATCATTTAAGGACATACAGAGGACCAAATGGGGGCATGGACGGACAAGAAGTGGCACACATGGACGGACAGACGGGAGGTGGACAGATGGAGCACCATAGGGAAGGGAGGATCTCACCAACAGCGGGATTGTGTGGTAATGTCCAGGCATGATCATTCAGTGTCGCTCAGCCATGCAGTGCAAGTACACTTGCTTTGCAAAAAGTGGCTCTGGGCACAAAATGAGGGTGGCTCTGCCTCCCACCTCCCTCCCTGTGAAGTAAACTGCCAGGCCCTGTACCCAGTGTGCGTCAGTACCAATTAAAAATAAAATATAAAATAAAAGTGTACTTTTGGTATTGCCTCCAGGCGTTCCCCCAGGCCCCAAAGCAGCTCCACCCTTTATTTATCTTTGAGAAACTGAATCTGTATATAAAGCACAATGAAAATTGCCCTGAAAAAAGCTGCACCCACTGCGTCATAGAAACTTATTGTACAGATTCATACATATACAAGGGTCACATATAATAATCAGTGCAGTGTACTGAAGCATTGCGATGAGTTTGCATGAATAAAAGACACTAGGCCTGATTTAGACATGACCGCTTATCAGCAAAGTTGCAGATGACTAGTAGTTATCCCCCACCCAGACAGAAAGAAAATCCACCTCGTGTAAATTTGTGAAAAAATTGCTATCTGCTATTCTGTCGCACATCCATAAGTAATTCATAAACTATATAGTGTTTTTTTCCAGTAAGCAAATTACCAGGTTAAAGCTTTTCAACACGGAAATTTGCTGAAAAACCAGGGTCAGTGAACCGTTATTTAATACCAGGGTTGACCCTTTCACACCACAGAAAAAAAAACAGTTTTTTCAGTAAATTCCTGGGTTGAAAAGCTTTAACTAGGTAATTTGCTGATGTGTGAATTGGGGTCAGACTACATCGGCAAAATGACTGTGGGTGGGTGGTGTGAAAGGGGTATAAGTCTGACCCTTCCACAACTTTGCTACAGATACAGGCTGATCGAGGCCAGAGCTGATGTCACACACCCTCTCTTAAATACTAGTAAATACTGTAGGAACCAGCTTTAGTGGTAAATCCCTTAAAATAGGTTTATGGTATTAGTTGGAGGGGATGCGGTCAAAATCCCGGCGGTAGGAATCCCGACGGTCGAAATACCGACGCCAGAATCCCGACCGCCGCAATGCCGGCACTTTGTCCCTCTATGAGTGTCCACAACACCCATAGAGGGAGAATAAAATAGTGTGCCGAGCGTAGCGAGGCACCGGGCCCGCTGCATGGTGAGTGCAGCGAGCCCGTAAGGGGGGCGATCCACGGCCCCCCTTTGTTGGCATTGCGGTGGTCGGGATTCCGACTGTCGGGATTTCATACTGATCCCTGCTGGAGGTGCCCCCAGAAATTTAATAGACACTATTCAAGTAAGGCGGAGGTTCAGTTGCTGTTGAAGCCAAACAACGTAATTTCTTAGTGTGCCATCACCAGCAACCAAACCTCCCCCTTGATTTTCTATTCTTGATCGGCCGCTATTTCCTCCAGGGGAAAGAGTGGCCTCTGCCTATTCAATGCTGCTATTTTCGACAGCATTGAAGGCTGATTCTGACAAAACAGATCCGACTGTAAAACAAGTCGGATCTGTTTTGTCAGAAACGGCTGCGGATTGTCGAATTCAAATCAGTTATTAACAATCCACGTCCATTTTCGCTGACAAGCCCACTAGCTGAAACTTGACAGCTGGAACATTGAATACCGGCTGTTGAGTTGCAGGCGAAAAGGGCCCAGGATTCCAACGGTCAGGACGTTCCGACAGTCGGAATACCATATTCGATATCCGCTTTGTTTCATGTTTAAACATATTATACAAACAATATGGAAATCTATCACATCATACAGTAACCTTAGCAAGACAGGCAGGGCTTAACAGAGTTAATAGAAAACAAAGCAAATACTGGTACTTGTGTAATAGCATGGCCCCCGTTACGTAGTTAGCGTAGCGTCCCTGTCAGAATCAGCGTAGTGTTCGCACGGTCAGCATAGTCAGTCAGAAGTAGTGTAGCGTTCCCACGGACGCTTAGCGTAGTTAGCACCCCTGTCAGAAGTAGCATAGTGTTCCTGCGGCCAGCGTAGTCAGCATCCCAGTCAGATTCAGGGTAGTGTTCCCGCGGCCAGCGTAGTCAGTGTCCCTGTCAGGTACAGCATAGTGTTCCCGCGGCCAGCATAGTCAGTCAGCGTTACGCAGTTACTGTAGTCAGTCAGAGGTTAAGGTGAAGGTGACCGGCTGTATTATTTCTGAAGCTCTGCGGAATGGCTGCAGAACTTCTCACGATGTTTAACCTGCCGCAGACAAAGGAGGAGTCAGTGGCATTTTTTCAGCAGCACCATTTGCTGCCACTGACACAAACCTGTGTTAATGGACATCCAATGCGCTTGAGTATGAAGGAGTGCATGTGGCGCTGCCACATTAAAACCTGCTGAAATTCTCTGTGCTCTGTGAATTTAATGTCTCAGCCCCAACGCCGGATTAGCGGTCCGGGAAAAATAATTGAGGTGGACAAGAGTCTGTTTGTACTGTTTGTACAGAGAAAAAGTCATGTCGGACGCATACTGCCTCAGTGGTTGTTTGGACGCATATCCAGAGACACCGGTGAGTGATTTAGAATGCCTGTGGACAGACCTGACAGCCATCAACAAATATATAGAACTGGGGAAGACTAGATCCTCTGATTGCTGGTGTGCATATAACACTCAACAGCTGGAACAGGCAGGGTACCACCGCTATAATTTTTTTGATCCGGAGACTGGGGTTCATACCCAAAACATCGAATGCCTTTGGGGATCTTGTAAGTAACGTAACAAAAAGCAAAGGGGCACTGCCCACCAAAATCTGGACTCCTATCTCCAGGAATTCATTTGGTGCAAAACTGTCTGCGCAGAAGACACTTTCCAGCGGATTCTATATGCCCTAACTCTGCTCCCAAAGGCTGACAAAGCAGACTACACAGATGCAGACACAACTGCGTCAACTTCAGCTGCAGTTTCCATGAATGCAGAAACTGAAGAATAACTGTTTTATTCTTTTATTTGTCTTGTTAATTATTGTACTTTAAGTGCTTTTTGTCTTCTTTATTATTCACTAAAGTCCAGTTACCTACATTACAAGCGCAGCGAGCCCCGCGAGGGGACACGTTACGTGTCCCCCACAAACCTGTTCATACCCCCACTATCCACGTCGGCATGGAGTTTATTTTATAAAGTGTGGCAAGCGCAGCGAGCTGAGCCCGAAGCATGGTGAGCGCAGCGAGCCCAGTGAGGGGACGAAAACTACTTTACATGTATTCCGCGTCTGCTCGCCACACTTTATAAAATCGACTCCATGAACAGGTCTGGGAGACGCGGGACGCGTACGCTCACCGTGCTTTGGGCTTGCGTGGATAGTGGGGGTTTGAAAAGGAGGAATTTGCCAGTATGTATCATGGAGCACTGACAAATGCCTCCTTTATTGTGCATAAGATGCATTTGCGCCCACCTACCCCCTTTGTGCACGAGACGCACGTGGTACCGAATCCCCTAACCCCATCTCCCTGAAGCGGACACGGGCAGGGTTGCCGTACCCTGCCGCAATAATTACTGAGACACAGGAGCACCTGAGATGCACCTGCGTCTCAGAAAGCTGGAGCGCCTCTCCACTGGCCCTCGCATGATCCCCCCTCCGCCGGCGTACTGCAGGGAGGAGGTGTAGAAGTAAATTTATATTTAATTTTACATTACAATGTAAGACTAATGCTGTCTAGTAATTACGTGCTACATGTAATAAGTAGTCAGGCAGTATTTTCCCTGCATACAAAAAATCTATTAATTATACCCTTTCCTTGCTGCTTGATATGTCTAGGTGCCCATTTGCTCCATTTTATGGTTTCAAAATATAATAAATGCTAATTATTTAACAACTTTCCAAACTGTTAAATATTGTGTACTGAAACTAGTGCATAATGGGGGTAATTTAATCTGTGCCGATATTTCCGACAGTTGGAAACATCAGCACTCATCTATTCAATTCATTCCGACAGCATTGAAGCCTGATAGAGTCGACTTTTTTTTGCCATTTTCTTTGGCAATCCGCGCCCGTCTTCAACACAACAGTCGGAACATTGAATACAGACTGTCAAGTTGATGTCAGAAGCATGGCCGTGATTCAGACTGTGGAGAGCATCCAGTTGGAATAAAGATTGAATGCCCCCCTATGAATAATGCACAAGAGTATTTTCACTGGCAGCCAATCACAAGTTTTAGAGGCACCTAAATATAAGCAATGAAAAAAGCGTGTAAAGTCTTTCTAATGTTAATTGCCAAGATGCTTACAGACAATAATGGGACACTTTTAAAATATACACATAGTAAACTAGTTGCTAAAATCCTCACCTGCCATGCAAGGGCATTCAAACCAATGAAACTAGGACTATCCAATCATAGGAAATTTTAGCAGTTGCTAAATTCTTACAAACAGAATCCAGTTTAAACTCCTAATGATACGTACACACTAGGTGTTATTTTGGCCCATCAGAACGATATTGTTTAAAATATCGCCCAGTGGGTATGCTTTGACTATAGTATATTTTTAATGACTGCATGTTAGGAGGGTGTCTGGACACATGATTGCCTTTAGGTCGACAGTCATGAGGTCGACATGCAATTTTTCCCCACAAAATTTTGAGACGATAGGTGGTATTTCATGCCCTACCAGGAGGAGGGAGAATATAATAATGTGACGAGGGCAGCAAGGCACTGTGCTCAAAGCATGGCGAGCGCATCGAGCCATGCGAGGGGACACTGTACACTTGTCCATGTCGACAGACACCAAAAAAACATGAACAACTCATGTCGACCTTCTCCATGTTGACCTTTTGAATGTCAACCTTTTGAAACTGTCGACCTTTGGACCCTGTCGACCATATGACTGTAGACATTGTAGATCTTAACCCCTTCCCGACATTTGACGTACATTTACGTCATGGCCGGGATGTACTTTCCGACACATGGCATAAATGTACGTCATGCCATTTAACTGTCACCGCGTCTATAGACGCGGTGACAGTTTAAACATGTCTGCTGTCCCTGACAGCAGACATGTCCCTGCATGCCCAGGGGGGGTGGCGATGCCTCCCTCCCGTCGGCGATCGCTGTGATTGGCTGTTCAAATGTGAACAGCCAATTACAGCGTTTTCTGTGTACCGGCGAATAACGTTCGCCGGTGACACAGGGATCGGTGGTGATTGGTGCTGTAAAGTACAGCACCAATCACCACGGGGTGTAAGGGTGACACTGGTGTCACCCCACCTCACCCCACCCGCCCCCAAAGGCCGTGATTGGTTCGCCGGACCGACGGACCAATCACAGCCATGGAGGGTGATTTAAACTAACGGTGACTGCACTGCAGACGCCATTCCGGTCTGGAATTGCGTGCAGTGCGGTCACCGTACCTATCTGCCGTGATATACTGACCTGATCCTTGCAAAATACTTACCTGATCACTGCTTGTAGCGTGCTGGATGCTTCCTGGATCTGACTTCTTGTGACTTCCTGCTGCTGCTGCTGCAGTGTGATAGAGAGATAGAGAGAGATAGAGAGAGATAGAGAGAGATAGTGACAGAGTGTGCTATATTTTGTGTCTGCTACCCCCCCTTTTTGGGGGTGCAGGTTTTTTTTTTATATATATAACTGTCAGTGCTGCTGCTGCAGTGTCATAGAGTGATAGATAGTGATAGATAGTGAGAGATAGAGAGATAGAGAGAGATAGTGATAGAGAGTGCTATATTTTGTGTCTGCTACCCCCCCTTTTTGGGGGTGCAGGTTTTTTTTATATATATATAACTGTCAGTGCTGCTGCTGCAGTGTCATAGAGTGATAGATAGTGATAGATAGTGAGAGATAGAGAACTAGAGAGAGATAGTGACAGAGAGTGGTAGAGAGTGCTATATTTTGTGTCTGCTACCCCCCCTTTTGTGCTGATCAGTATATCTGTGCTGATCAGCAACTTTTTGGGGGTGCAGGTTTTTTTTTTTTTTATATATACCTGTCAGTTGCTGCCAGTTGCACCAAAGGTTGTGCACCTGCTGCCCCTCACTGGTAATCAGTGTCGCATCACTGATCACCTTTTTTTTTTTTTTTTGAGGGTGCTGTGGGGTCTTTTTTTAATTATTTTTTTTACACACACTGTGATTTTGTGGGTGTCCTGTGGCCACTGTGCGCTGATCAGTGACGTACATCACTGATCAGCTTCTTCGGCACAGGGTTGATCTATTTTTTTTTTTTTTTTATCAAATTCCTGTTGCCTTTGAGCGCTGTTCAGTGACGGACGTTACTGACCAACATCTGTGCTCAATTTTTGGCGCAGGACCTTTTTTTTTTTTTTTTTTTTTAACCCCTTTAATTTTTTTTTTTTTTATTGGGATCAAATTCCTGTACAAAGTATTTTTTTTTCTGCACTACATACACACTACACACTACATACCCCCCGTGTTGAAATAAAGTTTGTACCCCCCCTACACTATACACGTGTTGAAACATTTCACTACCAGAAACACAAAAATAAAAATGGCATCCCAAATGTCATCCCAGTCATCCAGAAGAATGTATTCAGCGGAGGAGGCATATACCATGCTTGCCTCTGACTCTGACACAGCCAGTGAGGCAAGCGGGGAATTTGAAGGATTCATCTTAAGCTCCTCTTCCT
The DNA here is from genome assembly GCF_055691185.1 of Crinia signifera. Classification (NCBI taxonomy): domain Eukaryota; kingdom Metazoa; phylum Chordata; class Amphibia; order Anura; family Myobatrachidae; genus Crinia; species Crinia signifera. The sequence continues at coordinate 189,695,287 of NC_139219.1, forward strand.
CCTCTAGTGATGAGGGACCCCCTCAAAGACGCCCCCGTAGAGCAGCTGAGACCCCCCCCAATAATTGATCTCGTATGGACCCCACCACCAGACAATTTTGAGCCCCAGGTTCCTGAGTTTTTGGCCATCCCAGGAATCCAATTTGATTCCACAGGTCTCAGAGAAATTGACTTTTTCAAATAATTTTTCTCTGATGATTTTATAAATTTAATGGTGGACCAAAACTAATTTATATGCCCAGCAGTTTATTGCTCAAAACCCCACGTCATCATTTGCTAGGTGGACCCCTGTAGATGCAGTAGAGATGATGACGTTTTGGGGTCTGGTGTTTCATATGGGCATAGTAAAAAAGCCAGAAATTAGGCAATATTGGAGTACAGATGTTCTGTACAGTACTCCATTTTACCGTATGGCCATGACACGGACTCGTTTTGAGTTAATCCTTAAATTTTTGCATTACAACGATAATGCACAGTGCCCACCCAGAGATGATCCCACCTTTGACCGGCTATTCAAAGTCAGGCCGGTCATTGATCATTTCAGTGCCAAATTTCCAGAGATGTACATCCCAGATAAATTCATTTGCATAGACGAGTCCCTTATACATTTTAAAGGAAGGGTTAAATTCCGCCAGTACCTTCCCAGTAAGAGGGCAAGGTATGGCATAAAAATGTATAAGCTGTGTGAAAGCACCTCAGGGTACACTCACAGGTTTAGGGTATATGAAGGGAAGGATTCAAGAATTGAACCGCCAGAATGCCCCCCCTCCCTCGTAGGTGTTAGTGGAAAAATTGTCTGGGATTTAGTGCACAGCTTCCTGGATAAAGGTTATCACCTCTATGTGGATAACTTTTACACTAGCATCCCCCTGTTTAAGGCCCTTGGTTCAAGAGGTACAGCAGCTTGCGGTACTGTGCACAAGAACCAAAGAGGCCTCCCAGAAACGCACATTGCCCAAGTAATGAGAAGGGGTGAAAGCAGGGCACAATCCACCGAAAATATGTTGTTGGTCAAATATAAGGACAAGAGGGATGTCCTTATACTGACAACAATTCACGGAGACAGTACCACCTCCGTCCCTGTACGAGGTACCAGTACCCACACCTTCAAACCTAATTGTATCCTGGATTACAATAAGTACATGGGCAGAGTGGATCTTTCAGATCAGGTACTGAAGCCGTACAGTGCCCTGCGGAAAACAAAAATCTGGTACAAGAAGCTGGCCGTGTATATCATCCAGATGGCACTGTATAACGCTTACGTGCTATTCCGTTCTACCAGCCAGAGGGGGACATTTATGCACTTTCAAGAGGAAGTCATAAAGAGCCTAATATTTGGGAACCAGCAGGCAGAGGGCCCCAGTACTTCTAGTACTGGCCCCCGTATTGTACCAGGGCAGCATTTTCCTGATGAAATCCCCTCCACTGGAAAAAAGGGCAGGACACAAAAAAGGTGCAAAGTTTGCTATAAAAAGGGAATAAGAAAGCAAACTATTTTCCAGTGTGACACTTGCCCCGACAAACCCGGCCTATGTATAAAGGAGTGTTTTAAAATATACCACACATCTATGGATTATTAGGTTCATCATTTCACCGTGCTTCGGGGGTCTTGCTAATGCCACATAGCACCCACCATTCATTCCACCAGAATCTGAGCCGCAAAATCCAAAAATCACTCCTTCCCTTCTGAGTCCTGCAATGCACCCAACTGGTATTTTTTGGTCACGTGAGGCATTGCCGTACTCGGGAGAAATTGGGGCACAGATTTTGGGGTGCTTTTTCTCCTTCATACCTTATGAAAATGAAAAATTTTGAACCAGAACTGCATTTTTGTGTAAAAAAATGTAATTTTTCATTTGCACAGCCCAGTTGTATCAAAATTGGTGAAACCCCTGGGGGTTTGAAATGTACACTATACCCCTAGATGAATTCCCTGAGGGGTGTAGTTTGCAAAATGGGGTCACTTGTGGGGGGGTTCCACTGTATTGGTGCTTTGGGGGTCTTGCTAATGCGACATAGCACCCACCAACATTCCACCAGAATCTGTGCTGCAAAATCCAAATATCACTCCTTCCCTTCTGAGTCCTGCCATTTTTTGGTCACACATGAAGCATTGCCGTACTCGGGAGAAATTGGGGCACAGATTTTGGGGTGCTTTGTCTCCTTCATTCCTTGTGAAAATGAAAAATTTTGAGCCAGAACTGCATTTTTGTGTAAAAAATTTAATTTTTCATTTTCACTGCCCAGTTGTACCACAATTGGTGAAACCCCTGGGGGTTTGAAATGTACATTATACCCCTAGATGAATTCCCTGAGGGGTGTAGTTTGCAAAATGGGGTCACTTGTGGGGGGCTTCCACTGTATTGGTGCTTTGGGGGTCTTGCTAATGCGACATAGCACCCACCAAAATTCCACCAGAATCTGAGCTGCAAAATACAAAAATCACTCCTTCCCTTCTGAGTCCTGCCATGCACCCAAATGGTATTTTTTGGTCACATGTGAGGCATTGCCGTACTCGGGAGAAATTGGGGCACAGATTTTGGGGTGCTTTGTCTCCTTCATTCCTTGTGAAAATGAAAAATTTTGAGCCAGAACTGCATTTTTGTGTAAAAAAATGTAATTTTTCATTTGCACAGCCCAGTTGTATCAAAATTGGTGAAACCCCTGGGGGTTTGAAATGTACACTATACCCCTAGATGAATTCCCTGAGGGGTGTAGTTTGCAAAATGGGGTCACTTGTGGGGGGCTTCCACTGTATTGGTGCTTTGGGGGTCTTGCTAATGCGACATAGCACCCACCAAAATTCCACCAGAATCTGAGCTGCAAAATACAAAAATCACTCCTTCCCTTCTGAGTCCTGCCATGCACCCAAATGGTATTTTTTGGTCACATGTGAGGCATTGCCGTACTCAGGAGAAATTGGGGCACAGATTTTGGGGTGCTTTGTCTCCTTCATTCCTTGTGAAAATGAAAAATTTTGAGCCAGAACTGCATTTTTGTGTAAAAAAATGTAATTTTTCATTTGCACAGCCCAGTTGTATCAAAATTGGTGAAACCCCTGGGGGTTTAAAAAGTACACTATACCCCTAGATGAAGTCCCTGATGGGTGTAGTTTGCAAAATGGGGTCACTTGTGGGGGGCTTTCACTGTATTGGTGCTTTGGGGGTCTTGCTAATGCGACATAGCACCCACCAAAATTCCACCAGAATCTGAGCTGCAAAATACAAAAATCACTCCTTCCCTTCTGAGTCCTGCCATGCACCCAAATGGTATTTTTTGGTCACATGTGAGGCATTGCCGTACTCGGGAGAAATTGGGGCACAGATTTTGGGGTGCTTTGTCTCCTTCATTCCTTGTGAAAATGAAAAATTTTGAGCCAGAACTGCATTTTTGTGTAAAAAATTTAATTTTTCATTTTCACTGCCCAGTTGTACCACAATTGGTGAAACCCCTGGGGGTTTGAAATGTACATTATACCCCTAGATGAATTCCCAGAGGGGTGTAGTTTGCAAAATGGGGTCACTTGTGGGGGGCTTCCACTGTATTGGTGCTTTGGGGGTCTTGCTAATGCGACATAGCACCCACCAAAATTCCACCAGAATCTGAGCTGCAAAATACAAAAATCACTCCTTCCCTTCTGAGTCCTGCCATGCACCCAAATGGTATTTTTTGGTCACATGTGAGGCATTGCCGTACTCAGGAGAAATTGGGGCACAGATTTTGGGGTGCTTTGTCTCCTTCATTCCTTGTGAAAATGAAAAATTTTGAGCCAGAACTGCATTTTTGTGTAAAAAAATGTAATTTTTCATTTGCACAGCCCAGTTGTATCAAAATTGGTGAAACCCCTGGGGGTTTGAAATGTACACTATACCCCTAGATGAATTCCCTGAGGGGTGTAGTTTGCAAAATGGGGTCACTTGTGGGGGGCTTCCACTGTATTGGTGCTTTGGGGGTCTTGCTAATGCGACATAGCACCCACCAAAATTCCACCAGAATCTGAGCTGCAAAATACAAAAATCACTCCTTCCCTTCTGAGTCCTGCCATGCACCCAAATGGTATTTTTGGTTACATGTGAGGCATTGCCGTACTCGGGAGAAATTGTGGCACAGATTTTGGGGTGCTTTGTCTCCTTCATTCCTTGTGAAAATGAAAAATTTGGAGCCAGAACTGCATTTTTGTGTAAAAAATTTAATTTTTCATTTTCACTGCCCAGTTGTACCACAATTGGTGAAACCCCTGGGGGTTTGAAATGTACATTATAACCCTAGATGAATTCCCTGAGGGGTGTAGTTTGCAAAATGGGGTCACTTGTGGGGGGGTTCCTAACTTTTAGCATCTTATGGGGGGGTTCCTAACTTTTAGCATCTTATGGTGCCTAGACACCTACATGGTGCCTAAAAAATAATCTCATAAAAAGGAGGCTCCAAAATCAAGTTGGTGCTCCTTCTATTATGAAGCCTGTGGTTTGGTCAACGTGCACACTAGGGCCACATATAGGATATTTATGAAAACAAAAGAATTGGGGGAATCAATTTTTAGTCACATTTCTCTAGTAAAATCTACTGTGTTCCTTAGAAAAATGTATTAAAATTGCAAATCTGCAAAAAAAATGAAATTTTGAAATTTCACCTACACTTTGTTTTAATTCCTGTGAAACACCTAAAGGGTTAACAAACTTCCAAAATGCTGTTTTGAATACTGTGAGGGGTGCAGTTTTTGAAATGGCATCATTTATGGGGGTGTCTCACATACAAGTCCCTCAAAGTCACATCAGAACTGAACTGGTCCCTAAAAAAATCAGTGTTTGAAATTTTCTTGAAAATTTGAGAATTTGCTATTCATATTTTAAGCCTCCTAGAGTCCAAAAAAATTAAAAGGAAGTTGAAATAATGATGGAAACATAAAGTAGACATATGGTCTATGTTAGTTATTAACTATTTTGAGTGGTATGATTATTTGTCTCACAAGCAGAAAATTTAACATTTTGCAAATTGCTAAATTTTCCATTTTTTTACGACATTTTGGTATTTTTCACAAAAAAACACAGACTGTATCGACCCAAATTTACCACTAATTTGAAGTACAATGTGTCACGAGAAAACAATCTCAAAATCACTGGGATAAGTAAAAGCAAAAAAAAGTTATCCCCACTTAAGTGATACATGTCAGATTTGAAAAAAAGGGCTCTGTCAGGAAGGCAAAAACTGGCTGTGTCAGGAAGGGGTTAAATACCATGATGGCCAGGTGACATCATGATATCATTCATTGTTTATGTACTATATCCCCATAGATTGTAAGCTGGCAAGCAGGGCCCTCCCTACCTTTAACTGTCTGTAAATACCCAGTTTCTTGTATCACTGTTTCCAATTGTAAACTGCAATGGAATTTGCTGCGCTATATAATAAACTGTTAATAAATAGTTTGCATGGTTTCAATGGGAAAACACTGACTATATCGTATAGTGTTAACACGTAACACTCACTTTCACATTGCTCAATCACTCCAGCCTTCCTACATCTCTCACTCTCTCTCGCTCAGCTCCTACGCCGAGTGAGAGAGAGCATTAAAGGTACCCGGACTCCTCTGGATCACATAGTGCAGACCACAGAACTCAAAACATAAAAAAAAAAAAAAAACACTCCAGCAACTATGAGTGTGAAATATTTTTGTGTTGTTTACTGTGTATTAATTTTCCTCCCCTAACGGTCAATGCTTTACTGCAGCTTGGCCTTTTTAGTGCAGTTTCACTAGGTTAGCACAAATTGGGGTACTTATGTAGTATCTGGGCTGCCGATTTTGTGATTGTATGCCTTACCTTAAGGCATACAATCAGATGCGATTCGATGCGATTTTGCATAGGATTCAATGTTAAGAAGGTCCTGTTCATTTCCCCACTATCCAAGTGGGCATAGAGTTGATTTTATATAGTAGGGCGAGCGCAGCGAGCGAAGCGAGCCCCGCGAGGGGACGCATATTTCTTAAAAAGTATTCTGTGTCCGCTCGCCACGCTTCGGGCTCGGTGGCTCGCTACAGGTTTATATCCAACTCCATGCCCACTTGGATAGTGGAGAAAGGAAAAGGACCCCTTTTTCCCATTGAATTCTATGTTAAAATGGACTCAGACCATTTTAACATTGAATCCTATGGAAAAATCTTGACCATCGCATCGCATACGATTTGGTCGCATGCGATGCGATCCGATTTCTAAGATACTACATAAGTACCCAAATTGGGGACTACAATGTGTGGCCATGTGAACAATACACCTTTTTGGAGGAATTTGGTTAATTCTACTAATGATTTCTCTACTAAAGAGTTGCCCATCTGACCTGGTGGCAAATTAACTAATAAGTATGTATGTATGTATGTATGTATGTATGTATGTATGTATGTATAACTGCATGCTACACTACAATTATTTCTATTACACAACAGTTTTTAATTTGCAACAACACTAGGCAACAGCCAAAAATATCCTACGTAAAAACAACCAATTCGTATTGATTTCATTGCGCTGGACACAAATATGATGTTTAAATTGTTTATTGGTTCAAGTTTTGAAAATCCTTAGCATGATACTTCCTTAGAAGAGCCTTATCCAATACATACAGGGAGTGGCCTATTTGACAGTCCATGGATCCAGGAGTAAAGAATGTACAACATGTGTCATTGGTTGATTCAAAGAACATATTGCTGCCACCACTTTACATTAAACTTGGTTAATGAAGAACTTTGTGAAGGCAATGGATACAAAAGGGCATCTCCGTACCTTACCGTAATCTTGAACCTCCCTCCTCCAGTCCTGACCCCTCGGATTAAGTTGCTTGACTTTGCAATGCAGCATAATACTAAATCAAGGGGGGAGACCCCATTAATCACCAGGTGTGAAGTATAGGTGGGTGCCGCAGACCATAAGCTGTCGCTGCATGTTGTATATGGGCACACATACAGATGTGCAGATAGGAATGGGTTAAACGTATGCAGTTATAACATGTCTAATAACAGCGGGATTCTTCCTATAATATGAGCCGTCTGTATATTATATGGTGCAGTGAGTAGGCACATTGTGAGACTTGTCACCACCAGGCATGCCACATACTGAGTGCCCATGCCAGCGGTGGAGGGGTTAAGCTGGAGGGTTCTGGCGGTTTGCAGGGTTGGGAGCAAGCTGTAAAAAGTACAGCAGAGAAAGAGGAGAAACTGTGGGATAAATTTTTTCTATACCTGCTATGGCTCGAGAGAGAGGAGGCTGCGGCGGCGATGGAGTCAGCTGACACCACAGACCTCGCCTGCGCTTTGTCTGTGGCTTCCATAAGTCCCCTGCATGGGCTGTGTATATATGTGTTGGGCTCCCCTGGTATACTCACCCCATCGCAGTGCATACTCAGCCTCCAGCTCCCACCACAGTGACCACTATGAAATCAGCACGCAGCCGCTGGTGTGTGCGCTCCTGTCCTGCCCCTGTCACCGATACCTCTGCCAACCTGCACCCGGTAGTGGAAGAGGAACTGGCGGCAGTCTGGGGGGGGGGGGGGGGGCGCTCTCCCCTTCGCACCCACCCTTAATCCACCCCTGCCTTAGGCAAAAGTTTCCAAGGCTCAGTGAAGCGAAAATCAAAGAGGGCATCTTTGTTGGATCACAATTACGAAATTCACTGGCTGTCTCCAATTCACGGAGACGTGCATGGATTGGGGGGAGCTGAAGAGGGGTCTGTCGGAACGGGGCGCGTGAGCGTCTCATGTACGCGTGCTCCCTTCCGGTGGATGGAGGCGGCTGTGAGTTTCTCTTTCTGGGAGCTCCTCCATCTGTAACTGTGGCGTTTTTAGTGATGAACACTGTCTACGTTTTCCCCAGGATATTTCTGAGATGGATACCAGGGGAAATCGAAAGCTTTAATGCTAGCAGACTATTGTTGGACACGTCAGAGATGCCCCGGAAATAGCATATAAGCGACTTGCAAAACGAAAGCGGCATTAAAAAGCAATAAATTGTTTTTTTGTTGATGTTGTATATGTATATTAAGTTAATTGTTTTGGAAAACAACAAATGTCAATAACTATAAAACGGCAACAAATAGTTCAATTTAGTTGTCATTTTCAGCACCCTAATAGTTAATAAACATATGTGATTTTTAGGATCCCCAAAAAAAATGTTAACATTTGTTGTCCAGTGTAATTAATCTCTCCTTGTTATATAAATACATTGCAAACAGGGAATGTACTGTGTTAGACAAAAGGCCACATATTAAAATCCATGAATCTTGTGGAAAATATACAAGTAAACAAATTTATAATACAGGTTGAGTATCCCTTACCCGAAATGATTGGGACCACAAGCATTTTGGATAAATGATTTTTACAGATTTTGGATTTTTTTTTTCATACTTGCCTAGTCCCCTGGCCAAGCCCCAATGGTCCCCTGGCATCCATTGGAATCCTCTTCAGCGGCAACTCCGGTCCCAGGGGTGCATTGAGCGAGTGGGGGGGGGGGGGGGGGATCAGGTAAGTATGAAATTAGAGGCGAGGGGAACCAAAACAAACAAAAAAGGAAATAATCTGAAAAAGCACAGTTTTCAGAATATTTCGGTTCTTGGTATATACGGATAAGGGAGACTCAACCTGTAGGACAATACAAACCTACTTAATTTTGTTTCAGAAATACTACCACAAGTGCATTGCTACAATAATGAGATCTTTGCAGCTAAAGCTATAAAACATATAAACATCTGATGCACATTATTGAAAAAATTTCAAATAAAATGTCTTTAAAAAAAAAAAAAAAAACATATAAAACATCTGATATTACCTTCAAAGTCCTGTAATGTGTGGCTTAAATCTAGAATAAAAGAAAACCAACGGATAGTAAAATCTGCATTCCTGGCAATTGTAAACAATAATATACAGAAAAAAATGGATACTTCCTCATCTTTGCGGCCACCGCTATGCCAGCTACATTAGCCGCTATTCTGAAAGCAATTGCTGAGGTCTGGCCCCCTGTCTCCAACAACTAAAGGTACTTTCACACCACCACCCTGTGTCCACGCCACCATTTATTACCTTAAGTAGTTGTGGCGAGCCACCAAGCCCGCCAGGGGACGATGATGCTACGTAAGTTCCGTAGTGTAAGCGGTGGCCGCAAAGATGAGGAAGTACCAACAAATATATCTTAGTATAGTTTTTTATACCTAGAAACAGAAATTTGCAGTATAGCAGCACATGCACAGTGTAGTAGAGTATGTTTCATATAAGTAATACAGTAATAAGCTAAAGAAAATAATATATGTGCTGTAGTGTATAATCCAATTGCAATTTATATTTATGAAAACAATCAACTAAATGAATAATGCAGCTATTTATTCAACAGCGGATGGAAAGCAGTGAACTAGAGAAGATGTGCTTTATATATAGATGTAATAGTAGCACAAAAACAAGAGGCAGAGGTTTTTCATGAAAGCACAGGTCATAATACAAACAATGCAATTTATCTACGGAGACATTTAATAACATGTTTATATGCAGAGCTTTAGAAAAATACAGTATTGTAAAAATAAATAAATTTAGCTCATGAGGAAAATAAAAATGAATGCAGCAAGATTGATGTCCCTATACAGAAGATCAGAAAATATTTGCATACTGCAAAAAAACAACTCACAGATAGAAATCCTAAATTATTTGCAGTTACTGGATGGTTTATATGATGTCTTACTAAATAATTTGGTGCAAAAAGCATACACACATGCAGTAGCAGGTTACCACACAGTAGGTCGGGATGTTGACATTTGAAATAACAGCAGGCCATAACATTGGCGTTGGAATCCCGACTAACCTCAATTGCAAGTATGTTTGGATGGTGGAGGGGGTGGAGGATAATGATGGTTAGGTTTTGGCACTAGGGGGGTTAGGGTTATGTGCAAACACTTATGGGGTAAGGTTAGATTTAGGCACTAGGGGGTCAATATACTAAAATTCATTTTTTGTTGTTTTGTTTTTTTAATGAAATGAGAAATGATTAACTTATCTAGCACCTTCTATGATAATAGCTACAATCTGAATAGTAGGTATGATTAACATCTCTCTTTTCAATAAACTCACTCTTCAGTAAATTTAATCCTAAGGGGAAGAGTATGGTGGGTAGGTATACTTACCACCCACTTGTCGGGAACTTCAGCATCGGAATGCCGCCGTTGGTCTTATGGCTGCCGGCATCCCAAATGCTGGTCCCCTGTATCGATTCCAGAGTAACAATCAGCATCTACTTAATCCAGCGGTTCTCAAACAGTGGGTCCTGACCCCAAAGTTGGTCCCGACCTTCTCAGCATGGGGTCGCAACCCAATGTTACTGACCATCAGGCTGATTACTTTTTTAATCTCAATCAGTGATGCAAGGAGTCTAATAAATCTGTTGAATGGTCTGTTATTTTAGACTCCTCACATGATTTTGTGCCTCCACAAAGCTGCCATGTATGTGCGGTCTGGTGATGTGTGATGTAATGAGCTTCTGCAGTAACTTGCTGGGGTCCTGTCATTATTTTTAGTGTCTGATGGGGTCCCAGAGAAAAATACTTTGAGGACCACTGACTTAATCTAATGGTGTGATTTATTAAAAGTGAAAGTTTAGGTCAGCATGCAGATCTGTATTCACTTCCAGATCCACATCAAGTTTGCCCATAGTTCAAGGGGCTACTTACTGTACTTCAATTTCACTTGAACCTCAATCATTGGCAAAGAGATCCCTAAATTTAACACAGGCCTTTAAATATTTAGGCAAATAGATAGGCCATTTCAATTGGAATGTATAGGGTAGAGGGGGACCTTGGTCTGCACACCCTAATTACAAATATAATGAGACGTGCTCATGCCGAGACGTAGTTCCACAGAGAAAAAGAAAATATAATGCTGATGCCCACTACTATAGTACAAAGTACTGCTAATCAGAGTGATATTAAAATCAACAAATCTAACATAGAACAAAATCAATACCAAAAAATACCGTCGCACCACCCAGCGTCCAGGCAACCTCATCTCTGGTGGGTACCTAACACTAAGTACAAGTCCAGAGCATGGGACATGGCAATTAGGCCAGCCATCCGATGACCACACTAGTTAGAGGCCAAGATGTTAGTAAGAGTTAAAAGCAACAAAGCAAAAGCTATGTGTTAAAGAGTATTACATAGGAAAATTACATGTACTAAAAAGTGTTGCATTAATAAAAAAAAAAATTGAAGTGCTAAATTAAGGATTATAATGTGCCACCCAAAAGTATCCAGACTACACTAACTCAGGGGGGCCCCACATCCTAAACTTATCCTTAAAATTAAGTGTATAAATTTGTAGTACTTATTGTGCCTTTCAATATGTTTTGAAGGCCCGAGGCTACTTCAGCTTGAATTGGAACACCTGCCCTGAGTGTTCTCTAGTATTCACAGAATGCATATTGAAAGGCATAAGTCCTTTAAATCTATATTGCAGCTGTATCTGATTATGGAATGCTGCTATGGTAAGTGTTTTCCAGGAAAACACTTAGGGGGAAATATACTAAGATGAATTCGTGAAAAAAAAAAATCGTATTTTCATAGGAAAATATTTATTATGCCAAAAATACGAATTTTCGTATTCGTATTGATGGGACATTTGTATTTACAAATAAGAATGAATACACCATCGATAGAATATGACCGGAATCTCCATTCAAAAGAATGGCGATTCCTGATTTACTAAGCGGCCGTATTGAAAAACGGACGCGAATGGCCGGGCAAATACGCCATGAAAATACACTTGATTTTCCTGTCGTATTTGGCAGAAGCCTGCACGGATCAGTCAGATCCGTGCAGGCTTCAGTGTAAAAAAAAATTTGGAAAAATAAAAAAATACACTTAAAAAACGGCATTGGGGTCCCCCCCACGGCCGTGACCAGCACCAGGCTGAAAGAGCCGGGGATGGTAATAAAAAAAAATAAATTAAAAAAAAAATCAGGAAACCCGGCAAATAGGGGTTCCCGATTTTTTAAAACCAGCCCCAGGCTGCAGGGCCGGGGCTGGTTCCCAAAATACGGGGGACAAAATGAGTAGGGGTCCCACGTATTTTAAGAGCCAGCCGCAGGCCCAACCAGCCTTGTTTTTTTGCCAAGAGCCGTGGACTACTTCAGGATGGAAGAGGTCCATAGGACACTTGTAAGTATAATTTCCTTCCACAGGTTCCCCTACACCAGACCCAGAGCACCAGGACCCCCGGGCAAGGAAAGAGGGCTACCTACGGGCTCAAGATAGGCAAGTATCAGTATGTATGTATTAAAGTTTTATTTTACTAATGTGTCAGTGTGTTTTTATTTAACTATTGGTTTTGCTGTGGAACTAAAAGTCACAGCAAGCCCATTAATGGGCCGCATGCTAAGACTTGTGGTTCTCCAAGTCCCAGTTTGCGTTCCAGGCTTGCTGGGACTCATAGTTCCACAGCAAAACCCAATTGTTTCTTTTTACACTTAATCAGCCTGGTGACAACAGCCCAGGGTCACCAGGGACAGCACCAGGCTTCAATCTGGTCAGGTAAGTCCTGGAGGGGGGGAACCCCTTTATTGGCAGGGTCCCCACTGCCCCAGGACCCCTGGCCAGGCTGACTGGTCGGTAGGGTGAATGTTTTGGCGTGGGACCTTATATAATAAGTGTCCCCCGGCTGCTACATTACCCTGCTGGCTGGTTGGGCCTGGGGCTGGTTCTTATAATACGGGGGACCCCTACTCATTTTGTCCACCATATTTTGGGAACCAGCCCCGGAGCCTGGTTTAAAAAAAATAAATAAAATCGGGGAACCCCTATTTGCCGTGTTTCCTGATTTTTTTATTACCAGCCCCGGCTCTTTCAGCCTGGTGCTGGTTACGGCCGTGGGGGGGGGACCCCACGCCATTTTTATTTATTTTTCTATTTTTTGTACACAGTGCAGCCTGCACAGATCTGACTGATCCGTGCAGACTGCTTATACGAATTCATATTAGCGGCCGTATATACAAAGGAATACGCCATCGGGGGTTTACAAAGCAGTCGTATTTGTCTGCTTTGTAAATAATCCTCCGGAACACGAATTTGCATACGGCTGAAACAGCTGTATGCAGTCGTATTCATTCGTATTAAGAATACGAATACAATATATCGTATTCGTAAAAAAAATTCACCCTTAATATTTCGTATTCAAATACAGCTGCAATCAAACACCAAATCTAGTCATGCTGCATGTCATTTTAATCAGCAAAGTCTTCTTTTAAACCTTATTTGCATAGCGATGCAAATGAGATACATGTTTAGGGAATAAATGCATGTAATGATGCTCAGCATTTGTAAACACTCTCATGATTAGGCGGAACTAGGTGGCTGGTCTAATTAAGAAATGCATGACCCCAACTCTGAGAGGTGGCAATTCTAACTACTTTAATAACAACATTAACATGATTCAGTCAATGAAATTCACCCAATATATATGCTGATGTTTATATCTGGATAAGAAAATAAAAATCTCAGTAGTACAGATATATGAGGATGAGACTAATCAATATACTGTATATTAAGTACTAATGGTAGTCTAACACCAGCAATGGGGAAGTTCACATCACGGTGGTAAAATATTATGTACAGTAATGACAGATAAAATAATAATCTATTTTTATTGTAATATAAACTGTGCATGACTGACTTTAGACAAGTTGACACTTATGTCTCCTTATTCTGTATCCTAATAGGATATATATCTGCAGCTTGGTTTGGCAGGAAGGATGACAATTATCATTATTACTTTTATGAGCTCTGAAGTCCAGTGTTTTTTACTAGTACCATTGATGAGGAACAAACTACGCACAAAAAGGTTAAGAAAGAGGTGCTAGATATGCAGTAATTTCTGGGTTTTCCTTCACTTGTAATATAGGAAATCCTTATCGCATCATGGTAATTTTGCAGCACGAGACACGGGAAAAGTGCATGAAATAGTGGAGAATTTTCCGTGAGCCACATAATAGTGGGTAACCATAAATAAGGCTATTAGTGGATAACAGAAGGTAAGTTTATTAAAAATATATTTTTCTTTATCAGCAGTGAACAAATGGTATTAAATGTTTTTCACCAAAGTAAAGGGTGAAATTTAATTGGATGAGATATTTTTTTTAAATGGCAATCATTTACACTGCAAAAGCAAACTGGTTTTGCAGTGTAAATAATTGCCGCTTCAAAAAAAAGATTTCTTACCAAATCTCTCACTTTCTGATTCTCTCATCCTATTACATTTCTCCCAAAGTCTTAGATAATTTTGTGGCCCAAAAAATTTTATGCGATGCCATTGTTTTAAAAAATAAGTGGAAAAAGAACACTTGCTTCGGTTCTGCAAATTCAGAAACATTATTGGCCAAATTATGCTATTTAAATGCCTCCAAGTGCATTATAATTTATTGTGAGGGGGAACCGGAGGTCCTGCACTGTATACGGACATATTTACCTTAAAAAAAAAATTCATCATCCCTACTAAGGGTCTGCAAACTAAAGCTGGGTACATACCTAAAGATTTATCTATTATCGATTGACTGTGCATGCATACGGCTCTATCGGGGTGGCATTTACCTAAAATACTGGAGCCCATTATTCAGAAATCTAAAGGATTTAACCAATATATCCAAAAAACAATCGTCTCTCTTCCAGTGTGTGGGAACAAATGGTTAACTATCAAATACTTCCAAACATTACGATATTTTTGTTCCCACCAGGCAGATAAATCTTTAGGTGTGTAACCAGCTTTAGATTCATGTCAACTATATATTAATTCCTGTAACTATAATATGTTCTGCTAGCAGATTAATTTAGTTAAGAAAAAACGCTGAGCATACCAATAAGCAAGAGATAAGAATAATCTCCTACAGTTATTTCTCCTCTGAGGATGTTCTCTTGGCAGTCAACTGTGACCTGGTCTGAATTCATGTTCTGTTGAAGAAAAAAAACAAAAATACTTTTAAAAATATCATCTGCATACACCTTACATAACGCATGCACCATAAATGTTTGTGGGACTTTTGGACAAGTGCAGAAGACAAAAATCATTCACCTTCAAGAATACCGGCATTGCATGCGGCCCTGAATCGGGCCCATAGCAACAGCAAATACTGCATGCCACAGATCTGAAGGGAGATAACTGGAAGTACTCAAAATGTAAGGGATCACTGGCATTTCTGTTACTTTTTCGTGACATACATTCAGTTATAGCAATCAATTATTGGTGCTATTTATAGGGCAATAGCATACGTGCTATTGTGTATCTGAAGAGTCTCATTTACATTTTAAAGAAAATATCAGTATATATATTTGCTCAAATCAAGCTCAAATCCCTTACCCCTCCGCCTCCACAAAGCTCTACATACTGAAAGGATGATTCATTCTGTACAATCTTTTTCTAGAATTTCTAATTTATCTCAAGATGCTGTAGCTTTAGAATGAGCATTTATAAGAATACTAATGTATTCATATTCAGTATTCAAAACATAGTAGAAAACACATATTGCTACAAATTAAGAGTATTTTGGTACAGACTGTTTACATTAGCATAATATCAATGTGGTTATTTACAGTATATTGCTCTTTTCTCAAATAGGACTCAAAATGCTTTATATTATGAATTAAAAAAAAAAAACACAAAACATACAAAATAAATAGAACAGAGAACTAAAGCCACGTACATACGGGGAGAGCCGACTCTCTTGCTGAGCGACATGCTTAAGCACGATCGCTCAGCACACATCGCGGTACATCCGTTCAGCACCCGAGCGGGTGTATAGGGTGATATTTTTACGTACTTTTGGACACCATTTTGTTCATGTATAAACTCCATTTTGTATACATATAACCAAATGGCTTTTTTATTTGTACTTTTTATTAGGATTAGTGTTTTTACAGACATTTAGACACCGGTTAGAAATATAGTTCCATTCTAAGTGCCAGCTGTCTTTTACCTTTGACCTGGTGTGGAAGATATAGTGAGTGGGAAGTGTAGCCAGTGTTTAGGCAAACTGATTATAATAAATATATGTTCCTGCTAGCAGTATGTCTTATCGAATCTGTCTAGTAAGTTGTTTGGGCTATTGTGTCCATAATTGTGAACGGGAATCTTGTCATTTTGGATAATTTATATCATGTGAACAGAGTGCTACATCCAGCTTCACAGACACTAAAAGAAATATCTTTTAAGATAATACTAGGATATTTCCTGCAGGATGGGTATAAAGCCTAGAGACTTAGCTGGAGTTCCTTAAACTAGGTCTGCATGCAGCGGATGTAGACTTCAAATCCACCTCAGTGTAATAACTCAGTAGAGTTATTAAGAGGGACCCTGAGGACGACTGGACTTTTAGGTACTTGTGTATTATCACGGCGCCTGCAAAATCAACTACAAATCGCATGCAACTATCGGATGCGATTTAGCGGCCGATTTTCTGCCGATTTGCATGCTATTCCATCCTTGCACACCCCCACTAGTCAGGCCAAAGCGTGGCGAGCGGATGCGGTACGCGTCCTCCCGACCTGTTCATACCCCCACTATCCATGTCGGCATGGAGTTGATTTTATAAAGTTTGACTAGCACAGCGAGCCACCGAGCCCAAAGCGTGGCGAGCGCAGTGAGGGGACACGGATTACTTAACGTATATTCCGCGTGTGCTCGCCACGCTTCGGGCTTGGTGGCTCGCTTCGCTTTATAAAATCAACTCCACGCCGACGTGGATAGTGGGGGTATGAACCGGTCGGGAGGACGCGTACAGCGATACAGGGGGGAGAGTGTCAGGAATGTACCTTTTAGTACCTTTCCCCCTCCAATAAAAGGTGCCACTCTGTACAAACACACACCCCCACATGCCAGTAAAGGTGCCACTATGTACAAACCCCTCCACCAGTAAAGGTGCCGCTGTGTACAACCCCCTCCACCAGTAAAGGTGCCGCTGTGTACAACCCCCTCCGCCAGTAAAGGTGCCACTGTGTACAACCCCCTCCGCCAGTAAAGGTGCCACTCTGTACACACACACACACACACACAAACACCCCCAGGATAGATGACGCTATCTCTTGCTCTATCAGATGTCCAGTCCGCCCCGCCTGATCTCTGCCGTGCCGGGTCTCCAAAGTTCACAGTCGGATCTCCCGAGTCCCAACTGCTCCGCCTCCTGTCAGCAGCGCCGGAAGCTGCAAAGTACAGGCGCTTTTGTATTTCACGCCGGGGCTGGTCACTAGAGAGTGACATTGAGCCCCAGGAGAGAGGGGCCCGAGAGACTGAGGCAGGAAGAGCTGGACCACATTCTACAGTGCTGCGCTGTCACTGGGATACAGGACAGAGGTGCTGCCATCCTACCACTGCCAGCAGCATTAAAAAAAGTTAAAAAAAAGCTTGGCCTCGGCCCCCTGACCCTCCGGGCCCCATAGCAACTGCACTCCCTGCACCCATCATTGTTACACCACTGTGTAAACCAATCTTGAAATACTTTCACCATCTTACAGGCAGCCAGTGAAGATAGTTTAGAATGGGTGCTGTGTAGGAGGAACAAGACTGAATAAAAAGCCTGGCAGCTGTATTTTATAACAGCTGCAAGCTAGCTGTGCAATTCTTTTGCTGAGAGGCCCAGGTAGAGGGCATTGCAGTAGTTTAAGCATGATAATACAAATGTATGATGTTAGGCAGAGACCTTTGGAGGTAAATATGTGTTTTATTCTGGCTATGTTTGGAGATGAAAGAATGAGTATAGGATTGTAGCTGATATTTAAAGGGTTACGTTACAATCCAGGACAACACCAGCATGTTGAGGCGTTTTATAACTCTCAAGCATAAATACAGTTGGATGGACAAGCTGTATTATTATCCTTGTATGGTAAGTGCCAATCATAAGCACTTCTGTTTTATAGGGATTCAATGATATCCTACTGGCATTCCACCATTCCTGGAGTGCCGCTAGACAGCAATTTAAGGTTGGCATTGGGTTCAACTTCTTAGTACCAGGAGCAAAGGACAGGTGCCGTTGCATATCATCTGCATAGCAGTGGTAGACAGTAGTAGCATGTATACTACAAAAAGCATGGGAGATCATGTAAAACATTGTGGAAAACCACATGGCACTGGTATTGGTGATGATGAATATACTCCAGAAAAAATGGTCTATGTCCTGCCTGTGACAAAGGAACCAGCTAGGAACTGAGGCATTGAGTACACAGGATTTTGTTGTTAGGTACTCAGTTGCAATCCCATAGTCCACGATATCCAATGCTGCAGAGAGATATTGACAGATTAAGATTGATATCTGTCTCTTGCCACTAGAAGACCATTAAACACATACACCAGGGCTGCTTTAAAGTCATGTCTTCTCATGAATCCTGACTGGAATGGGTCATAAATCTCATTGACAGTCAGGCTCCCAGCTGAATAGCAAAAAAAAGGGAAGGTTTGATACCAGTCGAAATTTAAATTAGAGTTTTAAGAAGACTAACCGCAAAGAGCATTGTACTATTTTTGCAAATACAATGCAAATGATGTCTAAAAATTCTATTACAAACTTGGTTGAGTCAGGGTTCAGGTCACAGGTGGTGGGATGTAACCTTTAGATTATTTCAGCACCATCTTCTACTTACTGTACATCCCATTAGGTAAAAGCTGGTCCATGAAGACAGACAGATAAAATTTGAAGGTTTGAACCTCAACACTCATTTCATGGCACAGTTGGGATTCCAAACTGGATGGAGGATACTTTAGCTGCAAAGTTTTGTTATTAGCTGCAACAACATTCCTCACTACAGTACATGGCAATTACTATTTGTGCTGGATAGATTTGTACATGCTGGTTTGCAAAGCATTTTGGTACTTTCCACAGCACCGAAAAGTTGAACTAGCCTATCGTGTGCTGCTATGATGTCACATGCTAGGCTACAGGTGTGTACTATTATACTTTAATATATTTGATTAGTTTTAGCTTATCCTCTACCAGGTTATACTTCCTACATTGTCTTTCAAGTTTGTTACCACTCTTGAGCTCAATCACATGTTAAGATTTCAAAGCAGAGGGTTTTAAGATGTACTGCTCAAGCTCTTTTGAAAAAGCTCAAAGAATCAGGCAATGTTGATAGTCATTAGATACAGTGGTCGGACAATGACATTTAGGGGGTTATTCTGGTTGATTTGCAAGGCTGCGAATTCGCCCTGGCGGATGAACGCCTTGCAGTGCCGGTTCGCTTACCGGCACTGCGATGTTGCATAAACATTCATTTGCATGCCTCGAGTAACAGCCGACCATCGAAAGATGTGGTTCGTGCACGCATAAAAAAAGTCACTTTTAAGTCACTTACAAATGCGTGCACGCTGGCACAGATATGGGCAGGTAGCTGACATCTGGTGATGTCCGCTGCCCGCCCCCAGCGTCACAGTCATTACCATGGGAACGCCCATGGAACGCTGGGTGTTCCCATATGGTAATGGGGCAGCCCGGCGCCCCCTGCCCACCTCAAGTCGCTGTGGGTGCACGCGCCCTACATCTGCACATGTACAGAAACGTGAACATGCGAATGCACAGAGGACCGAATGGATTTGAATAACCCCCTTAGTGTATCAGATATAAAACACTACACGCTTACTTCCCTTTGAAATAGGAAGCTGTTCAGCAGTGCCATCAGCTCGGAACGGTCAGAAACATGTGGGTCCCAGGTACACCCATCTCCTGCTCATGGAAGTAGTGAGGCCAAAAAGCCATCCCTTCGATGTGAAAACAAGGCTAAGTGACTCAATTATGCACAAAAACATAGTAACAGGTTAAAAAAATGGCAGCAGGTGCTCTGGACTGATCAGTCAAAAGTTAATATTTGGCTGATTCAAAATGCAGTTGTGCATATGCACAATTATAGATAGGTACTTATTCACCATGCAATATCATCAGGTAGACCTTTGGTTGGCTCCAAATTTTCCCTGCAGCAGGAAAGCGAACATACAGCCAATCTCATTAAGAACCATCTTCATTAAAGAACAAGGAGTCCTGATCACATGGATCACACAGAACCCTGATCTCAACCTTATTGAATCTTTAAGGAATTGCATTAAGAGACAGAAGGATTTGAGAAAGCCTAGGTCCACAAATACGGTGTGCAAATTACCAGGAAGACTTGATGCTTCTTCTTAAGGCAAAGGGTGGTCACACCAAATATTAAATTGATTTAGAGTCACTTTTTTTTTAATTGCCCCAAAATTACTGCACCAATAACAACAATACCGGTATATTACTACATTGTACTAAAGGACACACCATCGTCACTCTCATTAGAGGATTTATTGCCTCTAGATTTATTCATTGCCCCTGATGAAGCCCTGAAGGACGAAACACGTTGGGCTATGGATTGATCTTTTATGTGGCATATTTTGAAAATGCTGCTGAATTCACACATATTGGAAAATGTTTGTTTTTATCTATTACTGATTTATTGAATTTTAATAGCCACCTTTTGATATAGCACACCTCTTTTCTGTGTGTGTGTGTGTGTGTGTGTGTGTGTGTGTGTGTGTGTAATATATATATATATATATATATATATATATGTATTACACCTACATACATACATATATACACACATACATGAACATATATATAGGAACAGGTGTCTCTGGCTACTATAAGATTGCTGATAATCGTTTGGTGTGTATCTGTATATAGAAAGTTACGTAAAATTATTATTTATTACTATTTATATGGAATTTGTGAAGCGGAATGGAATATGCTGCGCCAAATTAGAGACTCTAAATAAATGGCACCACAAGGGTCCGGCAGTGCCTAACACAATACCTAAATGACAAGTATATTATAAACTATTGGTTCAGAAACAATTATTAGAGCGTTGCAGAGACCTAGGGTTAGATGCCGTTGAAAGGGGTATGGAGTAAATAAAACACCTAAGGAGAGGATAATGCACATGTGTAGAGGACTCCCTGCTTGTGGGGAATACTGTGTCTATATCTATGTATTTTGAAGTACATAATATATTAATAATTGATAAGAAATATATGGTATTCTCAGATACATTTTACTATAGTCAAGAAACCTGGTGTGAGATAGTCCTTGAAATAGGTGTACCTCAGGACAGATGGAGGAGTCTACAGCAGGTATTCCGGACCTCCTTCCTCAAGGCATATTAACTGTACAGATTTTAGTGACATCCATGTTGGGGCATAGGTGACTTAGTACCTCAGTTATAACCATCTATGCTGAAGCCTGGATATCAATAAAAACTGTTAAGTTGGGCACACACAGATATTTATCTGTCTGGTGGGACTAAAATAGCTGGTAATGTATGGGAGCGTATGAAAATCGAATGTTTGCTCCCAAACACTGGAAAACAGACAATGGTCATTCAGACAAATTGGTAAATTTCAAAACATATAACAAAGTTTGTGTCCTATCTCAGGCACTGAATTTAAATGCGAAGCAATCATTTTCTTGCACATCTTTAGTGCCAGTTACATATAATGTACATATAATGTCTCCAGTACTGCCAGTTACAGATGTTCCAGTAGTGCTTTTAGCAACAAAATGAAATTACATTCTGGAAACTATGGATAAAGGATAATTTGGATAAGGGATATTTGGATAAGGGATACTCAACCTGTGGTTGATTGTCATATGCTCCCATATATTACCAGATTTCTGTGCCCACCAGACAGATTGGACAAATAAATTATTAAGTGTCGGATCCGAAGTCTAAATTTTGTGAATACATGCAATTTATTGGTGAACTTTATCATGGTTTTTATACTTTATTTTCAGAAAGTTTCACTTTTAGTTAAAGATCTCAGTCTCTCTGCATAACAAAACAGACAGCAAATAACCTTTCAAATTTACTCCACCTATTCTAAAATCTGTTAGTATATTCATTGTCATACCTTTTGCTTGGTGTAGATAACTATAGTAACTGTGGAATCTGTTTGGAACCAGTCATATCTGCATAAGCAAAAACAAAATCAAAAGGAGATATGTTTAATTACTAAAGAATAACCTCTGAAAAATAAAGTCTGTAAATAGTATAAAGGCAGATGAAGGGGCAGATAATGCAATCATAAGGGCAAGCTCTGCTTCCAGTAAATACATTCAAATCTAGACCACTAGTTTACCTGCTACATGTAGTCATTCAGAACACTCAGGTACCAGCAGAATTGTAAATATGCAACTCCAACAACATACCGTATATGGGATACGTACAACAGGTTAGATATGAAATTCCAACGGCAACATGTTGACAATGTTGGCAACACTAGGTCATCTCCGCAATGCTGACAAGGCAAAAATGCTGCTGAAAGCATTTAAATTGTAATGGCAGAATATCTTGTAACATGCTTTATGAATACATTTTAGAAGCATGTTTAACATTATACTGCTGATATTATTAATATGCTTTAAGTAGCATTTTAACCTGGTCAACGTTGCATAGTGCTGCAGCAGCGACATTGTCAACATTGCCAACACATCAGCTGCAAATGAGAGGAGACTTACAGTATTTACTGGTAAAGTCTTGTCCAGGTTGTGCTTCCTGAGACTCCAGCTATATACAATCTACATGATCCTGAGTCACAAAGAATCAATTTGTGACCAAGTAATTTTCGAATTTTCGTAATAGTTTTCATGTCCGTTTTAAAATCTTGTAATAAATATACTGAATGCTTTACACTATTTTGTATTTATTTAAACTTTCTCCAAAGTTTATTGAGATGGTCAAAACAAAATGAGGCCATGATATTGCATCAATTTTATCCCATGTAAAATTCCTGGGGAGCTGCGGCAGCAGGAGAAAAAGAATTCCTGGGCAGTGTGGGCTCCGGGTTGCGTGAATCTCCTGGGGGCTGTGGGTGCAGCGGGCAGTCTGTAGTGTCTGGAAAGTGCTGAGTGAGAGGACATTGCGGACAGCAGCGGCAGAATTTGGCCTCTCTTGAATTTTAAAATTCTGCCGTCGCTGTACCCACAGCCCCCCAGGAGCTTCACGCAACCCAGATTGCACGCTGCCCAGGTTTTTTGTCTGTGCGGACTGCCCGCATCGCCGCTGCACCCACAGCCCCTTAATGTTTTGTGCTGCCCACCCTCTTCACATACATGTGTGCCAGCGGTGCTTCACCGCTGGCACACAGCTACGAATTGGACCAACACATCGTGGGTGGTAAAAAGCACTCGTGATGTGCAGCCGGTTAGTCCGATTCAAAAGATTGAACATGCAGCAGGTTCAATCTTTAGGGTCTGACCCGATGCGCACGGGACTGTGCATCAAGTCAGATGGAATGTTAAATACATCCGATTTGGGCCTATTTCTCGGCCCGATCTGTTGCAAACAGGCAAAATCAGCTCAAATCGGATAAGTATATGGGGGGGGGGGGCGCTGTGCATGTGGGGGCGCCGGGGGCTGCGGTGCTATAGTTAACCCCCCCCCCCCATCCCCCACAGACTTACCTATCGCGCTGGTCCCGGCGGCTCCGTTCTTCTGCTGAGGACTACCACAAAATGGCCGCCCCCATATAGCACACTGGTCTCTGAAACTGTCTGCTGTATGGGGGAGGCCATTTTGTGGTGGTCCTCAGCAGAAGAATGGACTGGAGCCGCCGGGACCAGCACGATAGGTAAGGCTGTGGGGGATTGGGGGGGGGGGGTTTGCATAGGCGGCGGGGCGGCAGGGCAGGGGGGTAGGGGTTCTTGGCAGGGTGGCGGCGAGGGGGGGCGCCTACCCCCCTAACGGCGGGGGGGCGCCAAAAACTTAGCTATGCCACTGCTCCTGGGTCATAAATTCAGGAAGTATTACAAAAGGGAAGCTCTTATTAACCCTTTGATTGCCAACATATCTGCAAGTGATGCGCAAAATATCTGCTATAAATGCCAACATCTCTATAAGACATATGCAAAATATTGGCTAAATATGCCAGCATCGCTCACATTTGTTATAGAATGTATAAAACATTTATATTTCCTATATAAAAGGTAATCATTACAGGTCATTATGATGAATAAAATTGTTTGCTAGGCAATTTTCACATCACATTTTGACAAATTCACTTGGTACTCAAAGGGTTGAGAGCTATCCTCTGATTTTTTTTTTTCAAGCATAGAGCGTTACTAAATGCTCATATGAGTGCTGTGGGTAGTGAAATCAACAGAGAAGCATTGTAGCAAGTTTTTTTTAGCATAAATAATATGCTTTTCCCACTCTATATTAAAATTAATTAAGCCTCTTCTGGTTTTGGCTGTAGACCCAGGTTAATACAATAAATACTCAATCGAAAAACACCACTAAGTAATTATTTACTTCACAATGCCATGTCATTTTAATGAAGTCTCATTAAGTCATTGCTTTCTGCTGCTAAAAAAAAATGAGTAATTCCTTGTACAGCAGTGTTTTGAAGTATCCTTAAATATGGAATTACAGTAATGGAGTTGTATGGCAAACTAGGGCATGTACATAAAGACTATGGGCAGTATTCAATGAGGCGGATTCGCCATGTTTTATGGCGATTTTGTGCTATTTTCGTGCTGTACGGCGATTGTTTTACTAAAACGGTGAATCACCCTATTCAATGACCAGATGGCGAATACATTTCAAGGTTTTTATTGCCTTGATTCACCAAGTAGCAATCGCTATCTTTTTATGGTGAAGTGGAATGTGAACTTTTAAAATAAAGTGTTTTGTTTTTTACATTTGGTGTCAAAAAATCAGGAATTTTATTCTGAGGAGGGGCATGCTATTTTTATTCATGTGCTGTATGCACATGAATATATATTTAATTTAAAAAATATATATATATATTTTTTTTTACACAGCAGCCAGCAGGGGGCCAGGAGCCGAGCAGCTCATTAGATATTCATATATTCACTGCACCCGATCATTACATATGCACGATCGGGTGTAGTGAATACCCCGTCCCCTGTTGGCTATCTTGGGGGGCAGCCTGTGCTGCCTGGCTCCCGGTTAGCCCACCGCCCCCCCACAAACGTTATGGGGCAGGCAGGGAGACTTCCATCTCCCTGTCTGCCGCCGTCCTCAGGCTCCCTGCAGCATCGCCGCAGGAGTTAAAATTCGCCGGTCAGGGGCAGTGAGCCTCTGACTTGTTGAATACTGGAGCCGGCGAGGCTCCGGAACACAGCGGGCAGTGGCGAATGTGCAGCGAATCCTAAGCAGGATTCGCTGCACATCATCAAAATTCTCATTGAATACTGCCCTGTGGGGTATATTCAATGGTTTTTGCGAACTGTGACACCGAGCAGCGCTGTCAAAGTTACACAGTTAACACTGTTCAAAGTTACTCCTTGAATCTAGTTCAGTTTTGGGATCCACAACCGAGGTGAATTCCTATTTTTGCGTGATTGTGCAACCAACTAATTTTCTATTTGAGATTAATGCTATGATTGAACTATGAACAATTTCCAGTACATCAATTATGACACTGCATAATTCTCGATTTCTTAACCCTGAAGAAGTCCGCTCATGGAAGAAATGCGTAGGGTTTCTGGTGAAGTGTCTATACACCATAAGGGACAGACTAGATGGGCCAAGTGGTTCTTATCTGCCGTCAAATTCTATGTTTCTATGCTGGCAGGAGGATCCTGCCAAATGAGCTTACACTCCTAAGGGTGGTGGTAGGAATATGTATAGTGATTATGGATACTTTGCCATATTTATGCCGCAAGCCATTTTTATGAATTATGCATAAAATAATAATAATTACAATTATGTGTTTTGGTCCTTTTCCTTTTGCCAGGTGGTTTTTACTTATTTTATTGATCTAATAAAGGTGACCCACTGATCTTATAGGACTTTACTACTCATACCTGTATATTTTTAGTATTTTGTATGCATAGCGCTCTTTGGTTTTTGCAATTGTGTTTTATGGTCTGATCCTTACGAACGAGATTATCTGGTGAGGTGCAGCTTTTTCACATCTGTTTATCTAAAATAATATTAATTTCTTCATTTTTTTTGTACAGGTGAAGAATGGCAGCATTCACAACGAAGTATATAACAAACCAACGAACCGCAGCACATTGTTGCGGTCTTCTAGTTATTATCCTCCAGCTTTGAAAAGGGGCTTGCCCCCCGTTGCAGATGGTTTGCACAGTGCGCATCACTAGCGACAGGGATGAGAGCTCATCTAATCTAGATGGAGTAATTGAAAAATTAAAAAATCGTGGATATGATGACCAAATGTTGACTGAGGCGAAGCATAAAGTTAGCAGATGGATAGATTGGAGCTGTTGCAGCCTTCTAACAGAGAACTTCCCCTGCTCTGTGAATTTTCCACGGTCCATCCGATTCAGCAACGGGCCACTAGAGCCCTTTGGCCCATAGTGGGTACCGATAAGAATCTGGCAAATTTTAAAGATAAGGGGCCCATCTTAGCATTTACCTGTGGGAGAAATCTAAAGGATCGACTAGTCAGAACAGACATCACAGGGATGGGCAAGACCAGCCATCCCAATGTGTATGTTATGCCAGCAGGGTGCTACAAATTTAATACAGGTTGAGTATCCCTTATCCAAATTATTCCAAAAACCATACATTCCAGAAAGTGAAAAGGGGATTTGGTACTTATGTATTATCTGGACTCCCATGTTAAATGAACCCCATTTTTTCATACCCCTACTATCCAACTACGCATGGAGTTGATTTTATATAGTGTGGCGAGCGCAGCGAGCCACCGTGCCCGAAGCGTGGTGAGCGCAGCGAGCCCCGCGAGGGGACGCGGTCTCATAAGAAAAACGGGAGTCCAGATATTACATAAGTACCGGGGATTTTTGTAAGAACTTCTTACCATCCTGGTGACACAACTCAACCATGGGGATGTAGGAGAGTCCGCAGGAGCAAGGCACCTATGCTGACTTCTTTGAGAGGCAGGCTCCTCCCTTCTGCATCCCAGAATTCCTCAGTTCAATTTATAAAGCACACTAGGATACATTACTAAGTACAATGCCTAAACATATTAAAATGCGCAATCAAATAATAATCATATAACATGACAACACATGAAACGGTATAAACTTACTGAGCGTAAGGGAGGGATCGCTGTGTCACCAGGATGGACTCAGAGAAAGGGATTCGAATAGTAAGTTCTTACAAAAATCCCCTTTTCTCTTTCGCCCATCCTGGTGACACAGCTCAACCATGGGACGTTCAAGAGCCGGTCTTATGGACGGATACGCTCAGGCTTGCAGTTGTCTAAATGAAGCGTCCTGTGATGCAAACTCATGGAACCTATAAAATTTGGTAAAGGTATGAACAGAGGACCAGGTGGCAGCCCTGCATCACTGCTCCGCTGTAGCCCCATGACGCACAGCCCAAGAGGAAGCAACTGACCTGGTGGTATGGGCATTAGTCCTGGAGGGAATCGGTCTACCTACCTTAGGGCCTTATTCTAGTTCACTCTGACAAAATCCTTCTTAGATGGACAAAACCATGTGCACTGCAGGTGGGGCAGATATAACATGTGCAGAGAGAATTAGATTTGGGTGAGTTATTTTGTTTCTGTGCAGGGTAAATACTGGCTGCTTTATTTTTACACTGCAATATAGATCTCACTGTGAAGTAAAACCCCACCCAAATCTAATTCTCTCTGCACATGTTATATCTGCCCTACCTGCAGTGCACACGGGTTTGTCCATCTAAGAAGGATTTTGTCAGAAAGAGTGAACTAGAATAAGGCCCTTAGTGTAAGCAAAAGGCAATTACCGACCTTAACCATCTAGCAATGGTCTGCCCTCTTATGTACGTCATAAAGTACCAAAAGCAAATCAGTTTTGTGAATATCCTTTACACTATCAACATAGATGCGCAAAGAGCGAACAAAGTCCAGTTTCTTTAACTTGTCCCTATTTCTCGCCTCATCAGGAGGAAAAAACACCGGGAGCACATTCTCCTGGTTTGAATGAAAATTTGACACTACCTTAGGTAGAAACTTAGGCACTGTGCCAAGCACAAAACTGTCATCATGAAAAATCAGGAACGGAGACTTGCAAGACAAGGCTCCTAATTCTGAAACTTGCCTAGCTGAAGCTATGGCCAACAAAAAGGTAAGTTTCCAAGATAGAGACTTTAGATTAGTCGATCTTAAAGGCTGAAATGGTGGCTTTTGTAAAACCTACAAGGTCCCAAGGCGCCACCGGCTGCCTATATGGAGGTTTAATCCTCGTAACTCCCTGCAAAAAAGTCTGTACTTCTGAGAAAAGAGCTACCCTTTTCTGAAAGAAAATAGATAAGGCCGACAACTGTAACTTTATGGACTGCAGGCTAAGCCCTGCTGAAAACCCGTCCTGGAGCAATTGCGAGAGTCTCGTGACCCTGAACCTAGAGGTGTGTACCTTCTGTTGTTCACACCACCTGATCTAGACCTTCCAAACGCGATGATAATTTGCCGCTGATACAGGCTTGCGAGCCCAAAGCATAGACTGAATAACAGCATTCAAAAACCCCTTCTTCCTCAGTAAGGAGGTTTGAAAAGCCAGGCCATCAAATTGAGACAAGCTATGTCCAGGTGCAGAAACGCTCCTTGTTTGAGTAAGTCTGGTCGAAGAGGAAGACACCAAGAGTCCATCGACAACTTCAGTACGTCTGAATACCAATACCTCCTGGACCAGTCCGGTGCAATCAGTATGATTTGTACCTCCTGCGTCCTAACTCTCTTTAGGACCCGAGGAACACGTACGCAAGGTTGAAACACCATGGAACTGTCATCTCATCCACTGCCCACGCGGTCAGATCCCTGTTCCGGGAGCAGAACCTGGGAACCTGACAATTGTGTATGGAACGCCATCAAGTCTATCTCTGGGAGCCCCCAGAGTGTCACTATTTCCTGACTTCTTGATGTAATGCTCACTCACCTTCCCACTGCTCTGCCCTGCTGAGGAAATCTGCTTCTAAATTCCTGATCCCCAGAATGAACACAGCCAACAGAGCAAGAATGTTCACTTCTGCCGAATGAAATATCCGCAAGACTTCCTGCATTGCCATAATGCTGCGAGTCCCCCCCTGATAATTCAGGTAAGCCACAGCCATGGCATTGTCTGACTGTATGCGTACAGGTGATCCCTTCAGGAGATCCTCTGCCTGTAGAAGGGTCTTCCAAACTGCCCAGAGCTCCAAGATGTTGATCGGTAGTCCGGATTCCTCCTTGAACCACAGACCCTGCAATCTTAGGTGCAGAACCACCAGCCCCCAGCCTCTTGAGACTGGCATCAGTCGTGACAACCAGCCAATCCCACGAGCAAAGAGAACGCTCCATCAGCAGAGACACCAGATCTGTGACACCTTTCCGCAAGTGAGCTTACCACGGTAGGGATGTTGGAAGAAAGAGCCCCCCTGAGATTTATTTGTACCCCTGAGAAATGATGGTGAGAACCCAAGGGTCCGTGGTGGAGATGTTCCACATATCCCAGAACTGCAGGAGGCGACCCCCACTCTGAGCCTCCACCCCGTCATGCTAAGGACTTATCCTCACTCTTGGATGGGTGTTTCTTAGCAAAGGCCCCGAAACGGGATCTGGGTGCCCTCCCCTTGCTGGCGGAAAACTTTCCTCTTCCTGCCTGTCCTCTACTAGACGCATCCCCTTGAAAGGAGGAGCGAAAGGACGGTCTGAACGCCCCAAACTTGGACAGAGGGCAGGAAAGTGCTCTTTCCCCCCAGTGGCCTGTTTTATAATGGACTCAAGTTCTGCCCCAAAAAAGAAGTTCTCCCTTAAAAGCCAAGGCCTCTAGAGATTTTTTGGATTCGCTGTCAGCTTCCCAAGCTTTAAGCCAGAGAGCTGTCTGTGCTGTCATGGATGTGACCGATACTTTTGATGAAATCTTGGCGCCTTCTTCCCCAGCCTCACAAACATACTCTGCAACACACCTAAGCTTTTCAGCCAAGGCAAAAGCTTATGTGTCAGGCTGAAGTTGATTACATAAGGCTTCAGCCCATTTCATTATGGCCTTGGATACCCACGCAGAGGCGATAATAGGGCATAAGGTAAACCCTACCCCTTCAAAAACAGCCTTAAGGCAGCCCTCAATTTTTGTCCACAGGGTCTATAAACGCAGCACCCCCTTGAACCGGTAAAGCCGTGGATTTAGAAAGCCTAGCAACAAGCGCATCCACTAAAGGAGTCAAGTTAGCAAATCTTTTAGGCATGATAAGCCTCTCAGGATTTTTCCGTGCTTCTCCCAGTAAAGCAATCATGCCCTCATCTGAGGGAAAGGTAACTGAATCTCTGCGTATTTACCTGAAAACACAATGAGCTGGCACTTTATCCTCCTCTGAAAGATTCAAAGTCTGCTTAATTGCAAGGATCAAATCCTCAATACCCGGGACAGAAGATTCAACTTCTTCCCTCTGGTCCCAAAAGACATCCTCAGCGCACACACCTTCCTCATCAGAATCTAAACTCAACAGGGGAGGTGTAGACAAGGAGTGTCTGGAATTAGTAACCTCAGGGGTTCTAGCAAACTGTTCCATAAATGCAGCCATTTTATGAACACTCTGCACAGTGTCCTGCATTACCTGCAGCAAAGCCAGGTCCCCCTGAGAAGGGGGGATAGAGTCCACAGACAGAGGGGGAAAAGGGCCCAGGAGATTTCACAAGGTCATCTCTCTGCCTATTTAAAGCCTGTACCAAAGCATTCATAGACCTCCCCAAGGCAGCCGCTCACGCAGGTTCAGGCTGCTCAGACCTCTGGGCTTGAGCCCCACTGGGTACAGACTCACATGAGGGGCACAAATCCCCCTGATTCATCTGTTCAAGAGTTAATTTAACACCACAGAATCTGCAGTTAACTAAGAGCAGCAGCACTACACCTTTCTGTCATAATTACACACAGTGCACAATGTCAGGCGATTGCACAGAATAATGTAACCTTGTACTTATCTGTCTGCGCTGCTGCAATGGATCCTCAGCGATCACCAGGGAAAGCACTGCCCAGGAGAAACTTCCACTCTGATCTGCAGTGTAAATCCTCCTTCAGCTCCATAGTGTGGAGAGGAAGGACGCTAGAACAGAGCAGGAAAAAACCAAGTCTCTGCTTCAGCGGGGAAAGAAGCCTATTGGCGCCTTTTCCCCCTTTAGCTGCTCCTACCAAGGGTCTCTCCTCACCTCCAGTGTCTCCCCTCCTTCTGGGACCACTTGGAAGCGCTGTAATAGGCTTCAACTCCATCTCTGGATTTCAACCTATAAACTCCTTAAAATGGCGGCCGCCATAGCGGGGGGGTCCATTTCCCAAGATCCCCCCCTAAGCAGGGAGCCGGTGCAGGACTCACCCCGGGGCCCAGAAAACCTCTCTTCATGCGCTGTGCAGAGAGGGCAGACAGCGTCCCTCTGCACACAGAGAGCTGACAGGACGCGCTTTTGTCAGCCTCTGCTGCGCTCTCAGTGTGCATACACTTCCATTGGAAGTTACACACTGTGCCTGCAGTAACTAGTAAATATTAATAAAATAAAAAACACCTAGCTACTCTAACAAAAAACGGCTGCAGCACGCAGCCAGTCAGCACAGCACCCACTCCGGTGGGCACCTAAAATGAACTGAGGAATTCTGGGATGCAGAAGGGAGGAGCCTGACTCTCAAAGAAGTCAGCATAGGTGCCTTGCTCCTGCGGAACCTCCTACATCCTCATGGTTGAGCTGTGTCACCAGGATGGACGAAAGAGAAAAGAGAAAAATTTTTTTTGCTAAAAGCATTACTGGGGACATCTGTACCAGCATTTTTGAGGACACGATATCTAACTGGCACTAAGTATGTGCAAGACAATAATTGCTTGGCATTAATTTCAGTATCTGAGATTGTACACAAACTTGTTTCATGTTTTGCAAATTGTTTTATGCACAAATAAAATATATTTGGGTATGTTTGATGTGTTTGTACAACAAAAATGCAAGATCTCAAACTACATCAGTGAAATACAAAAATATTCTAAAATACGGAATAATCCGTTATTCAAAATTCTTATGGTCCCGAGCTTTTTGGATATACTCAACCTATAATTGTATAACTTGCAAATTTTTGTTTTCTTGCAAAACATTCAAGCACCCTCATTGTGATAAAAGCTACGATATGAGGTTTGTTCTGACATGTGTATCTACTTACGTAGTCTATGTCATAGTGTACACTACATTATGTAGGCCAGACAACATGCCAGTTTAAAGAACGCATGTCCGGACACAGATCATAGATAAGTTTAGCCAATCGGGGCAAGGCACTTCAGGGAGGCAGGTGATTCCCTGGAGTCGCTGAGGTACAGTACTTTATGATAGATCATGTACCTGCCTCTTTGAGGGGTGGAGATTGCGCCAAGCAGCTGCTTATTAAAGAACCGCAGTGGATTATTCGATTGGGGACCACCAGTCCAGGAGGAATCAATGAAAAAATCTATTGGAATAGTCTTATATAGGGTCTTCTGGAACGAAGCTATATGCTTAGTGACAATGGATGCCTATC
The DNA here is from genome assembly GCF_055691185.1 of Crinia signifera. Taxonomy (NCBI): domain Eukaryota; kingdom Metazoa; phylum Chordata; class Amphibia; order Anura; family Myobatrachidae; genus Crinia; species Crinia signifera. Next base: position 189,727,750 of record NC_139219.1, read on the forward strand.
AGTTATACAAGGGTTAAATGATTAATGCAATAATTTCATATGCATTTGGAACATATAGGGAGGCGGCCAGTAGATCAGTCCCTTATATGTGTAGTAGTTAGATGTAAATATGCCCTGTATATAGAGACCATGGTGGTAGGTGGCTATTGGATGAACTGCTCATATCGGTATACCACGTAGTTTGTCTGCGATTGGATAAGTCCCTCATATTGGAGGTATTCTTATGCAAATTATCTTTGTATATAGCTACATTTCTTTATTGTGTTTGTTGCCTGGTTTTTTATGTGTAACTTTTAGGTTTATTATTGATAGTTTTGTACATATGTATATTTATATGTATTGTCACTGTAGTTAATATAATGTATATATTTATGTATTGTCACTGTACTTAATATAATATATATTAATATATATATATATATATATATATATTATATGATTATATGTGTATATTATTATATACACATATACATATATACACACACACACACACATACACACACACACAGTATAGAGACAGAGCTCAGGATAATTAAGACACCTACATTGAAGTGAAAAACAGTTTGGAGTACAGTTCGATGACTGCAAGGCTTTTTTAACCCCTTCCCGACATTTGACGTACATTTACGTCATGGCCGGGATGTACTTCCCGACACATGGCATAAATGTACGTCATGACTTTAAACTGTCACTGCGTCTCGAGACGCAGTGACAGAGGGACGATGTCTGCTGTCCCTGACAGCAGACATGTCCCTGCATGCCCAGGGGGGGCTGCGATGTCGCCCCCCCGTCGGCGATCGCTGTGATTGGCTGTTCAGTGTGAACAGCCATTCACAGCGTTTTCCTGTGTTACCAGCGAATCAGACGCTCGGTAACACAGGTGTCAATCACCGCCGGGCGTCAGGGGGCATGAGGGGGTCATCGGTGACGATGACACCTCACCCCACCCTCACCCCACCTGCCCCCAAGGCTGTGATTGGTCCGTGGGACCCACGGACCAATCACAGCCAAGGCGCGACATTTAAACTAACGGTGACTGCGCTGCAGACGCCATTCCGGTCTGGAGTAGCGTGCAGAGCGGTCACCGTGCCTATCTGCCGTGATACTGACCTGATCCTTGCTAATACTTACCTGATCCTTGCAAATACCTTACCTGATTACCTGATCACTGCTTGTAGCGTGCTGGACGCTTCCTGGATCTGACTTCTTGGGACTTCCTGCTGCTGCTGCAGTGTGATAGAGAGATAGAGAGAGAGATAGAGAGAGATAGAGAGATAGTGACAGAGAGAGCTATATTTTGTGTCTGCTACCCCCCCTTTTTGGGGGTGCAGGGGTTTTTTATATATATATAGTGCTGCTGCTGCAGTGTCATAGTGATAGATAGTGATAGATAGTGAGAGATAGAGAGATAGAGAGATTTGTGTCTGCTACCCCCCCTTTTGGGGCTGCAGGTTTTTTTTTTATATATATATATATAACTGTCAGTGCTGCTGCAGCAGTGTCATAGAGTGATAGATAGTGATAGATAGTGATAGATAGTGAGAGATAGAGAGAGATAGTGACAGAGAGTGATAGAGAGTGTATATTTTGTGTCTGCTACCCCCCCTTTTTGGGGGTGCAGGTTTTTTAGTGTCCTAGAGTGATAGATAGTGATAGATAGTGATAGATAGTGATAGATAGTGATAGATAGTGAGAGATAGTGAGAGATAGTGAGAGATAGTGAGAGATAGTGACAGATAGTGCTAAATTTTGTGTCTGCTGCCCCCGCCTTTTGTGCTGATCACTATATCTGAGGTGATCAGCAACTTTTTGGGGGTGCAGAGGTTTTTTTTTTTTTATATATACCTGTCAGTTGCTGCCAGTTGCACTGTCAGTTGCACCAAAGGTTGTGCACCTGCTGCCCCTCACTGGTAATCAGTGTCGCATCACTGATCACCTTTTTTTTTTTGTGGGGTCTTTTTTAAAAAAAATTTTTACACACACTGTGATTTTGTGGGTGTCCTGTGGCCACTGTGCGCTGATCAGTGACGTACATCACTGATCAGCTTTTTCGGCACAGGGTTGATCTATTTTTTTTTTTGATCAAATTCCTGTTGCCTTTGAGCGCTGTTCAGTGACAGACGTTACTGACCAACATCTGTGCTCAATTTTTGGCGCAGGACCTTTTTTTTTTTTAACCCCTTCAATTTTTTTTTTTTTTAACCCCTTCAATTTTTTTTTTTGGTATAAAGTATTTTTTTTTTCTGCACTACATACACATTACACACTACATTCCCCCCAGGTTGAAATAAAGTTTGGGTACTTATGTAGTATCTGGGCTGCCGATTTTTTGATTGTATGCCTTAAGTTAAGGCATACAATCAGATGCGATGCGATGCGATATCGCATCGCATCGCATGCGACCATCGGATGCGATGACCCGATTTTTCCATAGGAATCAATGTTAAAATGGACTGAGTCCATTTTAACATGGAATTCAATGGGAAAAAGGGGTCCTTTTCATACCCCTACTATCCAAGTGGGCATGGAGTTGGATATAAACCTGTGGCGAGCGCAGCGAGCCACCGAGCCCGAAGCGTGGCGAGCGAAGCGAGCCCCGCGAGGGGACGGTATTCTGTGTCCCCTCGCGGGGCTCGCTAAGCTCGCCACGCTTCGGGCTCGGTGGCTCGCTACGCTCGCCACAGGTTTATATCCAACTCCATGCCCACTTGGATAGTAGGGGTATGAAAAGGACCCCTTTTTCCCATTGAATTCCATGTTAAAATGGACTCAGTCCATTTTAACATTGATTCCTATGGAAAAATCGGGTCATCGCATCGCATCGCATCGCATCCGATGGTCGCATGCGATGCGATGCGATGTACCCGATTTAGAAATCGGCAGCCCAGATACTACATAAGTACCAAAGTTTGTACCCCCCCCTACACTATACACGTGTTGAAACATTTCACTACCAGTAACACAAAAATAAAAATGGCATCCCAAATGTCATCCCAAATGTCATCCCAGTCATCCAGAAGAATGTATTCAGCAGAGGAGGCATATGCCATGCTTGCTTCTGACTCTGACTCAGCCAGTGATGCAAGCGGGGAATTTGAAGGATTCGCCTTAAGCTCCTCTTCCTCCTCTGGTGATGAGGGACCCCCTCAAAGACGTCCCCGTAGAGCAGCTGAGACCCCCCCCCAATAATTGATCTCGTATGGACCCCACCACCAGACAATTTTGAGCCCCAGGTTCCTGAGTTTTTGGCCATGCCAGGAATCCAATTTGATTCCACAGGTCTCAGAGAAATTGACTTTTTCAAATTATTTTTCTCTGATGATTTTATAAATTTAATGGTGGACCAAACTAATTTATATGCCCAGCAGTTTATTGCTCAAAACCCCACGTCATCATTTGCTAGGTGGACCCCTGTAGATGCAGTAGAGATGATGACGTTTTGGGGTCTGGTGTTTCATATGGGCATAGTAAAAAAGCCAGAAATTAGGCAATATTGGAGTACAGATGTTCTGTACAGCACCCTATTTTACCGTATGGCCATGCCCCGGGCTCGATTTGAGACGATCCTTAAATTTTTGCATTACAACGATAATGCACAGTGCCCACCCAGAGATGATCCCACCTTTGACCGGCTATTCAAAGTCAGGCCGGTCATTGATCATTTCAGTGCCAAATTTGAAGACATGTACATCCCAGATAAATTCATTTGCATAGACGAGTCCCTTATACATTTTAAAGGAAGGGTTAAATTCCGCCAGTACCTTCCCAGTAAGAGGGCAAGGTATGGCATAAAAATGTATAAGCTGTGTGAAAGCACCTCAGGGTACACTCACAGGTTTAGGGTATATGAAGGGAAGGATTCAAGAATTGAACCGCCAGAATGCCCCCCCTCCCTCGTAGGTGTTAGTGGAAAAATTGTCTGGGATTTAGTGCACCCCTTCCTGGATAAAGGTTATCACCTCTATGTGGATAACTTTTACACCAGCATCCCCCTGTTTAAGGCCCTTGGTTCAAGAGGTACAGCAGCTTGCGGTACTGTGCGCAAGAACCAAAGAGGCCTCCCAAAAACGCACATTGCCCAAGTAATGAGAAGGGGTGAAAGCAGGGGAATATGCACCGAAAATATGTTGTTGGTCAAATATAAGGACAAGAGGGATGTCCTTATACTGACAACAATTCACGGAGACAGTACCACCTCCGTCCCTGTACGAGGTACCAGTACCCACACCTCAAAACCTAATTGTATCCTGGATTATAATAGGTACATGGGCGGAGTGGATCTTTCAGATCAGGTACTGAAGCCGTACAGTGCCCTGCGGAAAACAAAAATCTGGTACAAGAAGCTGGCCGTGTATATCATCCAGATGGCACTGTATTACGCTTACGTGCTATTCCGTTCTACCGGCCAGAGGGGGACATTTATGCACTTTCAAGAGGAAGTCATAAAGGGCCTAATATTTGGGAACCAGCAGGCAGAGGGCCCCAGTACTTCTAGTACTGGCCCCCGTATTGTACCAGGGCAGCATTTTCCTGATGAAATCCCCTCCACTGGAAAAAAGGGCAGGACACAAAAAAGGTGCAAAGTTTGCTATAAAAAGGGAATAAGAAAGCAAACTATTTTCCAGTGACACTTGCCCCGACAAACCCGGCCTATGTATAAAGGAGTGTTTTAAAATATACCACACATCTATGGATTATTAGGTTCATAATTTCACCGTGCTTCGGGGGTCTTGCTAATGCCACATAGCACCCACCATTCATTCCACCAGAATCTGAGCCGCAAAATCCAAAAATCACTCCTTCCCTTCTGAGTCCTGCCATGCACCCAACTGGTATTTTTTGGTCACATGTGAGGCATTGCCGTACTCGGGAGAAATTGGGGCACAGATTTTGGGGTGCTTTTTCTCCTTCATACCTTTTGAAAATGAAAAATTTTGAGCCAGAACTGCATTTTTGTGTAAAAAAATGTAATTTTTCATTTTCACTGCCCACTTGTATCAAAATTGGTGAAACCCCTGGGGGTTTGAAATGTACACTATACCCCTAGATGAATTCCCTGAGGGGTGTAGTTTGCAAAATGGGGTCACTTGTGGGGGGGTTCCACTGTATTGGTGCTTTGGGGGTCTTGCTAATGCGACATAGCACCCACCATCATTCCACCAGAATTTGTGCTGCAAAATCCAAATATCACTCCTTCCCTTCTGAGTCCTGCCACTCTTTGGTCACACATGAGGCATTGCCGTACTCGGGAGAAATTGGGGCACAGATTTTGGGGTGCTTTTTCTCCTTCATACCTTCTGAAAATGAAAAATTTTGAGCCAGAACTGCATTTTTGTGTAAAAAAATGTAATTTTTCATTTTCACTGCCCACTTGTATCAAAATTGGTGAAACCCCTGGGGGTTTGAAATGTACACTATACCCCTAGATGAATTCCCTGAGGGGTGTAGTTTGCAAAATGGGGTCACTTGTGGGGGGGTTCCACTGTATTGGTGCTTGGGGGGTCTTGCTAATGCGACATAGCACCCACCAAAATTCCACCAGAATCTGAGCTGCAAAATCCAAAAATCACTCCTTCCCTTCTGAGTCCTGCCATGCACCCAACTGGTATTTTTTGGTCACATGTGAGGCATTGCCGTACTCGGGAGAAATTGGGGCACAGATTTTGGGGTGCTTTTTCTCCTTCATACCTTTTGAAAATGAAAAATTTTGAGCCAGAACTGCATTTTTGTGTAAAAAAATGTAATTTTTCATTTTCACTGCCCACTTGTATCAAAATTGGTGAAACCCCTGGGGGTTTGAAATGTACACTATACCCCTAGATGAATTCCCTGAGGGGTGTAGTTTGCAAAATGGGGTCACTTGTGGGGGGGTTCCACTGTATTGGTGCTTGGGGGGTCTTGCTAATGCGACATAGCACCCACCAAAATTCCACCAGAATCTGAGCTGCAAAATCCAAAAATCACTCCTTCCCTTCTGAGTCCTGCCATGCACCCAACTGGTATTTTTTGGTCACATGTGAGGCATTGCCGTACTCGGGAGAAATTGGGGCACAGATTTTGGGGTGCTTTTTCTCCTTCATACCTTCTGAAAATGAAAAATTTTGAGCCAGAACTGCATTTTTGTGTAAAAAAATGTAATTTTTCATTTTCACTGCCCACTTGTATCAAAATTGGTGAAACCCCTGGGGGTTTGAAATGTACACTATACCCCTAGATGAATTCCCTGAGGGGTGTACTTTGCAAAATGGGGTGACTTGTGGGGGGGTTCCACTGTATTGGTGCAACATAGCACCCACCATTCATTCCACCAAAATCTGTGCTGCAAAATCCAAAAATCACTCCTTCCCTTCTGAGTCCTGCCATGCACCCAACTGGTATTTTTTGGTCACATGTGAGGCATTGCCGTACTCGGGAGAAATTGGGGCACAGATTTTGGGGTGCTTTTTCTCCTTCATACCTTTTGAAAATGAAAAATTTTGAGCCAGAACTGCATTTTTGTGTAAAAAAATGTAATTTTTCATTTTCACTGCCCACTTGTATCAAAATTGGTGAAACCCCTGGGGGTTTGAAATGTACACTATACCCCTAGATGAATTCCCTGAGGGGTGTAGTTTGCAAAATGGGGTCACTTGTGGGGGGGTTCCACTGTATTGGTGCTTGGGGGGTCTTGCTAATGCGACATAGCACCCACCAAAATTCCACCAGAATCTGAGCTGCAAAATCCAAAAATCACTCCTTCCCTTCTGAGTCCTGCCATGCACCCAACTGGTATTTTTTGGTCACATGTGAGGCATTGCCATACTCGGGAGAAATTGGGGCACAGATTTTGGGGTGCTTTTTCTCCTTCATACCTTCTGAAAATGAAAAATTTTGAGCCAGAACTGCATTTTTGTGTAAAAAAATGTAATTTTTCATTTTCACTGCCCACTTGTATCAAAATTGGTGAAACCCCTGGGGGTTTGAAATGTACACTATACCCCTAGATGAATTCCCTGAGGGGTGTACTTTGCAAAATGGGGTGACTTGTGGGGGGGTTCCACTGTATTGGTGCAACATAGCACCCACCATTCATTCCACCAAAATCTGTGCTGCAAAATCCAAAAATCACTCCTTCCCTTCTGAGTCCTGCCATGCACCCAACTGGTATTTTTTGGTCACATGTGAGGCATTGCCGTACTCGGGAGAAATTGGGGCACAGATTTTGGGGTGCTTTTTCTCCTTCATACCTTTTGAAAATGAAAAATTTTGAGCCAGAACTGCATTTTTGTGTAAAAAAATGTAAATTTTCATTTTCACTGCCCACTTGTATCAAAATTGGTGAAACCCCTGGGGGTTTGAAATGTACACTATACCCCTAGATGAATTCCCTGAGGGGTGTACTTTGCAAAATGGGGTGACTTGTGGGGGGGTTCCACTGTATTGGTGCTTGGGGGGTCTTGCTAATGCGACATAGCACCCACCAAAATTCCACCAGAATCTGAGCTGCAAAATCCAAAAATCACTCCTTCCCTTCTGAGTCCTGCCATGCACCCAAATGGTATTTTTTGGTCACATGTGAGGCATTGCCGTACTCGGGAGAAATTGGGGCACAGATTTTGGGGTGCTTTTTCTCCTTCATACCTTCTGAAAATGAAAAATTTTGAGCCAAAACTGCATTTTTGTGTAAAAAATGTAATTTTTCATTTTCACTGCCCAGTTGTATCAAAATTGGTGAAACCCCTGGGGGTTTGAAATGTACACTATACCCCTAGATGAATTCCCTGAGGGGTGTAGTTTGCAAAATGGGGTCACTTGTGGGGGGGTTCCTAAATTTTAGAATCTTATGGTGCCTAGAAACCTACATGGTGCCTAAAAAATAATCTCATAAAAAGGAGGCTCCAAAATCAAGTAGGTGCTCCTTCTATTATGAAGCCTGTGGTTTGGTCAACGTGCACACTAGGGCCACATATAGGATATTTATGAAAACAAAAGAATTGGGGGAATCAATTTTTAGTCACATTTCTCTAGTAAAATGTATTGTGTTCCTTAGAAAAATGTATTAAAATTGCAAATCTGCAAAAAAAATGAAATTTTGAAATTTCACCTACACTTTGTTTTAATTCCTGTGAAACACCTAAAGGGTTAAAAAACTTCCAAAATGCTGTTTTGAATACTGTGAGGGGTGCAGTTTTTGAAATGGTATCATTTATGGGGGTGTCTCACATACAAGTCCCTCAAAGTCACATCAGAACTGAACTGGTCCCTAAAAAAATCAGTGTTTGAAATTTTCTTGAAAATTTGAGAATTTGCTATTCATATTGTAAGCCTCCTAGTGTCCAAAAAAATTAAAAGGAAGTTGAAATAATGATGGAAACATAAAGTAGACATATGGTCTATGTTAGTTATTAACTATTTTGAGTGGTATGATTATTTGTCTCACAAGCAGAAAATTTAACATTTTGCAAATTGCTAAATTTTCCATTTTTTCACGACATTTTGGTATTTTTCACAAAAAAACACAGACTGTATCGACCCAAATTTACCACTAATTTGAAGTACAATGTGTCACGAAAAAAATAATCTCAAAATCACTGGGATAAGTAAAAGCAAAAAAAAGTTATCCCCACTTAAGTGAGACATGTCAGATTTGAAAAAAAGGGCTCTGTCAGGAACGCAAAAACTGGCTCTGTCAGGAAGGGGTTAAATGGTATGCTAAAGTACCTCTAGCACCACAGATGGTGTTGAGTGCCATGGATTAAAGCCTATTGTTTATTTAAAATTTCTCTTGCACCCCTTTTTTTATATGTACCGGTAAGTCAATTCCGGTCAGCTGCTTTCCCAGATGCTCATTAATTATTAAGACTGGGTGAGGTTCTGTCTCTTTTAGCCAATGAGATGGCAGACACATCCACGAAAAAAAAAAAAAAAACAGTGTCATAAAATATATGTGTGATACCTAAAGCTAGAGTCAGTGTAGAGCAGTGGTTCCCAAACTGTGTGCCTAGGCACCCTGAGGTGTCGTGAGGCTCTTCCAGGGGTGCCTCGGGTTGGTGGCTAAAGTTATAGGCAAAACAAGTGGTAGCCAATCATAACACAATCAGAAGTACAAATGTACACCACCCCCATAACTAAACTTAAGGCGAAGAGTAAAGGAACCATTTCCTAATTTGATTATTTATTGAAAATTTATCAATGAAGTATTTTATCCTAGGGGTGCCGTGAAAAAATTTGGATATGCTAGGGAGCTGTGATTCAAGGAAGTTTGGGAATCACTGGTGTAGAGACTGGTTGGCCACCCTTACAAATTACTTCAATGTGTTGGAACACACATTCCCTGAATTTAAATGAACAAATTCTGGTATCATTTATTGAGTGGAGAGCATGCATATTTTTTTTTATTTAAAGCATTTCTACAAGTATAATGGTAACTTAGATTGTTTTTTAAACATACAAATGTACATAATATTACTTTCACATACTAACCTGGGGTGATATTGCTCATCTGCTTCCTTTGGAAATCTGCTGTTAGAATGTGGACCTTGAGAAAAAGAAAGAACAATTCAAATATTGTTCAGGGTATCCTGCAACCAAGTTCAAACTTTGGACTTCAGCAAAGCAGATATCAAACTTAAAGCCATACACACAGGACAGGTTTGGGCTGATTTTTAAGTTAATTGTCTAAATAACTTTAAGCATGGATGTGTATGCCTCTGAGTGACGGCGAAGTGCGCTCCCACGCCTCACCATCACCTGACTAGCTCTTGACTGCATGTAGCCGACATCTAGTCAGATTGCCAGTGTTCTCACTGGGGCACAGAATGTGTGTCAGCGATGTGTGCTGAGCAATCGGTTCTAAACCACATCGCTCAGCATGGATCTGAAGTCGCCCCGTGTGTATGGGGCTTTAGATGTCACCTTAATCCTGTAAGCAAAACATGCCATGTAAAACTAAATAGAAGTATATGCTTCACTGAAGAGATTGTTTAATCATAATAATGGTCATAATTTACAACTACCACAAGTTATGGACATTACAATGATTGATCTATGTAAAGGCGCACACACCTTTACATATAATTCCATGGCAAACTATATAGTGCATATACACTGAACAATATCGCTAATTACATCGTTCAGTGATATCACCTGGCCCCCGATCAGAGTATGCAGTCATTGGGGATATAGTCAAAATTGTATTGCACGTACAGACAACATAGGGGCGTTGTTAATGACCTGTGGGTGCGGGCGTCGTAAACCATTTAGGGCGTACACACTAGACAATATGCACAATAAAGTTGTTAACTATCATATAGTGTGTACGCACCATAAGTCTTTTCATTCCATTCACAACTTAGCACAACTAGAATTAGTGAGTACACAGTGTTAAAATACTGCATGAAAGAGAATAAAGATTAGTTATTATTGGGTCTTTCACAAAAAAAGTATCTCATTTTCTTAACATATAACTGACCATTTAAAAGTATTGTTCCTGTTTTCTCAGTAGATTTCCCACCTACAAATTAAATACAGAAATGGACATCAATGTATAGTCCTAAGTAACGTGGAGTCAATTCAATTACATGCAAGCTTTGCGGAATAGGTCAACCTACAAATGTTTGGCTGCTGCTCACAGCAATGAAAGCATAAGTAACTATTGCATTTGTATGTGTACAGCAGAAGGTACTGGCGGAAGTGCAAATGCAGTAGTATTATCTGACCCTAATTTAACCAAATCACAATAAACCCACTGTCAACACAGGTATATATAGACTAGAGCAGTGACTCCAAAGCGGGATGCCTTGGGTTCCAAATTAAATGATTTATGGTCAATATAATATAGGCAAGACCAACATTGGCGTCTTCCAAAAATGAAAGTGCAAACAAACAGAAACATAACCTGGTCTACCATATTCCAGAACCTGAGGAGGATAGGTTTACTTAATTTAATAATTCCAACTGATAGTCTTAACAACAAATGTTTGGCCTTGGGGTGACAAGAAAAAAATGATACTCAGGTGTCAAGAAAGTTTGTAACCACTGGAATACAGAATATGTAACCTTCCACGCTTTTACAAACATGCCAAGTGATCTAAGAATACTGTACCTGGGAAAGAATTTAAACACATGTTCAGCAGTTACACATACATTCAAGTTCCTAATTATAATTCTTTGGGTAATTAAATGACCGATTCGTTATTTGATTTATAAATGTTGTCTTATACAAGAAAATGCAGTAATATTTCATATTTTATCAGCCTTCTGCAATATGGACCATGCCAAACATTGGCTGAAGTAAAGTAAAGCACACTGCCATTGGACTCTACAGAAGTAAAAAACATTCTGTAACGACAACTCATACTTCATAATCTGGAAGTCTGATGGACTAATCTGGGTTTGGTGGATGCCAGGCAAACACATACTGACAACTGTAAAATGTGGTGGAGGAATAATAGAATTGGATTTTTTTTAATGGTTTGGTTAGTTCAAGTGAAAGAAAAATTCAATACTACCGCTTACAATGACATTCCAGAGAATTGTGTGCTTCAAACTTTACTGCAACAGATTCAGATGGTACATTCCCAGCATGACAATGAACCACCCAGAAATTATTTGTTAAGTGTAGGGAGGAAGACCTGGCCTGCATAGAGCTCGGACCTTACCTCCATAGAACACCTATGGACTAAAATGGAAATCATACTGCGTGCCAGATCCAAATCTTCAAACATCGGCTCTCAACCTCCAGAATGCTCTTGTGGCTAAATAGATACAAATGCCTTCAGCAAACGGATCTGATACCCTTCAATGCTGTCGTTATGCTGTCGTTCCCCTGTCCGGGAAAGCTCTTACAAGGCAAACTTCTTGAAATATTTTACATGCATTAATAATTATTGTTGCCATAATGAATGTGGGAGTACAAGAAAATAGAGGCATCATTCAAATCACTACCTTTCAAAGATGTAGCGAGTTTTACAGCCATCCTTCCAATTAAACATTCTTTCAGCATTGACTCATAGTTGACCCAGCGATGAACCTTGGAACAAAAATATACATATATCTCAATGGTACACTCTAAATGAAATCTGTGCAAATTATCATTTACGTAACAAATTAAATTGCCAAAATACATGTTTTTATTACGCTAGGCATTTTACAGCAAGTATGTGGCCAAAGCACTGTGCAGCTTATAGAAAATTAAATATAAAATAAAGAGTTCCTAAATCTGTCACCATCCTAATCAGTCATGTTTTACAGAATAATTAAAACCCTTTGCAGCACAGAAATTAAATATAGTTATCTCATGAAGGATGCTGATGTTTCCTTATCTGTTACTATGACAGCAGATGTAGGAAGGCAAAAGACAGCCTACGGCAATTTAGAGATGCCAAAGGTGTTTTCTCACTTCATAAGCGTTACTGCTTGCTGGCACCAAGAAGCATCATTGCCAGAGGATGTACAGGGGTGCAGTCTAGCTTTGATGGACACCACAACATAATGATAATAGACCATGTTGTCAGTCAGGAGACAAGTATGGGCACTTAATAATGGCCTGAAATATTTCAGATTGGCAGCAAGTCCTAATCCCACAGTTGTAGACAGTGATAAAACAAACTGTGTAACAGACAGGCTTGGAGGTAAGAGGGCCCTGCTTCAAGCTTACAACTCTTCACAGTAATAACTCAGAAGTGTTTCATATGAGGGGAGGGTCATACAAAGAAATAATTTGGAGCAATTAGATTGAAACTAGGTCAAATGTTGGATTAAAGTAGGTACCAGGTAACATGTGATTTTTCCCAACAATGACCATTTCATTTATATGAACCTTCCATTATATAAGAGGCTTCTGAGTTATCTGTAAAGCTATTACTGTGCATACTCATTTAAATTCCCCTTAAGTTAGCTGCCCCTTGCCCCAAACTCCTCTCTGCCATCACCCCTCTTTCCTCCCCGGGAATTCCTCTCAAATAGCCTCTACACCCAATTTCTCTAATTTTCTAGACAGGGGTACTCCTTAAACTTTCTTTAAAAGTATGTGAGAGATACTCCCTAACACAATACTGTTTCTACCAATATCTCCAAGTTTAAACTTACGTGGCCTCTTCTTTTCCATCCCCCAATTTTGTACGTATACCCAATGTAATGGAACGCCTTTGTATTTACTGGCAGATGTATAAGGCACTCTCCCTCATCTACCACTTTATTCTCTGGACCAGCCAGCTCTGGCGGATCTTGAACTTGCCTGGGAAATGGATCTGAGAGGCAATTCAATTTAAATATATTAAAATGTCCCATTAGTGTCTCTTATAAAGTCTATTCTCCATAAGAATTCATATAAAGTCTATTCTCATCCATATGTTGTCCAGGAACGTCTACATCAAATGTACCCTAATAACTCTCATCTCTGTTGGAGACACCGGGGCCAAGTGGGATCAACTTTTCAATCTTTAGTGGGTGTGTCCTTAGTGCCACTTTCTGGAAGAAGATTCAAATCGCTCGTATCCTCTGTAGTTCCTTTCTGTCCTCCACTAACCCCGGCTTTGTTGCTCCTATGTGCCCCAGCATGCCAATTTTTAAACCGGACAATAAATTGGTTCTGCATATCAACTGTGCAGATAAATATCAGATTGTGAGATCTTGGAATACACCACCACCCCCACCCCCCTCCTCTCCAACAGGAGCTTAGAAATAGTGTTTGGTTTGTATCCAAAAAGGAGTACATAACTAGCCTCTTAAATAGTACAGTAGACAAATGCTTGGTTTCCATGATACAGGTTTCACAAGACGAACCTTCCTGGTTTACTAGATATTTTGTCTTTTACCCCTCTTCCACACAAATGCGGAAAAAAAATACTTATATACACAATTATTTACCTAGTGCATTATATACCTAATGCTTGTGTTGACCTAATGTTGAACTCATGTCTCGACCTAGTGATTGTCCACCTATAGTGATCGACCTAAATACTGTCGACCTAATGCTTGTAGACTTAGTGACCGTATCACATTCTAGAACTCATAAAAAAGGGGTCAATCCTATGAAATGCAAAGGGTGTGAGGTGCCGCAACATTTGAATGCCGGCAATGCCAAGCTTTTTTATGCTAATTCCATCTGCCGCAAAGTGCGGCTGCTGTTGGGATGATAATTTATCAGGTTTAATAGGATTGACTCTAAGGGCAGTATTCAATGACAAATTTTCTCCGTGCATGGCGAGAGATTTTTTCTCTCGCCATGCACTCGCCGTGTTCCGGAGCCTCCTGCTCCCACTATTCAACGTATGTAAGACTCGCCGCCACTCGCGGCGAGTCTTAACCCCTGCAGCGGACGAGCGTCCGCGGCAGGGAGCTGACAGGGAGCCGTGGGACGGTGGCATCCAGGGAGATTAAAGTCTCCCTGGATGCCCCAGAACATATGTGGAGGGTAGGGGGCCCCCCCCGGGACCCAGGCAGCACAGGCTGCCCCCCCCTATAGCCAGCGGGGGACCCAGTATTCACTGTACCCGAACGTGCATCGGGTGCAGTGAATATATGAATATCTAATGAGCGGCTCGAGCGCTCCGGCCCCCTGCTGGCTGCACTGTGTAAAAAAAAAAAAAAAAAAAATTAAAAAAATATTTTTTTTTTATTAAATATATATTCATGTGCTATAAGCACATGAATAAAAATAACATGCCCCTTCACAGAAAAAAAAAAACCTGATTTTTTGACACCAAAATTAAAAATAAAACCCTTTTAGATTAAAAGTTCACATTCCAGCTCTCCATCAAAAGATGGAGAATTTCTACACGGAGAGAGACGGCGAAAATTACTTAAAAAGACGGCGAATATTTCACATTGAATAGGGTTCCTCGCTTTTGGAGAGCAAAAGTCTCCATCCAAGGCGAGAAAAGCACAAACTCTCCATAAAACACGGAGAATTTTTCTCATTGAATACTGCCCTAAAAGTATTAAAATTATTTTATATACTTTAGATATACTGACCAATATTTATGTAAATAATTTGTTCTCATATTACCTGGTCAAAAAGTTGGGTCCCATCTGCTCCTGCTGCTTTCATAAGCTCTTCTTCACCCCCAGGATGATATTCCATGTAAGGAGTAACATTATACACAAGTCCTGTAACAGCCAGCATGCAGTATTAATGAATGAATGAATGAACAACGTTTCTGAACAGACTGATTTTAGAGGAAATCCCTTTTTTTTTTTACAATACATTTTTTATTGAGATATCACAGATACATTACATAGCAAGCATATTGTCTTACATGGAAAAAGGATCAAATAAAGATATAGCATTTTGAATTACTGTACACTTGTTTGGCATATTCCTGATCAAACCTTACATTAAGCTTTCAGAGGTTATATAAGGGGAGAAAATAGATATTACATTCACATATGCAGTCAAGAGAAATAGGGGGATCTTGGGCAGCCATTCTAGTTAGATACCATGTAGTTGTTTTTAAGCTAGCATGGATCATTTGTCTTGTGGTAAGAGGAAGGGTGAGTATATAAGATTCCCATAGAAGAAAAAAAATCCTACTTATTTACCTCTATCAACAGTGGCCTCTATCCAGTCCATCCGGAATAAAAGGTTGAGCTTAGACAAAAATAGGGGGAGTGGGGGGTTTAATCCATCCCTGGAGAATGTTTTGGTACTCTACCTAGAGGGGCACCCATCGCGGGCATCGCATGTACATCGCAGGCCCGCGATTTTACATAGAAATGCGTTTAAAAATGTAAATCGCGTCAGTCGCATCGCATGCGACCAAAAAATCGCATGCGATGCGACCGACGCGATTTCCGCGATTTTACATAGGGAACAATGTTAAATGGGTCAATTGACCCGATTTAACATAGGGAACAATGTTAAATGGCCCACAGACCCCAAATAGCCACCCTGGGCCCCCCAATCGTTAACGACACCCCACGATCAACATGAACCTGAAGCGAGGCGAGCGCAGCGAGCCTGCGAGGGGCGGCGGTACGCGTCCTCCGACCTTTTCATACCCCCACTATCCACGTCGGCGAGCGCAGCGAGCCACCGAGCCCGAAGCGTGGCGAGCCCCGCGAGGGGACGCGGATACCTTCACAGGTATCCGCATCCCCTCGCGGGCTTCACAGGTATCCGCGTCCCCTCGCGGGCTTCACAGGTATCCGCGTGCGCTCGCCACACTTTCTATTCTCAACTCCACACCGACGTGGATAGTGGGGGTATGAAAAAGTCGGAGGACACTTACCGCCGCCGCTCGCCACGCTTCGGGTTCACGTTGATCGTGGGGTGGCGTTAACAATTGGGGGGTCCCAGGGTGGCTATTTGGGGTCTGTGGGCCATTTAACATTGTTCCCTATGTTAAATCGGGTCAATTGACCCATTTAACATTGTTCCCTATGTAAAATCGCATTAATCGCGTCGGTCGCATCGCATGCGATTTTTTGGTCGCATACGATGCGACCGACGCGATTTTTTACCTGCGATGCCTATGATCAAAATCGTGGGCGCCCTTCTAGGTAAAGAGTACCAATGTTTTTTCTTTGGCTGCTGCACTCAAAGCTAGTAGGAGTTTTTTGCTTTCTTTTGTCATACGGAGGGTATGGTCAAAAGATGCCCAATATTGCCCATTCTGGATTGCAAGGGAGAAAAGTAACTAATTTGGCTTCAGCATAGTGGTCCAGAAGTATGAAGCTTCACAAAGTGATAAATTAAAGAGTGATAAACAACCAGCCAATCAGCTCCTACCTGTCATGTTACAGACTGGGCTTGAAAATGACAGGTAGGAGCTGATTGGCTGGTTGTTTATCACTCTCCACATAATCACTTTTTGAAGCTTGATACATCTGGACCAGTGTTTTATAAGAAGCCAAAAGTAACGGATTATAGGGCAGGCCGGAAATTCCATTTTTATTTTTTAAAGATAACTTCATCTGGAGCAATTTCACCAAAATTGAGACAAACTGCAGCTACTGAGTAGCACAACTGATGTATAGTAGTCAAACTGGTCTAAAAGTGGTTATAAGGGTCCAATTAATTTTACCTATAAAACATTTGTGAAAAATTAGAGCAGAGCGTTATTACTTGATGACATGGATATAGTCCTATATAATCTATAAATAAAAGATGAGAAGAAATTGTCAGCTCTATTTGTATCCAGGACTCAGGTCCTTACAAAGAGCAGCAGAGGAGGACTGTAGTATCAGACCCAGATAAAGAGGAGGCCACCCAATGCAGCTGCAAACATGGATATCTGTATAGAAACATCCTCAGCAAAATGGCCACCACCATGGAGGGGCAAAGAAATAAAACAACATAGAAGAACAAATACATAGGAACAGATGTTAGTCCTATCCGACTTGTAACTACTGACTTGAGAAAGTCATATGTTTAGGATTCCCTTAATGGCCAAAAATGTATCCAGTTTTGATGTAAATTCATTAACAGTAGCTGCTGGCAATGAGTTCCAGAATTTTACTGGTGTAATGGTGAAGAATCGTCTTCTTAATTCAGTACGGAATTTATTTTGGCCAAGCCTCAGTACATGTGCCCGCATGTCCTAAGTATGGGCCTGTTAGTGAACAAATCATCTCCTGGTTCCATAGGATTCCCAATCCTGTATTTGAACATACTAATGATATCACCTCTCAACCTCCATTTCTGCAGTGAAAACATATTCAGCAGCCTGGTTAAGCTATCTTTGTATTGTAGTGATTGAAGACCACTTACTAGCTTAGTCGCCTTTCTCTGTAACTGTTCCAATTCATTTATGTCCTTTATAAGGTGCAGTGCCCAGAACTGAACACAGTATTCCAACTGTGGTCTCACCAATGCATACCTCCCAACTTGTGTCCGGATGAAATAGGGACACTCGCGCGGGGCGCCCGAAAAGGGGGCGGGGCGTATGCAAATGAGGGCGCGGCTTATGCTAATTAGCCGCGACCTCATTTTCATACGAGAATAGACGCTGTGCGCATGCGCACAGCGTCTATTCTACTAGATTGGGGGGTCTCCCAACTGCCACCCCCCGCAGCGGGACAATGCCTGCCGCGGGTGGGACGTCGGGACAGGACCCGAAAATCGGGACTGTCCCGACGGAATCGTGACAGTTGGGAGGTATGTCAATGCCTGTAAAGAGGCACTATCACATTGCTGCTGCACTTGAGCAGTGTGCACTATTACCCAAGAGAGAGAGTTAAGGCCCATACACACACTACGATGTCTTCTTAATGATGATGAACGACCTTCTGCCATGAGGGTATTTATGTATTATACTGCAGTGGTTGAAGCTTGGTTAGCTTATCATTTATTTGACAGAATGACATTTGATAAAACCCACCACCATCCAAATCCTAACCCTCCCCCTAAGTAACCCACCACCCCCTTTAGTGCCTAACACCCCTTAATGTCTAAATTTAACACATATATAGTCAGCATATTTATTTATTTTGCAGGCTGCTCATACATATCAGTTTACCAACAATTTATGTTATTTCAGTCCTAAAGCCCCAAACGGGATGCGGTCATTTGGTCTACTGCATTATGGTCGACAGTCATTAGGTCGAATCCATTAGGTCGACATGCTAAAAGGTCGACATGACTCTAGGTCGACATGGGAAAAGGTCGACATGATTCTAGTTCGACAGGTCATTAGTTCGACAGGTCATTAGTTCGACAAGGTCATTAGTTCGACAAGGTCATTAGTTCGACATTGTCTATGTCGACATTCACAAGGTCGACATGGAGTTTTTCACTGTTTTTTGAGCCAACATGTGCCGACAGGCGGTATTTCATGCCCTACCATCCACTAGGGCGTGGTGGGAGAATAAAATAGTGTGCCGAGCGTAGCGAGGCACCGTGCCCGACGCATAGCGAGCGCAGCGAGCGTTGCGAGGGGATGCAGTGCACTTTAAACTGTGTCCATGTCGATTGTGTTGACATTCAGGTAAAAAAACAGTGAAAAACCCCATGTCGACCTTGTGAATGTCGACATAGACAATGTCGAACTAATGACCTTGTCGAACTAATGACCTGTCGAACTAATGACCTTTCGACCTAGAATCATGTCGACCTAGAATCATGTCGACCTTTTAGCATGTCTACCTAATGGATTCGACCTAATGACTTTCTACCATAATGCAATAGACCAAATGATCCCAACCCGCCCCAAACACACGGGGCGACAGGGGGAGCTGGTGCTGAGCGACGTGCTTAAGCCCGGATCGCTCAGCACACATCGTTGCACACCTGCAATGTGTGCAGAGCAGAGTTTTGAGTATGCTAGTAGGTAAAACAGTGTGATCTTAGCAGGATAGACAGTGCATGCAAAGTGAGCCCAGATTGCTCAATGTGTACAAGATGTAGCGATACGCAGTCCCACAGGAATAGACAGTGCATGCACTGTCTATCCCTGAGGGACCACATATCCCTTCACCTTGTACACATTGAGCAATCCGGCCTTACTTTCTAAGTGATCTAGGCAGATTGCTTAGAAAATAGCCCCAAATCGCCCCGTGTGTATGGAGGCCTTAAGTGGTCACAAAACAGTAATGACAGGATGAAAATGTGGTTGAATGAAAACCAAAATCCGATGTGCACGTATTTTGCCCCACACAATCCACCTTGAAATCCTTCCCTAATATAAACTACTCATATGCAATTAGGCATACCACACACTCTATACTAGCTCAAAAATGAAACTCAGTGGATGGGATGTTTATTATACACATCCATTTGCGATCACAAAATCATTCGCCGACCATAGAATGATTTTGCAGGCACTCACAGATGTATGACACCTCTCTGGTGTCTTACATCTGCAGGCACTCTGTACGGGAAGCGGGCGGGCAGCTGACATCCGCTGACGTCGGTTGCCCACCCCCCACGTCACTGGCCCATATACATGGGAATGCCCAGCGTTTTCATGGGGACTTCCATGAAACGCTGGGTGTTACTATGGGCGCCCGGCGAACAAGCAGTTCTCCTGCGCCATTTGCACCTCTAATTTCCTTTGTGATCAACCCACATTTAACATCTTGCTAATGGAGCTGCACAAAGGGCATATTCTATTTATTATTGACTGGAAGTTAGCTGCATAATTGTGCGTCTACACTAATCTAAGGGGGAACATTTGTCACATTGGATCGGCAAATTGTCTACATGGTCTAGTTAGTGTAGACGCACAACTGAGGGCTCCTACGGGTTGCACGCGACATCACTTGGTCAGCCGTGCTGCATGGTCAATCAGATGCTCTCATATGCCCAGATGTTCAGTCTAATGAACGATGGATCGATACCTCATTCCAGCTTTCATTATATTGTTTTCTGAGCTGCCAAACTCGCATGGTTCAGATGAAATTCCCATGGGGACTTCTGCCCATCATTTTGGTGTGTGCCCACCCTGTAGTACCTGAATTGACCGAGTTCAATTAAGGGCACAAAATGGAAAGGGTATGTGGGCATGATCCCAGCAGTTAAAATCTCTATGATTAGAATGCTGATAGCTGCTTTGCCTCATTACCGAAGTGATACAGTAAACAACATTGACCAGATGCATGAACATCTTGTCTACTGGAGTGGGGAAGTGAAAACTTCACCCTCCGGCAATCCCCATCTAAGCGCACAGTGCATCAGCTTAATGCAGACCCGCTATGTCTCCCTGCCCGTCCGCCTCCATGTGCAAGATCTCGCTACTCACGTGAGATCACATATGGAGACAGAGCAATGACACCTGCAGCTGCCAAAAATTGTTAGCTGCAGGTGTCTGAACATTCATACATTGCCCTGCATATCGACGTGCTCACTTTTAGATAGCAGTGCTGATATAGACAATTTAACACACACCACCACATAATACATATTAACCCATCATATATCTACCAGAGTCTCATACAAAATAGGCTCGCTTAACCCACATATTTGATAACTATTTGGGATTGGATACATCATTAATCAATTCCATTTTAAATACACCCGTTTATATAGACTAGGATTTTAAAGATGCAATTGAATATTTAATTGTATTTTTGCATATGCAATTACACCTGCTATTCAGCATGTGTTTTAACCATTTTTTTTTTTACTTATAGTACTTAGCAGAATTGTGTATATTCCAATTTTAAATCTGCATGCCCATTGCAGTGCCCTATTTATAACATGTAGCAGGAACATACACATGAATCCTATTAGGCACATCTTCTGAACCTTTCGCTTTCCACTTAAAGCTTAATGCATATGAGCAAAATCCCCCCCCCCCCCCAGAATTATTTATTTCTAAATCCTAACAGGTAACACCCACTAATGCTTTGCTGTTGGTCAATGGGTAAGATCTACCCTACCTTCGGTTAACTCCCTTTCTTCGAAGTTCCTTCGAGGGTCGTGGGCAATGTTCCCTCTAATTTTACGAAGGCTTTGTGCAGAAAAAGATATTGGCTGTGCAACTTTGGAAGGAAATGTACATTTTTGTGCGTCACATAACGTATACAGGCCTAGGTTTCGAGTTCTGTTGAGTTAATAAAGCAATTTGAATGTTTACAGACTTCACACACCACACATATAGACTATAGCAGTGATTTTCAACCTTATTAAACTCGTGGCACACTAAAACAAGATTTTAACCTTTGTGCGCTCAGTTGTAATGTCTGTGCGCGGGCTCGGCGAGTTGTGTGCGCGCGCACACGCGCACAGCTTAGAGGGAACACTGGTCGTGGGCCCACAGGGTAGTTGGAAGTTCCTGTGGGCCCACGACCCTCGAAGAATGGGCATTAACCGAAGTTAGGTTTTACCATAGCTCGCCTTTTCTTCTTCAGGGTCCCACAGGTATTACATCGGGGATGTCCTAAAAGCAGTATTCTACGGGTGGGTAGACGCCTAAGAGCCCAGTAAAACTTTCTGCCCAAACGCAGCATCTTGGGAAGCAAATGTATCAAAGGCATAGAACCTCAGAAATGTGTGGACCGAGGATCATGTTGCTGCCTTGCACAGCTGCTCAGTGGAAGCACCGCGCTTAGCAGCTCATGACGGACCAACTGACATAGTCGAGTGTACAGAAATAGAGGAAGGTAACGGGAGATTAGCCTTCTCATAAGCCTGCTGGATTGCTAAACTAAGGACTGCTTGTGAGCAGGCCACCCTCTCTTGTGCAACCCATATAAGACAAACAAAGCGTCTGAGCGTCTAATGAATTCCGTCCGTTGGACATGTATCTTGAGTGCCCTCACCACGTCCGAGGATTTCTCCTTGGAAGAAAACTTCGAGGAATTTAGAGCAGGAACCACGATTTTCTGGTTCACATGGAAACTCGAAACAACCTTAGGAAGGTAAGAGGGCCTAGTCCTAAGAATGGCCCTATCTTTATGAAACATAAAATGGGGAGCAACAAGATAACGCCCCCAAATCCGATACCCTTCTGGCTGAGGCAATAGCCATCAGAAAGACCACCTGGGCAGAAAGCCACTTCAACACAACTGAGTGCAAACGTTTGAAGGGTGGTTTAGAAAGAGCTGCTAGAACTACAGGTCCCACGGAGCTACCGGTTGAGTATACGGGGGCTGAATTCTCCGCACCCCCTGAAAGAACGTGCGGACGTCCGGTAAAATGGCCAATTGCCTTTGAAACCACACCAATAAGGAAGACACCTGGACCCTAAGCGATGCCAGAGGCAAACCCTTATCCAGACCACTCTGAAGGAAGGACAACAATCGTGCCACCTTATATAATTTTGTATTGAGCGATCTTACCTTACACCAGGCTTTCATTATATGAAAAAAAAAAAATTTCAATAAAAGCTAGGGATTGCTAATCAAGCAATCTCAGGAGAAAAATACTGGTGTAACTGCTTCCTGCAGGAACCAACAAAATAATGCCTAGCCTAGCATGGAGGCAGGGTTATAGGGGAGAGGCAT
The DNA here is from genome assembly GCF_055691185.1 of Crinia signifera. Lineage (NCBI taxonomy): Eukaryota > Metazoa > Chordata > Amphibia > Anura > Myobatrachidae > Crinia > Crinia signifera. The sequence goes on from NC_139219.1 coordinate 189,750,616, forward strand.
GATGGGAATCTAAGAAAGCTTTGGAGAAGTTGGTGCCCAGTCCTCTGGACCCGCCTACAACCCCAATGTAATCCCTGTGGGACCCAGGAACCCTGAAGAAGAAATACTATTGTATACGTTACAATAAAATATTTAGATGAGGAGAGAGATAATTATGTTCCATGGTTTTTTTTTTTATTGCAGCAAATACAGGAGTGAATTTTTATTTTGCTTTCCTACTGCGCCTAAGAATTCTCATACTGATAACATCCATTGCGGTCTATTAGTTTTTAAACTAATTAACCATATCTGTACATCACTGTAATATTGCATGCACAAGACTGCGTCTTCCATGTGATACACAAATATAAAAACTATATTAGCGTTCCAAACAAGAGAACAAAGTCTCCAATTAAAGTAGCTGGCACAGTATCCCTATAAAATGTTGGAGCTATATTTTTACACGGCTTCTATATAACATAGGATAGACCAGGTAGATAATCTGACAAGTTGGAAACATTTACTTTGATATTTGGGCCAAAGTGCTGCACTTCTGTAGAAGTGCAGCCAAAATAAACACGAGAACGACCTGTACTGCAGATGTCAAAGACAAAATTATCACTCAGCCAGCACCTGGCTCTTTTGTGCAACTCAATTATATATTCACAATAGATGATTACTAAGAACAACAACTGCATTGATGTTGTGGTTAGAAATAAAAAAAAAGTGATTTACTACTATAGCATTCCTGTTGCAGATACTGCTTTCATTTCTACCTTTATATTTTTCCACAGCATACTGTAGTTCATAAAATATAATTGTACAAAAGGGAAAATAAGGCTTGTTCAAGCGTTGGTTCTCTACAGATAATTCATTCAAAAAAGATATTTATAACAATTATCAGCAATAAACACCTACCTTTATATGCTTGCAAACATATTGTGCTATATTTAATAAGATGCACGTTCTGTTGAAGATGGGATGTTGCCCACAGCAACCAATAAGAATCTATTATTTTTTTTATCACCTTCTAGAAGATAATTGATAAAATCTGATTGGTTGCCTAGAAATTTTAAACAGAACCACACACACACACACACACACACACACACACGACAAAGGAGTTCCAAAAGTCAACCGGAATCAACCCTGGCAGGAACCTTCAATTAAGAGAAAGGTAGCCTTAATGAAAAGAAGAGCAATGCCAGGAGGACGTCCAGTGTCACCTGTGGAATCGAAAAAAAGGATTTAACGGTAAGTACAAAATTCCATTTACTCCTTCATCCACTAGGTGACATGGGAGTTCACAGTGGGGAAGTCCCAGAGAACACAGAACGGCCAAACTGAGAAGCCTGAGCCGCGAAGGTGTCAAAACAGTTAAACTTGATAAAGGTTCTCTGACTGGATGAAGTAGCGGCCCTATAGAGTTGTTGAGTGAAAACCCCTCGGCACCCACCCATCAGGGACCAACTGATCGCATTGAATGCGCTATAATAGAGGAAGGCAACACTTGTGAAGCCGCCACATATGCTTGACGAATGGTGAGGCGTAGCTACCTAGCCAAAGTTTGTTTAGATGCCAGCCAACCTGGTTTTGCTGAGTTGTACAACACAAACAGAATGTCCAATTTTAGTATAGACGCCGCCCTGAAAACGTAGACCCTAAGACAGGCATGTCCAAAGTCCGGCCCGGGGGCCAATTGCAGCCCATGCTGTCATTTCAAGCAGCCCGCAGGTCCAGCCAGAAGCGGGTGGAGCATCAGATTAGGGACACACAGCACTAAAGGTGGGGCCCCGGCGTGCGTGCCTTTACCTTGATGTCTGCAGCAGTGAGGAGGTGCCGGCCGCCACAGTGAGATGTGTTTGGCGTCTTTCAGGTAAGTATGCAACCAACCCCAGCAGCTGCAATTGTATATCACCCTCCTCCACAATACCAGTGATAACAGTGTGTGGGGAGGGGGTTCAGCAAGGAGGAAGTTTGCTCCCGTAACATGAAGAGTGGAGGAGGGCGGCAGTGGGAGCCCAAGCATCTCCTGTCCTTTCAGTTCCTGCTTTGCCTCTCCATCCTCTGACTCACACAAGGGGCTGGGAAACATACAGAAAAGGGAGGGGGCAGGCAGGGGGACATACAATGGGGGCAGAGTGGGGGACATACAGTGAAGGAGGGTCATGCTGGGGGACATACAGTGAATGGAGGCAGTGATGGACATTCAGGGAAGGGGGACAGGCTGGGGGACAGAGTGAATGGGTGCAGAGAGGGGAACATACAGTGAATGGTGGTCAAAGTGAAGGAGGAGCAGGCTGGCAGACATAAAGAGAAGGATGGTCAGGCAGGGGAATATACAGTGAATGGGGGCAGGCTGGAGGAAATACAGAGAAGGGGGGGCAGTCTAGGGAATATACAGGCTGGGGGACAAAGTGAATGGGGGCAGAGTGGGGGACCATTCTGATGTGATTAATGATTCAAAGAATGTCAGGCTGAATGGTCGGCCCCCACATTTTCACCTCACCAAAACTGGCCCTCGTCTCAAAAAGTTTGGACACCCCTGCCCTAAGGGCACACACCAGAACCAGAGACCTGGAGTCTGCAGAGTCATCTGGGAAAGCAAGCAAAACAATCTGTTGATTGATGTGAAATGAGGACACAACCTTCATTACAAACGATGCCTGTGCTCACAATTCCACCCTATCCTTATGGAAAATATAAAACGCTGGACGACAGTATAATGCACTTACCGTAAGTCTGATACCGTCTGGCCGAAGCCAGCGCCAGGAGCAGGAAAGTCTTCCAGGTAAGGTGCTTGAGGTCTACTGATTCCAATGGTTTAACAATGGAGATTGTACAAACTAAAGCACTAAATTCAAGTCCCACGGTGCCGTGGGAGGTTAGGTTGAATTCTCTCTGAGAAATCCCTAAAGGAAAGTCTGCACTTGAGGCAGTAATGCCAATTTTCACAGAGAGTCCGGCTTGGAGAAAAAGGAATGAGGCGAGCCAACTTGAACGCCCTGGGTGAGACCTGGTGACCCTCTCACCATGAAATATATGCTCTCCAGATACGGTACTAGTGAACAGAAGTCACCTCTTTTCTAGCACACAGCATGCGTAGTAACATTGGAAACCAAGGTAGACAAACTAATAGCACCATGGGATCATGAGTGCATCCACCCCTACTACTGCCAGATCCCGAGTCCGCGCACAGTACAGGGGCAAATGATGGTTGTGTCTTGATGCCATCAAGTCTATCTGGGGGCATCCCCAACGACGTATCAGACTGTGGAAGACTTGCGGATGAAGTGTCCATTCTCCCTGATGTACATCGTGCCAACTGAGGTAGTTGACTTCCCAGTTGCCTACACCGGGAATGAAAACCACGAGATTACCTCAAGGTGATCCTGAGCCCAGAGTAGAATCCCTCTAACTTCCTTCATTGTGGCACGGGCTGCACATCATAGTTTGTTGATGTATGCCACGGCCATGCCGTTGTCGGATTGTACCCTGAGAGATCGCCCCAGGAGAAGACCTGTCGCTTCCAGCAATGCGTTGTAGACTGCGCTTAGTTTGAGTAGGTTTATAAAGAGAATAGTCTCCTGTTGTGTCCAATGTTCTTGGAACTGACATCCTATCGTGACCACTCATCAACCCCAGAGGCTGGTGTCCATGGTGAGAAGGGTCAAATCCCAAACTCCGAATCTCCTCCCCTGCAGTAGGTTCAAGGATTTGAGCCACCAAGCTAGGGAGAGTTAAGCCCGCGGTGTAAGACCCGCAGATGGAGAATGAGATGAGAGCCCGACCACTGGTGAAGCAGAAAGAGCCGGAATGGCCTGGATTCGAAGCAACCATACTGGATTGCTTTGAATGCGGCCCCCATTTATCCCAGAAGGCGAGTGCACAGGTGTATAGTCAGCCGCCGCAGTCATAAGCCCGAATGAACGAAGAGTTGGATTGAGGCGACCTTGTCTGCTAGCGAGAAGACTTTTTGCTGAACATTGTCTAGGATCATTTCGGGGAAATGTTGTGACGGTTGGAGTTGCGACTTTTGAAAGTTGAGTATCCACCCATGTTAAAGGAGTTGGGTCCGATGAATATTGCAGATCAGAATTTCCTATGTAGAAGCCTTTAGTAGAAGGTTGTCCAGATAAGGTACCACCATTATCCCTTGGGATCATGGCAACTGCATCATGACCGCCATGATCTTTGTAAAGATCCTGAGAGCCGAGGACAGTCCGAACGGCAGTGCATGGAACTGGTGTTCGCGTATGGCGATATGCAGAATGTCTGATGTGCCTGCCAAATGGGAAAATGTAGGTAGGCGTCCTTGATGTCCAGGGACACCAAGAACTTCCCAGGTTCCAAACCTGCGATTACGGAATGTAACGATTCCATCTTGAACTTCACCACTTCCAAGAAAGAGTTGAGGTATTTGAGGTTGAGAATGGGTCGGCCCAGCCGTCCGGCTTTGGCATGAGAAACAAGCTGAAATAGAACCCCTGCATACAGTGGTTGGGGGGGACTGGTATTTCCATCCCCGCCTTTAGCAGTCTTTGGACCGCGGACATCTGGTAGGTACCCTTGTCTAGAGAAGCTGCTAAACCATTTGTAAAGAACCGGTGAGTGGGTGCTTTTTGAAAATCTATTTTGCAGCCAAAAGCCACTAAGTCCCTGACCCAAGCGTCCTGTCTGGATTGCAACCAGGCCTCACGAAAAAGTTGCAGATGTGCACCCACTTAAGTGGGATGGAAGCACATCCTGCAAAGGGTTTTGAGGAAGCCTTAGCCTCCTGGCAAGTTGCGGATGCGACTCCCCTTCAACCACCTCTGGTGCCATGGCCAGATGAAGCACCGGCCCTTGGGAGGCCCCGGAATCTAGCCATTGGATGAATGGACTGAAAAGACGGCCCCTGAAAGGACCACTAGGACGACCTAGAAGATTATTTTTCCCCTGTAGCTTAAGAAATCATTTTGTCCAATTCAGGACAAAGAAAATCTCTCTGAAAAGGGCAGGGCCTCAACTACCCTCTTGGACTCAGCATTGGCTTGCCATTGCCGCAGCCAGAGAGCTCTGGGTGCGGAAATAGAAAGGGCAGAAATGCATGATGCCACCACGCATGCATCAGCCGAAGGCACTATGAGGTAGGCCGCGGCTTCCCTAATGTGATCTGCCAAAACTACCAACTCACCCGCTGCCGGGTCCTTTCTAAGATCCTTCGAGATCTGGGTTGCCCAGGCCTCCATAGCCTTATTTACCCAACAGCCTACCTATGCAGGACGATGTAGTATCCCTGCGGCTGTGTAAATGGTCTTTAAAAGGTAGTCTCCAGCTTCCTGTCGGAAGTATCCTTAAAGGAAGTGACACATGATATAGGGAGTACAGTCTTCTTGGAGAGACTGATTAATTTACTAAGGGTGGAGTCTCACATGCCTTTCTGCTATCTGCAGGGAAGGGATATAAAGTAAGGAATTTGCTGAACACCTGAAAACGTTTATCAGAATGAAGCCTTGCATCTTTCAAATGGCAGTCCAATTCGAAGGGAAAGCAGCAGCTTGTCTGCGTCTTTTACCAAAAACCTGTGGATCAGCTGGCAGTAGGGCCTCATTGTCTACTTTTAAGGTTGATTTAACCATAAGCAATGTCTTCCAACCCCTGGGAAACCGGTTCTGGGATCGGCTGTACCTCTAATAAATACCATTATCTGACCCATCTGTATCCTCAACATTGGAAACAGAGTTTTGGAGCTAGGAAAAACTGGAGGGGCCAGAGGCTCAGGGTCCCCTGGAGCTAAAGCCCTGGTTAGGGATCCCACGGCTGTCGGCCTCCCTATCTTTCCGTGAAGCTGACAATTCAGAGGATAAATGAGAAATAACCTCTGTAAGTTGTGCGGACCATGCAGGGATGTCCTGCTGGGGTGGTAGAACCAGAGGTTCTGTACAATTATCACAGATAATTATACCCTCAGATTAAGCAGTAAATTTGGTGTTACATCTTTTACATGCCACCTTGTAAGGTGCTTTTGATCTACCTCCTGCCATGGTACTCCCCACACAATACACACAATAGAGGAGCTATGGGGTACTATTGCAAAGCGCAACTAAATCTGCTGCGCTATATGATACCCCTTTCACATCGCCGACACGTTTTAAAAACCGGTATTTTAAAATGGTAATTAAAACGGGTCAGAGCCTTAACATTGCCGCAGATTACCGTTTTAAATACCGGTTAAGTCTCATTCAACATAGCAGTCAAACCGTTTCAACCCGAACACGTTTCAAGCCAGAGTGTCAACATTGCCTGTCATTTTAAAGGGGACAGCCTATCACTGCTCTGTAGCTTGTGTTGTTTGCCTGAAATACCGTTTCAGACACATTGTACACATTCACATTGCTCAAAAAACGGCAAGGAACCTTGTAGGACTCTGCTTTTTACACGGTTTGAAATACCAGTTAACTTTAAACGGTAAATCGGCTCTGGTGCATTCACAGTGCAGGCTTAAACGTTTTAAAATGAAAAAAAAATCGGCAATTTACCGTTTTAAAAGTGCGATGTGAAAGGGGTATAAGAAACTGTAAATAAATAGGGTACCTAAAGATATACAAGGACAGGACAGGAGAGTTATAAACAAGAGGCTGCCACAAGTCAATATTGCGCTATGGCATATAACACAGGAGCGCGATGACTTACTAATTTTTCACACAGCCTATCTCTCCTGAAATGCTTCCAAGTCCCCACTCACAGAGTCCAGGGCTGCTTGTGAAGTCAGTGACTAAAGTGGATTCCGTCTGAGGCCAGCAGCAGCAAATACAGGTTTTGTCTCCTGCACAGGCTCCGGAGCACATGTAGGGCTAATTTGGCCACCGCCTGTGCAGGGAAGCACCGGGGCAGCTGGAAGCGTGATATGGCACCATTAAAAAAAAAAGGCAAACATTTTTTAAATGCCTGCTAAGTCCTAATATCGCCAATTGGCCTGGACTCCCCCAGCAAACATGGAGCTGGGATAGATTCACAAACTGCTGTGATGGCCGGTGGCGGTATGACTGGTGGACTGTGACGTGCGCCACAAGCAGCGGTGTCCGATCACTCAGAGACGGTGGTCTCAGTAGCCGGGGACCATAGCACAAACTGAAAGCAGTGGCTATGGAATCCTCACAGCAGCTCCTGCGATGCAGACAGGCAGCAGCAGAAGCTACTTGTCTGTCCTCAGTGTAAAATTAGTACACATAAAATATAATCTAAAATAACATTTCTTTCAGACCTGAAGAGAGTGCATAAGCATGCAGTTCCTGCAAGGCACAATCTAATGCCGGCCACACATCAGAAAGATATCGTGCCAACCAGCCAACTTTTGGCTGGTTGGAATGATAATCTTTCTAGTGTGTGGGAGCAAACAATTATCAGCCGTTTGCTCCCACACGGGAAAAAATGCTGATAAACGGCCCTAAACGGTCGTTCCAACTAGCTGGGAAAAATCAAACCTGTTTGTGTGGGGAACTGTCCTCCAACTGCCCGATCATTAGGTGAACACTGACCAGCAGTGTCCACCTACTTTTCCAGGTACCTCTGCAGGAATGACGGTTTGCGATCAAACCTAAACATAGAAATCCATACAAATAAAGATTCTTTTATTTATTCACCAAATCCTTGAGTGCATAGCTGGTGGTCAGGCGGATGATGGAGCCGGCCTTGTCCAGCTGGGAGGTGATGGCTGAGGGTAGGGGCAGCAGCTTGGCCAGCTCATAGAACTCCCCATTCTCCTTCTCTCTCCGGGTCTTTGCCACATTCGACTTCTCCTTCATGGCGATCACTGTGGAGCAGAGGCTGCGGCACTGACATAATAACCCCAGGTGCAGAGCATGGCACAGCGCGTCCCCCAGACGCAGTCAGTCGCAGCAGTCTGTGTGTGCACGGTGCAGGCTGCGACTCCCGGCCGCTCAGCGCTCAGCGCACATCAGCACCGCGGGATGCCTCAGTGCGAAACACCCCCCCCCCCGTGTGACTGCAGGCACACTCCATCTACAGGACACCCAGGGGCTGGGACCACTGCTCAGAGAGGTCTGCAGTCACCCAGGGTGCTGAGTGACACCTCCATTGATGCAGGGAGGCACATAGGGGTTAATAGGCCACTGAATGAGTGCTGCTGCTGCTGTACCTGCACTGTGCTGGGGAGGGGCTGGGATCTAGACATAATAAATTAGGTGTCACTGTCAATATATATATATATATATATATATATACATATATATATACGGAGGTATTGTGTGTGTGTGTGTGTGTGTATGTGTATGTGTGTGTATGTGTGTGTGTATGTGTGTGTGTATATATATATATATATATATATATATATATATATATATATATATAATAATTTTTTCTTGAATCATTCTCTTTAAGTTAACTAAAATCAAGTTAACAGTTAACATGTCGTCATTATGAATGTTTTCCTGAAATACCCCCACTATCCACGCCAGCCCGAAGCGCGGCGAGCCCCGCAAAGGGACCTGTTACATGTCCTACTGACCTTTTCATACCCCCACTATCCACGTTGGCGTTGAGTTGATTTTATATAGTGTGGCGAGCGCAGCAAGCTCTGCGGGAAAATTCACATGTATTCCGTGTCCGCTCGTCACACTTCGGGCTCAGTGGCTCGCTGCACTCGCAACACTATATAATATCAACTCCACGCCAACATGGATAGTGGGGGTATGAAAAAGTCGGCAGGATGCGTAACGCATGCGCTCGCAACCTTGTTTATAGTGGAATAAACAAGGTTCACAGCTGTTACATCGACAAGTGTCATTGTCGACAGGTTTACTAGTGTTTTTCAAATTTTTTTTGGTCTGTATTTTTTAGGATAATGCTGCACCCCTATACCCAACTAAAATGTAGATGCTGTAAGGGTCTAAATTTAGAAGCACACTTGTTAGCGCTTTGCGGAGCATCTAAATTTAGACGTTAAAGCGTCTAAATGAGCAGTTTGCCGCGCTGTACTTAGATGCTATAGCTATAGCGTCTAAGTAGTAGACGCAAAATTCAGACGTCCCCTTTGTTAGCGGTTTGCCGGGGTGTCTACTTTAGACTCCCCCTTTGTTAGCGGTGTGCCGGGCTGTCTATTTCTCTGTGGAACTACAAGTGCCACAATGACCTGTCAGCGCTGGGCTGCCGCTGAGTCACTACGCTGGCAACGTAGTTCAAACTGGCGCCGTGAAACTACACAAGTAACGTAGCAACCTGTCAGCACTGAGCTGCCGTGGAGTCACTATGCTAACAGGTCATTGTGGCACTTGTAGTTCCACAGAGAGATAGTTCAAGCTGGTGCCGTGAAACTACACAAGTAAGGAAGCTTCACTGATAACGTAGCACCTTCAGACGCCCCCTTTGTTAGCGGTGTGCCGCGCTGTCTATTTCTCTGTGGAACTATAAGTGCCACAACGACCGGTCAGCGCTGGGCTGCCGCGGAGTCACTACGCTGACAAAGTAGTTCAAGGCAGCCTATGAGCTACACTAATAATGTAGCTACCGGCAACCGATGAGCTATGCTGATGATGTAGCTACACTGATAACGTAGCTTAGATAAGAAAGCCACATATAGTGTAGCGCTGCTGCCGCGCTACACTGATAGCGCTGCTGCAGCGCTATGCTGATAACGTAGCTTAGAAAAGTGCTTCCGCTCTACGCTGATAACGTTGGCGGGCTGCCAAGATTCAAACATTGCGTAGCGCACAGCTGCCGCTGAGAAACTAAACAAGTACCTGACCTGACTATCCATTACATTGTGTCTTATGTCTAAAATAAATCAGACACACAATCAGATTTTGTTTATTAAAGGGATAAGTGCCATGCCTATACTGAGGGCAGTATTCAATGAGAAAGTTCTCCGTGCATGGAGAGCGTTTTATTTCGTTTTCCATGCACTCTCCGTGTTTTAGCGGAGATTCTCCCTGTTCCGGAGCCTCCTGCTCCCACTATTCAATGTATTTAAGACTCGCCGCCACTCGCGGCGAGTCTTAACCCCTGCAGCGGACGAGCGTCCGCGGTAGGGAGCTTTCAGGGAGCCGGGGGACGGAAGCAGCCAGAGAGATTAAAGTCTCCCTGGCTGCTCCAGAGGAATGTGGAGGGGAGGTGGGCTCCCCTGGACCCAGGCAGCACAGGCTGCCCCCCCCTATAGCCAGCGGGGGACCCAGTATTCACTGCACCCGACCGTGCATATTAACGATCGGGTGCAGTGAATATATGAATATCTAATGAGCGGCTCGAGCGCTCCGGCCCCCTGCTGGCTGCACTGTGTAAAAAAAAAAAAAAAAATTTAAAAAGAATATTTTTTTAAAAAATTAAATATATATTCATGTGCTATAAGCACATGAATAAAAATAACATGCCCCTTCACAGGAAAAAAAACCTGATTTTTTTTTACACCAAAATTAAAAAAAAACCCTTTTAGTTTAAAAGTTCACATTCCAGATCTCCATCAAAAGATGGAGAATTTCTACACGGAGAGAGACGGAGAAAATCACTTAGAAAGACGGAGAATATTTCCCATTGAATAGGGTTGCTCGCTTTTGGAGAGCAAAATGCTCCGTCCAAGGCGAACAAAGCACAAATTCTCCATAAAACACGGAGAATTTTTCTCATTGAATACTGCCCTATGTATATGAAAAGCTACATATAGCATTTCATATGCATATATAGATGCAGGCTCACACATAGATGCACAAGCTGTCTGTTTATTCACCCCAAGCATCTCCCGCAGCATGGGGTATTGAGGCAAGATGTAGGAGGACACATCTGTAAAGGGCATGTTACAGACTGTGCTTGAAAAATGGCAGTTAGGAGCTGTTTGGTTGGTAATCTCCTTCCACCTTCCCCCCCTTCCCCCCCCCCCCCCGGCGTAATGCATATCTTCTTGGTGCTAATGTGCGAAGCCTTGACAAGAATATTCTGTGTACAATAATATTTCAATAACATCACAAGGACACACAGATGTCTAGACCATAGAAAAGTACAGCCCGTTGTGAACGTTTGACAATCAAACAAATTCCTTATACTGTATAATTTTATCAAATAGGATTGTCAATGGCGTTCCGCATAACTCTTCTAAAGGACCTTCAGCTCACATGAAATGTTACAATGAATTAATTAAAGTCTATAGATAGTAAAATCAGTGTTGTGTTTACTCGTTAGATGCATTTAATGCATGGGTATGTATTAGATTGATTTCTTCAACATGGTACAAGTCACATTTAGCTTGTCTTTTTTTTTTTTTTTTTTCATTTATGGATGTGACAATTCAGAAGCCGATCTTACCACACAATGGAATGATAATTGTCCGACTGTGCATATGAAATGATCACACTGCACATGCAGAAAGGTGCTTCTGTGAGAACACTCGCAGCGAGAAATTAATCACAAATGATTGACAACAGGGGAAAGGGGGGGGGGGGGGTCACAGCACAGACAATTTGGCACTTGATGTGCCAAGTTTTGATTTATCACATGCAGTCCCAGGGGAGCTGCAGGCGGAGGGAGCCGGGATCCAAGCGGGGCAGGGGGGCTGCAAGCAGGGAACCGGGCTGGAGAGGCAGTGGGCACACTGTCCTGGACGGTGAATGCCGCAAGCAGAGAGCCGGGCAGGGGAGGCAGTGGGCGCACTGGTCCAGGCGGTGAACGCCGCAAGGGGACCAGAGACCAGGTAGCTTAGGGGAAGCCGGGCAGCAGCGGGCGGACATAAAAATGTCACTCACTGGCTGTCCATTCATTTCTATGCGCCCGGCTTCCTCTTCGCTACCCGGTCTCTGATCCCCTTGCGGCGTTCACCGCCCTGACCAGTGCGCCCACTGCCTCCCCTGCCCGGTGGCAAAAAATGTGCTGTCCCACTCTACTGCATCACACGCGGACTCCTCTTTATTTCAATGTAGTTCGCTCAACCGGATCTCCTCACAAGCAAAGAAGAACAGAGAGGCAAACAATCAGATAAACCAGTGGTTCCCAACCTGGGGTACTAGTACCCCTGGGGGTACTCTGCAGACCAGTTGGGGGTACTTGAAAATAATTTTGTTAATGGTGGAAGAAGAAGAAAAAGTCTTTCGATGGCAGAAGATGATTCCCATTGCCATGGAGTCAAACCACGTTGTGTCACTTCCGGTTCCATCAGCAGTGTCATCAGTATCTACTGGTGCTTTTGCCTGACCAGCAATCCACTGGGAGCTTCCCACGCTGCCCTCAGGCATCAGCAATCATATGCCTGCACTGAGATGGGTGGAGAAAGCAGTGGCATTAATCCTAAAGGCATTAGCGTAAGCCCTGGAGACAGTACAGAGCCAGTGGCCAGGCCCGGAGAGGCCCAATTCCTGTCTTCATACTACTCTTCTGCTACTCCTTGATGTAAGTACACGCATACTGCTCACTACCACTCTACTCGTAAGTACTGTGGATATATCAAATTGAGAGGAGGAGGTACTCATAAATGAAAAGACTAATCAAGGGTTACGGGAGAGAAAAAAAGGTTGGGAACCACTGAGATACACCACCCAAAATGTAGGGATGCAGAGTTGTTCCTCAGTTCACACTCTACTGACCTTTTAATAAGGCCCTATAGGCATATAAAGGAATCTTTCACTGGTCAATCTTCATGCATACATCCATCAATAAAAGATCTCGCCTTTTTAAGGTGCCCGTAGGATAGTCAAAAATATATTTATTTAGCATAACAACTGACAGATATAAAATCCATGAAAACGTTTCTTTAAAAAAAGTCCGACTGTACATGGGGCACCAGAAGTTCATCACCGTCGCTCACTCGGAATGAGGGGCGGTGGATGGATTTCCCGAGATGAAAATACAGGCAGCTTTGTTCCAAGGGCAAGATCCGGACACCTCCAATAAACCAATGCGTTTCGGGCACTTAAGGGCCCTTTTTCAAGGTATGGAGGTAACAGACAGGGCAGATATTTATACCTAGAGACGATCACATGGTTACCATGGTACATGTAAAAATCCAGATCGGATTCCTTAATCACACTTTATACAATATCCATAAAAGCAAGCATCAGTTAAAAAAACACTTCATAAAATATCCTAATCTAACATACACATGCTATCTAAACATTCTCCAGTCTTTGCCGCTGTATTGCCGGCTCTCCAGGTCCATAATATGATGGGACTGTTATTGTGTGTATTTAGGATGGTAATCTGCATTTTTTCTCTTTTTCATGTATTGCTATGAGTAAATCTACCCAAAAATGGAGGCTTTATCTGATTTATAATATTAAGAAAACATCTCCAGTCTACATAAAGATGGCCCCCGCAGTAATAAAGGTGTTTCTGAGATACGCAATAACAAAGATGGCGCCCACGGCGGCTGTTACTTCTGGATTTGCGGTCCATCTGGGAGAATCATGAACCGCAAAGTGTTATAACCGGTTGTAAGCGTCACTTCCACTTCCGGTGACGGACCTGGAGAGCCGGAGATATTGCGGCAAAGATGGCGGGAAACAAAATGATAAAAAATAAATAATGGAACTGGAGCTGCATCGGGGTATGCGGAGATTTACCATTCTGGAAACTGGAGAAGGTACTCTTTACTTAGAAGGGCGCCCATCTCGGGCATTGAATGCACTAAAAAATCAGGTGCGATGCGACAGACGAGATGCCCGAGATTTCCCATAGGGAACAATGTTAAATGTCTCAATTGACCCGATTTTCCTGTTCAATGCCTCAATTGACCCAATTTTTCCATAGGAAACAATGTTAAATGGGCCACAGAGGCCAAATAGGCACCCTGAAGTGAATAATGGCCACCTGAATTAACGCCACCCCACGATCAACGTCAACCTGAAGCGTGGCGAGCGCAGCGAGCCCGCGAGGGGCGGCGGTACGCGTCCTACGACCTTTTCATACCCCCACTATCCACGTCGGCGTGGAGTTGAGAATAGAAAGTGTGGCGAGCGCAGCGAGCCACCGAGCCCGAAGCGTGGCGAGCGCAGCGAGCCCCGCGAGGGGACGCGGATACCTTCACAGGTATCCGCGTCCCCTCGCGGGCTTCACAGCTGTCCGCGTGCGCTCGCCACGCTTCGGGCTCGGTGGCTCGCTGCGCTCGCCACACTTTCTATTCTCAACTCCACGCCGACGTGGATAGTGGGGGTATGAAACGGTCGTAGGACGCGTACCGACGCCCCTCGCTGCGCTCGCCACGCATCGGGTTGACGTTGATCGTGGGGTGGCGTTAACAATTCGGGTGGCCATTATACACTTCAGGGTGCCTATTTGGCCTCTGTGGCCCATTTAACATTGTTTCCTATGGAAAAATCGGGTCAATTGAGGCATTGAACAGGAAAATTGGGTCAATTGAGACATTTAACATTGTTCCCTATGGGAAATCTCGGGCATCTCGTCGGTTGATCGCACCCGATTTTTTAGTGCATTCAATGCCCGAGATTTTTTACTAACGATGCCCACGATCAAAATCGTGGGCGCCCTTCTAAGTAAAGAGTACCCTGGAGAATGTTTAGATAGCATGTGTATGTTAGATTAGGATATTTTATAAATATTTTAGTTAGTGTTTTAAGGAATCCGATCTGAATTTTTACATGTACCATGGTAACCATGTAATTGTCTCTGGTTATAAATAGGTTACCTCCATACCTCGAAAAAGGGCCCTTAAGTGCCCGAAACGCGTTGGATTATTAGAGGTGTCCGGATCTTGCCCTTGGAGCAAAGCTGTCTGTATTTTCATCTCAGGAAATCCATCCACGGCCCCTCATTCTGGGTGAGCGACGGTGAGAAACTTCTGGTGCCCCATATACAGGCGGGCCTTTTTTAAGAAACGTTTTAATGGATTTTTTTTATCTGTCAGCTGTTATGCTAAATAAATATCTTTTGGACTATCCTTTGGGACCATTGAATTTCTGAGTTCCTAATTCCAGTTCTACTGGGTGACAGCTGTCGGGTCCAAAAGAAACCTTTTGTAGAATTTAAAACACCTTAAAAAGGCGAGATCTTTTATTGATGGATGTATGCATGAAGATTGACCAGTGAAAGATTCCTTTATATGCCTATAGGGCCTTATTAGAAAGGTCAGTAGAGTGTGAACTGAGGAACAACTCAGCAGCACTACATTTTGGGTGGTGTATCTGATTGTTTGCCTCTCTGTTCTTCTTTGCTTGTGAGGAGATCCGGTTGGGAGAACTACTTGAAATAAAGAAGAGTCAGAGTGTGATACATTTATTGATAAGAAAACAAAGATACCTGCAAAAAATCTGCGTTTGAGGGACTTTATTTTATACTATGTGGGGATTATGTAAGTGGCAGTAATGGCACAGTAACAGGGGGCTAGCAGTGACAGTACAGAGGAAATTGGGATATTAGTGACAGAATAAGGCACCTCCACTCAGGTATGTGTCCCCACAACAGCCACCAGCCCCCTCCTAACTTCAAGGCCAAGGGTGCTCACCCATGCTCTCCAGAGTTTCACTCCATGCGCAGTCAGCTCATCTACTCCACTTGGAGCTGTGCTCCTCTGCTGAGGCCTCTTGCCCTCACTGGCTCCCAGGTGCTATACGTTCTGATTACTAATGCTGCTGCCGACACCTGAGCAGCCAGGCAGCCACAGCCATAGACACCACGCCACATGACCCGCACAGGACAATCAGCCGCACCCCCTCTCTTCCAGCTCTATCCCAGCAGCAGCTTTGCCTCCTTTCCCAGAGAGGTAGAGTAAAGCCTGTGGCGGTTACCAGGTGTGCAGACATCACCCAGCCGCCTCGCTCCTCGCCAAGTCTTTTTACACACACACAGTCTGGCCTTGCCACAGTGATTTAATTTTTGTGACTTGATTCCTAAAAAAATCGTTATTGCTCGGTTCAAATATGGGATAGGCCTATAATAGTATACCTAAACCTTCCTCGAGAACTGCACTACATGTTAGTGAAAACTGCACAAAAATTTGTCCAGCAGTTTTTGAGATTAGCGCATTCAGACAGGCACTTTGAGGACTTTTTTTTTTTTTTTAATTAGAACACCAAAAGTCAACACTGCATATACATGATTAAAAATATTGGTACTTGTTTCCTAGCACGGCCACATATCTTATGGATCGTGTACCTTTAGTTAAGGTACACGATCCATACGATGGACCCGATTTCCTTTGAAATCAGGTCAATTTGGCCGGCTAGGAAAAAATATCGGGGGCATCGCGTCGGTCGGGACCGTTAACAATGGTCCCGACGCGACCGACGCGATGCCCGCGATTTCCCCATAGGCTTCAATGTTAAAAAATATTTTAACATTGAAATCGTGTCGGGAAAGGTAAAATATCGGGGGCATCGCGTCGGTCGGGACCATTAACATAGGTCCCGACGCGATGCCCCCGATTTTTACATAGGCTTCAATGTTAAAAGATTTTTTAACATTGAAATCCTGAAAAAATGTGAAAAATGTGAAATGGGCCAATATGACCCATTTCACATTTTAGATGTCCCCGTCGTCACCCCACGATAGACGCCAACCCGAAGCGTGGCGAGCGCAGCGAGCCCGCGAGGGGCGGCGGTGCGCGTCCTCCGACCTTTTCATTCCCCTACTATCCACGTCGGCGTGGAGTTGAGAATAGAATAGTGTGGCGAGCGCAGCGAGCCACCGAGCCCGAAGCGTGGCGAGCGCAGCGAGCCCCGCGAGGGGACGCGGATACCTTCACAGTTATACGCGTCCCCTCGCGGGCTTCACAGGTGTCCGTGGCGACGCGGACACCTGTGAAGTCCGCGAAGGGACGCGTTTACCTGTGAAGGTATCCGCGTCCCCTCGTGGGGCTCGCTGCGCTCGCCACGCTTCGGGCTCGGTGGCTCGCTGCGCTCGCCACACTATTCTATTCTCAACTCCACGCCGACGTGGATAATAGGGGAATGAAAAGGTCGGAGGACGCGCACCGCCTGCGCTCGCCACGCTTCGGGTTGGCGTCTATCATGGGGTGGGGTGTACGCCGTGACATTTGGGGGGGTTGGGAATATTTTACATTGAATCCAATGTAAAATCGGGTCCCAGGGACCCGATTTACATTTAATTCAAAAAAAAAAAATCGGGTCCAAAATCGGTCGGTCGCGACGATCGCATCGCATGCGACCAAATCGCATGCGATGCGATCGACCCGATTTTTCCGACACGACCACCCCGATGTAAATCGGTGTGGCCGTGCTAGGAAACAAGTACCAAAATATTTCACAACCATATTCAGCAGATTTACAAAGAAAATGTTGCCTTTGTTGTTATAGAAAAATATTTGTGTATTTTCTATTCCGGAATAGATAGTGTTCATTCTAGCACCCGCCATCTTTGAAAACCCATGCAGTTTCTGTTCCCTACCTGGGGTGTCGCTGTCTACTGTGGTGTTTCTAGCACAGGTCTGGTTTGCATATCAGTGCTGCTATACAGACCACACTGTGCTAGAAGCACTACAGCAGACAGCGAGACCCCAGGCAGGGAAGAGGAACTGCATGCGTTTTCAAAGATGGCGAGTGCTAGAATGAACACTAATAGAGAAGAAGCCAATGTTATTTTGTTGGTTTACAAGCAACATTTATTACTGTAACTACAATATGCCAGGACAGCCAAACAGTACTTTGACTTTCATGACATCTTGACATGTACTTTTATTTTAAATAAGAGAACTAAGATAAATAAGATAATATGGAAAGGTTTTCTTGGGGAGATGATTTGTTCCTTCACACTGAGAGCACAGCAAGGCAAACCAATATGGTGCTATGTATGCCCCGGCACAGAGCAAAAGAGATTTAAGTAATACTAGCACACAAAAGGAGGTGAATGTTACATTAATTTACTTACAAAAGCAGTATATAACCACCAGACACTGCAATGTCGGCAAGTAGAAAAGGCTACTTAATTTTTACTCTAAACAGCGGTACAACCGTAAACAGGATGGTAATAAATAGTGTTGCAGCAGGTTTCCCATGATCAGCATAGGGGAATAACAATCTATGCCAGGGGTGCCCAAACTTTTTGCAAAGAGGGCCAGATATGGTGACGTGAAAATGTGTGGGGGCCGACCATTCATCCTGACATTCTTTGAACCATTAATCACATCAGAATGGTCCCCCACTCTTGCCCCCACTCATTGTATGTCCCCCAGCCTGCCCCTTCGCTGTATTTCCCCCACCTGAACCCCCTTCTCTGTATTTCCCCCAGCCTGCCCCGATTCACTTTGTCCCCCACTCTGCCCTCATTCACTGTGTGTCCCCCAGCCTGCCCCCATTCACTGTGTGTCCCCCAGCCTGCCCCCATTCACTGTGTGTCCCCCAGCCTGCCCCCATTCACTGTATATTCCCATAAACTGCCCCTCCTTCACTATATGTACCCCATTCACTGTATGCCCCCCACTCTGCCCCCATTCACTATGTCTCCCAGCCTGCCCACCCTTCTCTAAATGTACCACATACTGCCTCCCTTAACTGTATATTCCCCTGCCGTGTACAGATGCTTGGGCTCCCGCCACCGCCCTTCTCCATTCCGCATATTACGGGAGCAAGCTTCCCCTTTGCTGCTCCCCCCTCCCCGCACACTGATGTCACTGTGATCGCAGTGGAGGGTGATATATATAATTGCAGCAGCAGGAGTTGGACACATACTCATCTGAAAGACGGCAAACACGTCTCACAGTGGCAGCCGGCACCCCCTCACCAATGCAGCCAGCAAGGTAGACACACTCGCCGGGGTCCCACATCTAGAGTCCTGTGCTGTGCGTCCCACATCAGCCTCCAGCTGGCCGCTTCTGACTGGAGGCTGCGGGCCGCTTGAAGTGACATCACGGGCCGCAATTGGCTCCCGGGCCGGACTTTGGACATGCCTGATCTATGCCCTAGGCCCACTGATGCTTTCAAGTAGTCCTGACAACTTTCTACCCTGATGTGATTTCACATAAAGGAAAAGGACAAGAAGGCAATGTAGTACCACAGTGATCTGAAATTCTCTACATTCGTATGTACTGTATATTTATATAACAGTATAAACACCTACCTCTGATACATATCCAGCAGTCAGTTTTTTTATTGTGCTCTGCAAGTTCCTCTTCTGTTACTTCTATTAACCTTCCTCTTAGGCCTGTTAAATCTTTGCCACTACTTTTTACTTTAATCCAATCCATCAGACTTCTCCCAGGCTTCAATGGGGTCTACACAAATACAGTTTATGTACAAATTAAGAATAATACTAAAGAAAATATGGTGAAATGCAAACAAATGTGTAGCAGGAAATACCTCCTTATTACAATACACGGGTGGCAATTTAGATGGCCGCAGCAGTGATACAGTATGACGGTACTTTCCTAGCAGGGCGCCCACTAAGCTATTTGCTTAGTGGGCTATTCTGCGTAGTGAAATTGCATCGCACATCGCATCGCATGGCTTATTCTGCCTTGCGATGTGTGCAATGCGATCTCAGTAGTTAATTGAGTTAATTTATTCACTGCACCCTGAGTGAAATCGCATCGCACATCACGTGAGATGTGAGATGAGATCTCAGTAGTTCATATGGTAAAACACCTAAAACAGCACCACTCTCCACATAACCCCGAAGGGTGGCGAGCACAGCAAGCCCTGCGAGGGGTGGCGGAACGCGTCCTCCGACCTTTTCATACCCCCACTATTTAGTACCCCCACTATATAGTGTGGCGAGTGCAGCGAGCCCGAAGCGTGGCGAGCCCCGTGAGGGTATGCGGATTACTTTACATGTATTGCACGTCCGCTCGCCACGCTTCGGGCACGGTGGCTCACTGCGCTCGCCACACTATATATAATCAACTCCACGCTGCTGTGGATAGTGGGGGTATGAAAAGGTCGGAGGACGCGTTCCGCTTTGCTCGCCATGCTTCGGGGTGATGTGGAGAGTGGTGGTGTTTTAGGTGTTTTACCATATGAACTACTGAGAGATATCTCTCATCTCATCTCATGCCACAAAAAAGGGCCATGCGATGCAATTTCACTCAGGGTGCAGTGAATAAATTAACTAAATTAACTACTGAGCGTATGTAGGAAATCTGGGCGCCCTGCTAGGAAACAAGTACCAGTATGACTATTAAGGTGTCTAAATAAAAAATTTCAGAAAAACTCCTAGACAGTGGTAAAACAAACTGGGTAATAAAAGACAGGGTAGGAGGGCCCTGCAGCTAGCTTACAATCTATAGGGATATAGGAGGGAAACACAAGGACAGGCAACAATACAGCAGTCCCACCAAGTAGTAGGTCCAGAAAGGAAGCTATATAATACAGAAGTGCCTCAGAGAGTTATGTGTGTGTTACTTAAATATGATAGGCTTGCCTAAAGAGGTGAGTTTTCAGGGAGCGCCTGAAAGTTTGGAGGCCAGTGAAGAGTCTTGTTATGCGTGGAAGGGCATTCCATAGGTTGGGAGCAGCCCGATGAAAGTCTTGTAATAGTGCATGGGAGTTGGTGATCCGTGCAGGAGAGATGCGCAGATCTTGTGCAGCAGAGGCGGAACTACCATTGGTGCAGCAGGTGCATTGCACCGGGGCCCCTGAGGATTAAGGGGCCCACTGCTGCCACCCACTGGTGCGCGGCATATTGTGAACTAGGGTTGGAATGGAGGAGGGGGCACAAATTGAATTTTGCCCCTGGGCCAATCACTCACAAGTTCCGCCACTGTTGTGCAGAGCTAATAGACTCATGGATGTGTTATGTGCAGCAGCATCCCAATACACAGTGGCTGGATCGCTTGTGCATTCATCAGCCATCTGAGTGACTAAGGTTACTCAGATGGCTGTCTCAGATCCATAGCCGAAGCCAGTTAGCAAATCTCCTGTATCCAAAGAACATTGCTTCCCCCCCCCCCCCTAACTTTATACCCCCAAATGGCCACAGCCTTTCAATCATGCTGCGGCTTAGGAGGCACTGCATGCAAGGATGCAGGACCCATTCTGCACATGCACAGCCCTCCAACCAACAGGCCCACAATATCTATATACAGTATATATTAATAGCGTAATGGTGAATTTGGATTTACTTATTTCTATGATGTCATTACCTGAACAGGGCACATCATATACCAAATAAAAGCTCTTGGTTTGTAGATGTGCCAAATTCAATTGTTGGTGTAATTGGGGGCTTAGTTTCAGCATTAGGCGAGGCAAAACATCCACTAGCCAATCACAGAGCATCACCATTGCTCTCTTTATAAAATGGGACAGTTTGTCAACTCTGCCTGTGCACCTGCCAGGTGATCAGGAGTACATGACCTGCCGGGTGGTCAGGAGTACATGACCTGCCGGGTGGTCAGGAAATGGTCACAGCAGCCACCCACTAGGCAGGGATACTATGGAGTGTCAAGCGCTAAGGGGATGAAAATGGGTAAAATATTCCACTCAGCAAACCTTTTCCTAGTTGAAACCAGGCACATCAGCCAGTTGGGAAATACATGTCATAGAGCACAGGTTCTCAAACTCGGTCCTCAGGACCCACACAGTGCATGTTTTGCAGGTCTCCTCACAGAACCACAAGTGAAATAATTAGCTCCACCTGTGGATCTTTTAAAATGTGTCAATGAGTAATGAATGCACCTGTTGGGTGACCTGGAAATCGAGAACTTTGGGGGCCCTGAGGACCGAGTTTGAGAACCAGTGTAATAAAGTATTCTGCTTTTGTACCTAGAACAACTTTTTTCCCCACATCAAAAATTTGAAGATGCATTAAAATGCAGTACTGTTGCAAAACCTGTGAGAAAAATTGCATACACTCAGCTGTCTAAAAGTATTGGTTTACATATAGAAATCTTAGTATAATAAGTGCAGGACATTATGTAAACAAATGTATTCTCTAAAAATGTATTCAAATAATTTTAGTCCAAAGCTTTTTCCTTTTCCCCAGTCTCTCTTCTTTAATTGTAGATATATGTGTTTGATGTGGAGCAGGCATAGTGGTGTTTTTTGGTGTATAGATTATTTTGGTTGTTCTTTGCGGGATCTGGGTGATAGGTCTACAGTCAATAGGTCAACATGCATTATGGCAACATTGACAAAAGGTCGACACAAATAAAATGTCAACATGCCAATGGTTGACACACAAAAGGTTTGACGAGTTTTGGGGGACTTTTTCATGCTTTATCATTTAAGTGGACTCTGTTTGGGAATGGGGCAGTGTGCCGAGCATAGCCCAGAGAGCTTGGCATGCCCCCACAGAGATGAAAATGGGGGTGTGGGTTGTTATCAGCCACACCCTCTTTTTGGGAGCACGTGGCTACTTCCACGCAGGAGAGCCCTGCTGCCAAATATATAAATGTTGGGAGGTATGCTACTGGCCAAACTTCAAGTTCTTTGTCGTCATGGTTCCTGAGATTTCATGATGGGTCAGTCAGTGGTATTGGCTTTTGTACCTGTAGATTTATAATAGTTTTAATGTTTAATTGTTTTATTGACTGCTGAAAGGATAAGCAGAGATGTAGGATCTTTGCGGGGATTTCTCAGTGTCGCCTATCCTGTATATGTGTAGATATTCAAATAAAAAAATGTTGGGTAAAATGAAGATATTTCCTATATAAAAAGGTAAACATTGCACGTCATTATGATGAACAAAATGTTTGCTTGGCAATTTTTACATCTATTTCGACAAAGTTGCTTGGCACTCAAAGGGTTAAAACATCAATCGTAACGGAAATAGAAGTGTTATCTATCCCCATAAAGAACGTTATGAGCAAGGTGATAATGGTTCAGCCAATCAGCTACAATATGTAAATTGACAGGTAAGAGCTGATTGGCTGAACCATTATCACCTTGCTCATAACGTTCTTTATGGGGATAGATAACACTTCTCCAAGCTTCATAAATTCACCCCAGAGTTCCTGAGATTGTATAGTGTACGAATTAGTTGAAGATGATATGACAGCAGGCAGTAAATCGGCCTTTAAGAGGCACATCACACAAATACTTCATTTAGAAATAATGTTTCTCATAGAGTACATACATCTGGGGAGTCACAAAAGAGAAAAAAAAAACCTTTACCTTGTACTGTTCTACAAATACAATACATATCTGAATAAAAAGGTTGTTATAACGTTAAGTGTAACAAATCAACTTCTGATTGTTCAACTGAGAACTGAACTGTGCAGTAAAATAGAATTGTAGAGGTTAGTGTAGCAGTAATAGCCCTTTCAAAGGGTATGGATTGTATGGTCGACAGTCATTTGGTCGACACCACTAGGTCAACATACTGCAAGGTCGACATGGCCCAAGATCGACACAAGCAGTAGGGAGACATGGTCTAGGTTGACACTCAAAATGTCGACATGGGGGTTTCTTACTGGGTTTTTTTTTACCCGAATGTCGACACAGTCGACATGGACACAGTTTTAAGTGCACTGCGTGCACTCACCATGCTTCAGGAACACTATTTTATTCTCCCACCCGCCTTAGTGGATGGTAGGGCATGAAATACCGCCTGTTGGCACGTCAGCTCAAAAAACAGTAAAACCCCATATCGACCTTTTGACTGTCGATCTAGACCATGTCGACCTAATGCTTGTGTTGACCTAACGACCTGTCAAACTTGTGCCATGTTGACCTAGACACCTGTCGACCTAGCAGTGTCAACCGAATGACTGTTGACCAACCGAACGTATCCCCTCTCAACTCGCACTTAATTAAATGGGTTAATGCCAGTTTGACCTGGTAAAAGGTGCGATCTGAAAGGGCTCACTGGTGCCAGCAACCCCACATAACGAACAGGTAGAAAAGAAGGGTTCTTACCTGTTTGTTGATGGGTAGCTGTGCAGTGTGAATGGGTTAACCGGGTGGAGCGATCCAGTTCATGTTCACACTAATGGAGGAGGCAGTGCTTGGAGCAGTGCCAGCTCCAAAAGCTGCCTCCTCCCCCACCCCCAATGATGCCATGCACTGCCCCCTCCCCAATGACGTCAGTGAACCAGTGATATTGCTGGGTCGATGAAGGGGACAGAGTGAGCAAAATATGCAGGGTCGCATTGGGAATGAACCGTTTCAAACTCCCGATGCAACCCTGCATTTTGCCATCTGAAAGAAGTATAACTGATGACATGAAGAGGAAGACAGACCCTGAACCCTGGTCAGAGAGGAACACAGAAACAATGAGATACAACTCCCCAGAGAGAGTATAGAAAAAGGTGTCTCACTTCCCTGGGGGTTTGGTCTAAACTGGTCTCATCCAAACAATCTCACTATGGTATGCAAACAATTGGGTTTTAGTAACAGTGCGGGTTTGTGAGATGTGGGCTGCCCCCAGAGAGAGCCTATGGCTACAATGCTGGCTGACAAACTGTGTGGGTCTCAACAATTTATGCAGTGAAAAGGGAACATGGCATGGCAGGAGGGGCATGCCTTCACATCCTCCATCATGGTTTTTGTTACTCCAGGTGTCCACAAGATGCAGGCTGCCTCCTTGCAATGCCAGCTCCCACACAGCGGCAGAAGCCAAGTGCAGCACATAATGTCACAGTGAATAACCCAACTTGTCATCACTGAGCAGGAGCTGACATTTTGGGTGGGCCAATACTACTGTAGTGAAGCCACCTTTATTAGCTAGATAAACAGAAGGGGCAAGTGCAGGATAAAACATCTAAAAATCTCTTGTAGCCCTTTTCACACATGCAGCTGAGATGCGGTAAACATGCTGGAGGTCAGGATGCCGGCATTAACTATATCAATGCCGGCATCCCAACTGCTCTCAGAAGACTGGCACCGGAACTCCAAATAGATTAGGATGCTGATGCTGGAATAAAGACAGCTGTCATTCCATTCAGTATGTATGACTGGCTGCTAGGTAGTGTGCAGGGCCTGAGGGAAGGGGGTTAGGTTTAGGCCAGGGCTGGGTAACACCCGCCCTCCAGATGTTGATGAACTACACATCCCAGTTTCAGCATGGCCACATAGCAAAACTAATGCAAAGCATCCTGGGATGTGTAGTTCACTAACATCTGGAGTGCCGGTGTTGCCCAGCCCTGGTTTAGGCACTAGTGGGGGGACTTAAGGCCCCCATACACTACGCCGACTTGTCCTAAGGACAAGTCGGCCTA
Organism: Crinia signifera; assembly: GCF_055691185.1. Classification (NCBI taxonomy): domain Eukaryota; kingdom Metazoa; phylum Chordata; class Amphibia; order Anura; family Myobatrachidae; genus Crinia; species Crinia signifera. The sequence continues at coordinate 189,775,634 of NC_139219.1, forward strand.
AAGTTGGACCCGACTTCCACTGAGCTCCCCCGGCAGCTCCTGATATGATTTGGCACTTGATGTGCCATTTTTTACATGTGATAAATCGGATCGATTTATCAGATGTAAATCCGGGGGGAGCTGCAGGAGAGCAGGGTCTGGGGGGAGATTGCAGGCGGGGGGGGCATCAGGGTCCATCTGGGGGAGCAGGGACCAGAGACCGGAGAGCAGGGTCCGGTCCGTGGGTGATGCAGAGGGGGTAGTCAGCTAGCGGCAGGAGAGGTGGTGGGGAGTGGGGTCCGGTCCAGCTGCAGGAGTGGGCTAGCGGGTGGACTGGAGAGGTAGCGGCAAGCGGGGAGCAGGGAGTGCACGGCGCATAACAGAGTCCGGGTAGCGGAGAGCGAGAGAATAGGAAACATCCTCTTTAAAAGACTGGGCGGCTGCTGATTGGCAGAGAGCTCAGCAAAACAGTGACCGCCCAGTCTTTTGAATAGGACGTTTCCTATTCTCCCGCTCGCCACTACCCGGACTGACTTATGCGCCATGCGCTCCCTGCTCCCCGCTACCTCTCCAGTAGCTGGACCGGACCCCGCTCCCCGCCACCTCTCCTGCCGCTAGCTGACTACCCCCTCTGCATCACCCACGGACCGGACCCTGCTCTCCGGTCCCCACTCCCCCAGGCCAGCTCAATGCCGGCTGCAAATAAGATTTATCTTATGTGCAGACCGTCCGACATCCAGATCTGATCCGATGCGCACGGGACCGTGCATCGGATCAGATTGGATGTCATACCCTACGCGATTTGGGCAATCTCACCCAATTTCTCAGCCCGATCCTCCAGAATCTGGTGAAATCGGGCCCAAATTGCTTAGTGTATGGGGGCCTTTAGGGTTAAGCTGTGGGGAGGGGAAGGTTAGGGTAAGGTTGCAGTGATAGGCTGCGGGGCAGGGGGTTAGGTTTAGGCAGTGTGGAATAACTCTAATAGGGCATACACACAGGACAATTACAGCAACATTTCTAATTGATCTGAGTAGATTGCTTAGAAATGAAGCAATGCTTGAGCTATCTAGTCATCATCAGTTTTCTCTCCCCAAAGAACAAGGGCATGACAGTTCGCTGTGTGCTGAGCGATTTGAGCGATGCTAGACTGCTCAGGCGGAGACTCAACTCGCCCAATGTGAACAGGGGGAATAAGACACGTGTTATCGATGTTTATCTGGAGCAACTTTACTAATATATAGTAGTTTAAACTATTGTCAAACGTGTGACTGGGGAATCAGGATTGTTATGCATGTTTAATATCACCAATTGCCCGGCGCGAAGGTCAGGGGATCAGGAAATTGCCCGGATAAAAAGCAGGTGTATAAACCCCACAAGTCTGACTAATCTTAGCAGTAATAGAGTGGTGTAGTAACAGCAATATGCTGATACCACTACATCTATATGGACACAGATACCTGGAGCGCTCCCCTTATTGCTGACGGGAGATACTGCCTACTATAGGAGGATACTGCTATCCATAAAGCTCCCAGAAAAGGGAAAAGTGTCCATCTCTGAATGCCCTTATAAAGGAGATCCATTGATATATGTGCGGGACTGGTAACTATTTCAATATTACAGCCTCTTAATTATTGATACCAATAATCATTGAATGCATGTATAGCCAAGCAAGCCTCAAAACAGCTATTGTGCCTCTTTATACGTTAAGTGCTGTATGTCTTGTGTGTCTTGTCTCTTGCAGTGCACTGATATATGAAATGTGAAAAAGTATTATAGTATACAGTAAATGTGTTTTTTTATTAAAAGATATTTTTCTGAAAAATTGTCTGTGAGATATTATTTGAGGAAAGCAGCGCCACCTAGTGGTATCAGCATATTGCTGTTACTACAGCACTCTATTGCTGCTAATATATAGAGGTACACAATCTCTCTGAAAGGTGGCTGCAGCTTTCTCATATAATAATAAATAACTGACCACCTATCAGACCAGCGCTACTGTGTGACCACAGGTGTTAATCTTAGCAGTGTAGGAGTTAAAGGAAAGAAGGTCATGCAAAATCTGAACCATACCCTATGACCCAGCAATGGACTGGGCCGCTGAATTAGCCCTGGCATTTGTGCACGGCGTGCAATGCCCCTCTCTCCTGGACCTCAGCGGCGCACAGAGAGAGCTGCTGGACCCGCCTTGAGTCTCTCTGTGCGCCAATTGGGAGGTGAAACCTCCACCTTGCAAGAAGAAATCGTCCCACCTGGCAATCGGCCCCTCTGTAATTTGCCAGAAGTGCCAGATGGCCAGTCCGGCACTGCTATGACCTGTAGTAAGTAATAAAATACTAAATACAGTATAGGATTTCCTAGTCCAAGTAGCACACTGCTATAAACAGAAAAACATTCAGCAAGACACATTGCAGAAAACAGGGTGGGTTCTATATAGCCACTTAGGAGATTGCCTGCATACATATTTATATGCAGTACACATCGCCTTCAAGTGTACATTTGTTTACATTACTCTGTGTCATTATGTATATCTTTTATCAGAACATATGCAGTTCTAAATATTTACATACATGAAGCAAAACATAATACACACCAAATGAAGCAGGAAGCATTTCACAATATAAACACAGAACTTGTACCCTGTTGGGTAATTAAAGCTCTTTAGAAAGTGTTACCAGCTATTTTAAAAATATGTGATGCAACACATAGCAGCGCCTTAAAATAGGGAAGTGTGAAGTGAATCATGCACCGTACGTGATGCTGTTTTTAGCCCTAATGCGGCACAAAATATCGGTACTCCGGACTAAACACCCGTGAGTACCGGCATTCTCAAACTTAGAGAGCTGATTAGAATAAATCCAGAAGCTCTCACCCACTGCTATTCACTGCGCACCATAATGAATCAATCACATAGACTTTTTCCCCCAGTAATTGCAGTATAAAAAGTATTCATTGTCTATATGTAGTTTCTTTAGCATCTCGTTATACATAAAACTTCTTCAAATAAAAATATCTATCTCAAATGCCTCCACTGACTAGTAGTTGTGTCACCATTACCTGGGTACTTTTCACAAGGGTATCTCAGTGAGTATGCCCATAAGGTGCCCACCCATTAGTGTGAGGTATTGCACTCAATACCCGGCCAACTAACCCGGCGCCTGGACTGCATACGAAACATTGTATTCGGTCCTTTTGCATATGAAGCATGATATGATCCCAGTCATGTAAAAATTGCAGGGCATGCTGGTCACTGGTTTGTCTTTAAAAGTTGTACATGGAGATTATTGTATGTCAGGTAAAACAGAACCTATAGAATTGGGGAGAAAAATTGTTTTATTTAAGTTGTTTGTAGCAGTCATCTTTGGTGATGATTATTGACAGGTCCTTGAGTTATGTGGTTATTTTGAAATTTTTGGAATTTGTCCCGTCAGACTTAAGAGCCGCAGGGACCCATTTATAATTAATTACATATTACATATTAATTTCACATTAATATTCTTGACACAATATAAGTGCCCAAATTGTATTCCAATATGCAGTTATAACAGGGACCCTGAGGCTCTTAAGGTGCCCATACACTAGTGCAGTGGTTCCCAAACTGTGGGCCTTGGCACCCTGGGGTGCCTTGGGTTGGTGGACCAGGATCAATTCATATTATTTATGGTCAATGTACTAGGCAAAACCAGTGCTGGTGGCTGCCAATCATAATATATGTGGACAAACAGATGCAAATCTTGTCCCTCACCAGATAACTGTGAGATATACACACAATGCACTTCATTTAATATTTTTTTTTCTGAATTTCTCAAGAAGAAGCATTTGGCCTAGGGGTGCCTTAAAAATATTTTGATGCTCTAGGGCAGTGGTTCCCAACCCTGGTCCTCAAGTACCCCCAACAGTGCATGTTTTCCAGGTCACCCGGCAGGTGCACAGATTATTCAGGCACATTTGAAAAGACCCACAGGTGGAGCTAATTATATCACTTGTGATTCTGTGTGGAGACCTGGAAAACATGCACTGTTGGGGGTACTTGAGGACCAGTGTTGGGAACCACTGCTCTAGGGCACCGTGATTCAAAAAACTTTGGAAACCCCGGCACTAGTGCAATTTGAAACTTTTCTACACATCGGAATGATAAGTCATGTGAAAACTGTAAAATCATGTAATTTACTTACTCTTCTGAACCAATGCAGTGCAACGCATTGTATCCACAGATTGTCACTGCTGCATTAATGATTTATCTTACCCAGGGCAGTGAATGGAATCAAGTGTAATACATCATACGCAAAATGACCGCATGATGTATCACATGCGATCGAGCTGCCGGGTTACTTGTCAGGATATTGCATGGAAAGCTAGCTGAAGCACGACTCTCTGCTCCTCACACTCACACACTGACCTAGGGATGGACATTGCAAACCAGGGGTTAGCAACCATCAATGTGATCAATTCAATTGAAACACTTTTTCCATCAAATCATGGGCTTGTGTTGGATGCACAAGGATGTGTTTCTGTTTGATTGCAGCTTCTTACATGTGGAAGTAATGTGCACAGCTCAGTGTATGTGTGACATTCTTCTGCACATTAAGTAAGCATATAACCATGTAGGATGCAATGTGCTTTTTGATATTGGAAGCCCAGCAACCATAAGATGCCGGGACTCAGTAAAAAAATGGAACTGGACTACACAGGCTCCATTCATCAAAATGCCATTCTGGAGATTGTACCATCTGGTTCAGTCCAGGGGGAATTCTGTGGCAGCTGGGGGAGGAGAGATTACAGCCCCGTATGGTCCAGACCAGTGGTAGCCAACTCCAGTCCTCGAGAGCTACCAACAGTTCACATTTTTCAGACAACCTAGCTGCTGCACAGGTGCACCGATTACAGACTAACACATTTTAAAAGATCCACAGTTGGAGCGAATGACTTCACTTGTGATTCTGTGAGGAGATCAGGAAAACATTAACTGTTGATAGCTCTTGAGGACTGGAGTTGGCTACCCCAGGTCCAGACCATTCTGGTTTTAGTACATCTCCGGACAACACAGGGAGCCTGTAATCTCTCCCTCCCCATTTCTCTGGCGATAGGTGTCAAAGGCACCCCCCAGACCAGACACTACAAGCTCTGGAATGGCACGGTTTGATGACTGTAGCTTGTCCGGTGCAGAGTTCCAGTTTTTACCCGTTCCCTAAGATGTTGGGCTTCCAGAGTGCATCCCTAAACTCACCTTACTTGCTGATACTCTTTGTAGTCTGTTTACCTCATTCAAAAATTAACTTTGGGATAAACAGTCTCCTAGTGTCAAATGCCTCTGTAGAGAACTAGCAGGTCCATTTAATACATCTGGATAAGATGTTAAATAAATGCTGCCTCCTGACTGTGCCAGAAAGGACAGAGTATGGATAAAAACTGGACCTGGACAGGCACTATTCATCAATTTGTCATTCCGAAACTTGTAGTGTCCAGTCCAAGGGGGGGTTGGGGTTGTGCCTCTCCCAGGGGTGTCCTGTCTGGGAGGGGGGGGGGGGGAGAATAAAACCTCCCTGCATGGTCCAGGCATGTAGAAAAAACGGGATTTTTGTAAGAACTTACCGTTCGAATCCCTTTCTCTGATATGGTCCTGGTGACACAGCTCAACACTGGGATGTAGGAGGGTCCGAAGGAGCCAGGCACCTATCCTAAAGTTTTAGAGGGTAGGCTCCTCCCCTACTGCATCCCTGGACTCTTCAGTTCATCTTTCAAAGCCACTGGAATACATTAACTCAGTACAAACGCCTGCACATATTATATGCACATTTTATAACAGAAAACTGTTAACTTTTAACCATTTTAACATGAACATCATGAAACTTTTGGCATACTTACTGAGCGTAAGGGAGGGATCGCTGTGTCACCAGGACCATATCAGAGAAAGGGATTCGAACGGTAAGTTCTTACAAAAATCCCTTTTTCTCTTTCAATGGTCCTGGTGACACAGCTCAACACTGGGACGTTCCAGAGCCGGTCCTTTGGGAGGGTACGCTCAGGTCTGCAGCTCTCAGCACTGCTCGCCCGAATGATGCGTCCTCCGACGCGAACTCATGGAATCTATAGAATTTGGCAAATGTGTGAACAGATGACCAAGTGGCAGCTCTGCAAACCTGCTCAGCTGTGGCCCCATGTCGAACCGCCCAAGAGGTGGCAACTGACCTGGTGGTATGCGCATTTATTTTGGCCGGTACTGGTCTACCCACTTTGGTGTATGCAAAGGCTATCACAGACCGCAACCACCTAGCAATAGTCTGCTTAGATGCAGGCCAACCAATCTTGTGTACGTCATACAATACCAACAATGTGTCAGTCTTCCTGACACTCTTCACTCTGTCCACATATATGCGTAAGGCACGCACAACATCCAAAGTTCTCAACTTGTCCCTTTTCTTAGAACCCTCTGGGGGTTGAAACACAGGTAGAACTATCTCCTGATTTAAATGGAAGGTAGATACCACCTTCGGTAAAAACTGAGGCACTGTTCTTAAAACAGCCCTGTCATCATGAAAAATTAAGAAGGGAGATTTACATGACAAAGCTCCCAATTCTGAAACTCTTTTAGCAGATGCTACTGCTAACAAAAACACTAGCTTCCACGTGAGAAACTTAAAGTCAGCCGACCTTAAAGGTTCAAAAGGTGCCTTTTGAAGGCATTCCAAAACCAGTGATAGATCCCAATGTGCTACTGGTTGCTTGTATGGAGGTTTCAACCTGGATACTCCTTGTAAAAAGGTTTGAATTTCCGGCAAAATGGCTATCTTTTTCTGGAAATAGATGGACAAGGCCGAAATCTGCACCTTCAGTGACTGAAGGCCTAGGCCCGATGAAAAACCATCTTGTAAAAATTCCATCATTCTTGATAGCTTAAAATGAGATGTATGAGCCTTTCTTCTCTCACACCATCGAATGTAAGTCTTCCAGACTCTATAATAATTTGCCGAAGATACAGCTTTTCTGGCTTTTATCATAGTCTGTACTACTGCCTCAGAAAACCCTTTCCTTTTCAAAATGGTGGTTTCAATAGCCAGGCCGTCAAAATCAATCGATCTGAATCCAGGTGATTGAATGGGCCTTGTCTTAGAAGGTCTGGTCTCAGAGGTAGACGCCATGAGTCCACAGACAACCTCTGAAGCCTCGAGTACCAGGATCTCCTTGGCCAATCCGGGGCCACTAAGATCACTGGAACCTTCTGCCCCTGTATTTTCTTCAGAAGTCTCGGTAACATTGGTACTGGTGGGAATGCATAAAGGAGATCTCCCTGCCAGTGAATAGTCATGGCATCCACTGCCTCCGCTAGTGGATCCCTTGTTCTGGCATAGAACCTGGGCACTTGACGGTTGATCCTGGATGCCATCAGGTCCACATCCGGAGTTCCCCACATCGAAGTGATTTGGTGAAACACCTGAGGGTGTAAGCTCCATTCCCCTTCCTTGAGCTCCTCCCTGCTCAGGAAGTCGGCTTCTATATTCTCTATTCCTGGGATGAATATAGCCGATACAGCTGGAACATTCTGTTCCGCCCATAGGAAGATTCTGGACACCTCCCACATGGCCAATTTGCTGCGTGTACCTCCCTGGTGATTCAGATACGCCACAGCTGTGGCATTGTCGGTCTGAATCCTCAAAGGGAGGTTCTGTAACCTGTCTCCCGCCAAGGAAATGACTTTCCAGACAGCTCTCAGCTCCAAGATGTTGATTGGTAACGCTGATTCCTCTGCCGTCCACAGGCCCTGAAGCCTGAGATCCAGGACTATTGCCCCCCAGCCCCTGAGACTGGCGTCGGTAGTTACTATCAACCAGTCCCAGGTCTGTAATGACCGACCCCACTGAAGGGAATCTACTTCTGTCCACCATTTCAAGGATTCTCGGGTGTCCGAAGACAGCACTATCATCTCGGATTTCATGGTCAAAGTGTCTCCTGACCAAGCTGACAAAATGTTCCATTGGAACCTCCGAGAGTGGAACCTGGCAAATTGAAGCGTCTCGAATGACGCCACCATCTTCCCCAGGAGCTTGAGGCACCTCCATACTGAAATGCTCTGAGCCCTGAGAATCTCCTGGACTAGGGTGACCAGATCCCTGGCCTTTACCTCCGGGAGGAATACCCGATGAAGATGGGTGTCCAGTATGACTCCCAAGAATTGGAGCCTTTGTGACGGTACCAACTGAGATTTTTGCAAATTTAAAATCCAGCCGTGAGCCTGCAAAAAACTGATGGCCTCTGCCAAGTGACTCTGCAGCATGGCTGCTGACTCTGCTTTGAACAGGAGATCGTCCAAATAGGGTATTACTGTGATTCCCCTGAGCCTCAGCACTGCCGCCATTACTGACATTATCTTTGTGAATACCCTTGGCGCGGTTGCTAGCCCAAAGGGTAACGCCCGGAATTGTAAATGCAGGTCTCCTATGGCAAACCTCAACAAGGTCTGATGCTCCGGGTGTATAGGAACGTGCAAATATGCGTCCTGGACATCCATGGACGCCAAAAATTCTCCCTGGTCCAGACTCAGGAGTACTGACCGTAGAGACTCCATTTTGAAATGGTCTACCCATAAATGAACATTTAGAGACTTCAAATTTAGTATTGGTCTGAAAGACCCGTCTGGTTTGGGCACCAGGAACAGCGTGGAGTAAAAGCCTTTCTTCCACTCTGTCTTGGGGACTAGTGTCACCACCCCTTTTTTCAAAAGGGAGTGCGCTGCTCTCACAAGAGCTGTACGCAGCCGTGCCTCCTTTGGTAAGGATGTGGGAATGAACCTCTTCGGAGGTGGCCCTCTGAAAGGGATTTTGTAACCCTGTGTTATGATGTCTAGCACCCAGGCATCCTGGTCTAGAGAAGCCCAAGCGTCCCTGAAGAGTGTGAGACGCCCGCCCACTTTTGTCACTGTCGGGCAAAGCCCCTGACAGTCATGCAGAGGGTTTATCCTCTCCTTTATTGGCAGGCTTCTTGTGAAAAGAGCCAAATTTTGACTTTTGTGTCTTGCCTCTAGAGGGCTGAAACCTTCCCCTGAAAGACTGTCCTCGAAAGGACGCACCACCTCTAGGGGAGGGCCGAAAGGACGGCTTAAAAGCAGAAAATCTGGACGTCTGCTTTGCTGAGGAGGCCGGCAGGAATGTACTTTTGCCGCCTGTGGCCTGTTTTATAATCTCCTCTAATTCGGTACCAAAGAGTACCTTTCCTTTGAAGGCTAATGTTTCCAGAGCCTTCTTGGACTCATTGTCTGCTTCCCAGGCTTTAAGCCAAAGCACTCTCCTGGCATTAATGGAGACTGTGGACACTCGGGTTGCCATTTTAATAGCTTCCTCCTCTGCTTCAACTGCATATTCTGCTGCTGCCTTAATCTTTTCTGCAAGCAGTAATGCACCCGGGTCAGCCTGCAGCATGGTGCATAATTCACCAGCCCACTCTATCATGGCCTTAGAAACCCAGGCTGAAGCAATAAGGGGTCGTAAGGTAAACCCCACCCCTTCAAAGATAGCCTTGAGGTTTCCCTCCAGCTTTTTATCCACAGAATCTTTAAAAGCTGCACCGCCCTGTACTGGTAATACAGTAGCCTTGGACAAACGTGCCACTGAAGCGTCCACAACTGGGACCCTTTCCCAGAGCTCCGCATGAGACTCTGGCATGGGGTACAGATTTAGGAATCGTTTTGGCATCTGAAGCCTCTTATCAGGAGTTTTCCAAGCCCCTTCTAACAATTCCTGTAACCCCTCATCTGAAGGAAAAGTAACAGCCTCCTTCCGCTGTCGCTTAAAAACACCTTTAACAGGAGTCTTATCCTCCACAGTCAGCTTTAAAGCCTGCTTCACAGCTACAATGAGATCCTCTATACCAGCAGCAGAGTTCTCTTCCAAATCATCACCCTGATCCCAGGGGATGTCAGTATACTCTCCTTCCTCTTCATCTACCACAGTAGTTAAAGCATAAGACCTTCTAGGGGTCCCTGCCACATCATCCATTTTGTCCAGCATTTCACTGAACCTGTTAATCCCTTTTGCAGTATCCTGCATCACCTGGATAAGTGCAGGATCTGCCTGGGTAAGAGGCAAGGAGCCAGACGACTGCTGAGATGATGGCATAGGTCTCTGTGATTCTACCAGCCCATCACTCTGCCTGTCCAAAAGCTGCACCAAAGCGTTTACTGACCTGCCTAGGGCCCTGGCCCACGCAGGTTCCATATGCTCTGCCCTATGGGGATCACTGCCCATGGGTCTCACATCAGCGCAAGTAATACATAAGCCCCCCTTGGCCATCTGCTCAGGGACAAACTTTTGTGTGCAAACATTGCACGCGCTCAGTGCATTAAGGGCTCCCTCCCCCAAAACCACAGCCTGATGCTCAGACATGATGCAAGTGATAAATGTATATCTATCAGTATACACAGTGCAAACAATGTACAAGCGTTTATACAGAGGCAATGCACCCAATCACTTATCTGTCTGTTGGTTTCAACTGCGGGGAAGCGATGCCCAGGAAATCCAAGTCACTCTGCCAGGATCAGTAAGCCAGCTCAGCTCCGCTGCAAGCGTTCTGAAAGGCGCCAAAGTCAGAGTGAAGGAAGAGACCACAGGTCCCTGCTGCTGCGGGGTCCGTGACCTTTTGGCGCCAACCACCCCCAGCAAGCCGCTCCTTAGGTAGGATTTCCTAGTTCCAGTGTCTCCCCCTCAAATGGGGATCACTTGGAACATGCCTGTCACAACGCTGCTGTCCTCTCATCTAGGAGCTCAGCGTGTAAGCTCCGCATAAAATGGCCGCCGCCATCACGGAGCGCCTGTCCCCCATGATCCCCACCTAAACGTGGAGCCGGTTTCAGGGTACTCCGGAGCCCAGGCAGCCTTTTAGAAAAGGCTATAAGCGCTGCACAGGGGGACCAGACAGTGTCTCCCTTGTGCACAGTGAGCTGACAGGACGCGCTTCTGTCAGCTCCTGCTGCGCAAGCAGTGTGGGGATTCACTATGAGAATCCTCACACTGTGCCTACCTAGCTAGGGTAAAAGTTAATAAAATAATAAAAATCCCCTAACTACTCTAATTCTTCGGCTGCTCCTGCAGCCCTTTAGAATAGCACCCACTCCAGTGGGCACCTAACACGAACTGAAGAGTCCAGGGATGCAGTAGGGGAGGAGCCTACCCTCTAAAACTTTAGGATAGGTGCCTGGCTCCTTCGGACCCTCCTACATCCCAGTGTTGAGCTGTGTCACCAGGACCATTGAAAGAGAAAAGTGGAATGGTCTGAAACACACAGGGAGGCTGTTATCTCCCCTTCCCCATGTCTCTGGTGAAAGCTATGACAGGTATCCCCCTGGACCGAACACTACAAGCCCCGGAATGCAGAGTTTGATGTCCGATCCCACATTACAGGGGCTTGTCCGGTCTGTTTTTTTTCCACCTCAGACACGTATATGCAATGTGAGACAACAGCCTTGGTGGTGTCAAAACTGAAACCTGCCTGGAGAATGAGGACACCTGACCTTACCCCTTGGCGCAGACCGTCCCTGTACACGTCTTCATAGGCAAAATGGTTAGTGTCAAAAGGAAACGATGCCACAACTACAAATTTAGGCTTGACAACTATCTCTCCTCTACCATTACGTATTTATGTCACATAGAGCACCTCCGCAGAACCAGTGACGTGCGGTGAGGACAGTGGTTGGTGAGGCACTGGCAGCAGAATGACTTGGTGCAGGGGAGCGGCAGGTCCTACAAACATCAAGGGTGCCATAGCAGCTGCATATCCTGCACCTGCCACTGCGCTCAACCTCCATATACACATAATGCACCGTACACTTATGCCCCACATGATTAATGCCCACATATAATGCACCGTACACATATGTCCCACATGATTAATGCCCACACATAATGCACCGTACACTTATGCCCCACATGATTAATGCCCATATACACAATATGCACCGTACACATATGTCCCACATGATTAATGCCCACACATAATGCACCGTACACTTATGCCCCACATGATTAATGCCCATATACACATAATGCACCGTACAAATATGCCCCACATGATTAATGCCCACACATAATGCATAGTACACATATGCCCCACATGATTAATGCCCACACAATGCACCATACACATATGCCCCACATGATTAATGCCCACACAATGCACCGTACACATATGCCCCACATAATTAATGCCCACACATAATGCACTGTACACATATGCCCCACATAATTAATGCCCACACATAATGCACTGTACACTTATGCCCACACATGATTAATGCCCACACATAATGGACAGTACACTGATGCCCCACATGATTAATGCCCATATACACATAATGCACAGTACAAATATGCCCCACATGATTAATGTCCACACATAATGCATAGTACACATATGCCCCACATGATTAATGCCCACACATAATGCACCGTACACATATGCCCCACATGATTAATGCCCACACATAATGCACCGTACACATATGCCCCACATAATTAATGCCCACACATAATGCACCGTACACTTATGCCCACACATGATTAATGCCCACACATAATGGACAGTACACTTATGCCCCACATGATTAATGCCCACACATAATGCACAGTACACATATGCCCCACATAATTAATGCCCACACATAATGCACCGTACACTTATGCCCACACATGATTAATGCCCACACATAATGAACAGTACACTTATGCCCCACATGATTAAATGCCCATATACACATAATGTACCTTTCATATATCCACACTGACTGCTCCCTGGCTCTCACTCAGCAGCAGCGGGGAACAAACTTGCAGACATGTGGCGCCCGGCACCTGCATTCCCCTCAGCTACTGGCCTCCCGCCTCTGAGTCTCCTGTATGCCTTGTCCCTGCCCTGGGGCTACCACTTACCCTCAGGCTCCGGGCATGGGGCCTACGGGGTTGAGAGCGTGGACGGAGCTGGGGTGCAGAGATCCGGCCGGAGAAGAAGGTGCTTGCAAAGTTCTATCACGCACCCGCCGGGGTGGAGCCGGTGTGTCGGTCTGTGCAGCCGCAGGGTAGGGAAGGAGAGGGGGGCGAGGGCGGTGGGGTCGGTAGGGTGCAGCCGCCGGGTAGGGAAGGAGAGGGGTGGGGTCGGTAGGGTGCAGAGGTTCTTGGTCCCGAAGTGTGGGGAAGGCGGGGTGCGGTGCGGAGGGTGCAGCTGGATTTCTTCTGCTGTGCTGACAGGCAGCAGAGTGACACCAATCATAGCGGTGCCTCAGTGACAGGGGCGTGCTCTAATATAGGCAGAAAGCACCCCCTGTCACTGAGGCACCGCTATAGGTGCCGCCTATACAGGTTTTTTTAATGGGATTTTTCAGCCTCCTCCTCTGGAACCTGAACATTGATAGCCGGCGGCACTGCTCCCAGTGCCTCCGAAATCAATTTAAAAAAGAAAAGGATGGTGTAAAAATGAATAGGATGATATAAAGCATATACTTATGACACATAATATGTGTCATAAGTATTTTCTTTATATTATTTTATTATGTTTGTCATTAATGACAGGGGAGGCACTGCCTCCCCTGACTGCACGACCCTGCGCAGAACCCAATATAAGAAACACATACATACATAGGAGCTACTAATTTACACCCTGACAAGATGAACTTTTCCATTACTAAAGTGCAATGTTTTAATCTTCGTAAAGAGATGCCATTGCCTTCATTCAGTGTTAAGAGAGAGCCCCCTCCATATCCCTACCTTGCTTCTGCCACCTGCAGACACCCTTTGCTGGGAGCTGGGGACAGGGAATGAAGGGGACGGGACATTCAGCATTGTGGTAGATTACAGTGACGGGAAATATATAAATATATATATTTATGAAACTGCAATGACTGGCGTAGTAGAGGCGTGCTACAGAAACATTGTGTGCCCATACACGTAACAAGTAAGACAAAGCTGATCAGTCCCCTCTAAGCCCAAACATCCCAGGTCCTCAGCATCCCGAGCGTAGCTGCTTCCCGGCTTTTGAGCTGCAATACGTCCCGGACATGAAGTGATAAAGGTTACGCCCACCTCAACCAGGTAGGAGGCGTATCTATAGCTGTAGGCAAAACATAGAAAGTAAAAATCCAATATATTTCCTTAATGTACCCAAAATAGACGCCATTTTGGTGTATGCAACAACATTGTGTTAAACTTAAAATTTGATCTTCGATAAAATGGTCGTCCCGTAGAGCGTCATGCGCTTTGCTTCAGACAGATATGGTCTGTAGCTGGTAATATTACTGACGAATGTGGTGCGTGCTTTTGTGAGTACCAAACCTCGCTCTGGAACCCTCCTGAGCCTATCCTCGCGTGTGATGTGATCATGTGACTCGATTCGAACCGCACGGTGCTGTTACTAAAGTTTGTGTGTTTGCTTCTGAATCTGTTTGTCACTGTCTGTCAGACCAGTCTTTGCATCTTCAGCACGAGCAATCTAATGCAGGGATTCTCAAACTCGGCCCTCGGGGCCCTACACAGTTCACATTTTCCAGGTCACCTGAGAGGTGCATTCATTACTCATTGACACATTTTAAAATTTCACTTGTGATTCTGTGAGGAGACCGAGTTTGAGAACCTGCTGTGATCTAATCCATATAGATGCCAATGTTATATCTGTCCAAGCCCTTTTCTGCTCTCTAATGGTGCACGTAAACGAAGCATTCCCAGGACCACGCACACAATCCTCTTGCATCTTTAAACATTGTGGGTGAAATTTAACAGGATGAGAGATTTGGTAAGAAATCTCCAGTTTTTTTAAAGCAGCAATCATTTACACTCCAAAATTGAACTGGTTTTGCAATGTAAATGATTGCTGCTTTTAAACAAAATGGAGATTTTGTATCAAATCTCTCACTTTCTGAATATCTCATCCTATAAAAGTTCACCCTACATTTATAATGTGAATAAATTCTCCTAGGTATGTACTGTGCTTCCTACAGAGAGGATTAAGACCACGGAACGCCAGAGAAGGTGTCTTGTCCAGGGGGGTGCCTGTGACAGCTTTCACCAGGGACATGGAGAAGGGGAGATTACAGCCTTCCCATGTGGTCCAGACAATTCTGGTTTTTGCTACATGGAGGGGCCATACAGGGAGGCTTTATTCCTGGCATGTCCAAACTGTGGCCCTCCAACTGTTGTGAAACTACATATCCCATCATGCCTTGCCATAGTTTCAGCATTCCCTAATAGCAAAACTGTAACAAGGCATGAAGAGACTTGTAGTTTCACAACAGCAGGAGGCCATAGTTTGAACGTGCCTGCTTTATTCTCTCCCTGGTGACAGGTGTCACAGGCAGCCCCCCGGACAGGACACCCCCCTGGGACAAGCTCCAGATGCAGAGTTTGATGTCCGATCCGGCATTCCAGGGTCTTGTCCGGGTACGTTTTTTTCCCATACCCTTCATACAATAGGGTTGTATTCAATAATGAAGGGCGGATCCCCTTCACAACCCTATGTTTCACTGGGCTCATGATTTTATATATGCAGTGTTACGAGGCAAACAAAAAATCCATGAATCGAGCAATACTCAAATGTGTAGAATACAGCCACACTTATTCGAGGACGCGAGTAAGTTACATCAAAGTGAATTGATCCCTTAAGCCAGGTACATGCTGGAGGGATTGGGAGTCATTCCCATGGGTGTGGATCATTAGGTCAACAAACATAAGATCAACAGGCAGAAGGTTAAAAGGTTGACACAAGCAAGTAGACATGTAAATGGTCAACATGAGGGTTTTTTTGGTTTGTTTTTTAGGGTCTAGGTCAACATGGACACCACCATGCTATTCCCAGTCAGAGTCAGCATGGATGGTAAAGTATAAAAAATTTAAAACATTTTTTTTAAATCATGTGACCATTACATGTGTTGACCATTGTCCTGTCGACCATCTAACCATTGTGACCTTTTGGCCATGTCGACCCCATATGCACCCGGAAACCATCTGAAGTTCCATACCATGCTTGTAAATAAATAAAAGGTACTTCCTCGTTTAATGTAACTTGGATTAGCACGATGATTGGAACTTTTTTTATTTTGTAACTTGATAATTCTAAAATGTTTTTTTTTTCTGATTCTGTAATACAAATACTTATATGGTTACATCTTGAAGCTTTCATAAAATAAAGTGTTTAATAAATTATAATGTACTATAGTGGACTCAGATTGGACAGCCAATTTGGGTCATCAGGGACTGTGGTTTACAATGAATAGGCAGTAAACTAACTAGGTTGAACTTAATGGACTAATGTCTTTTGTATTCACCTCAAAAACTATGTATGTTTAACTATGATTTGTAATAGGATATTTTATAGGTGATCTCCTATACCTCCCCTTTCAGGATGGCCTCTCATTGAAACCCTGATTGTGTTTCTACTACTGTCATTGCTAACAGGAGTTACATTCAGGTATGCCCTACGTTCCTTCTGCTAATGTCAGAACATCCCTGTGCTCACTCCCCTTTTCACTGCTTAGGCCTCGTACACACCAGAACAATCCTGATTGTTAGTAGATCGTTAGCAGATTGTGTGATGGTCGCACGATCTGTTGGAGCATGCGATCTGCTAACGATCTGCATCCAATCTGATCCCAATCCGATCTGAGTCTGGAGTTGAATGGATCTTTTACAGATCCTGCCAGCAGCAGGTAGGATCTGTAAAATGACCAAACGACAGCAGGGACGCGCATCGGATTGGAATTGGATCTAAACATGCAAAAACATGCCCAATGTACAGATGGAGCATGGCTTGTTATTGCTGGCGGAGCGCCAGGACCGTGTCCCTGGCGATCCGCCAGCAATCTGGCGCTCTGGCTGAATGAGACGCTCGTGCGTCTCCCACGCACGAGCGTCTCAATAGCCGGGCGGCGAGGCGGCGCGGCGGGTGCAGTCCTGCCCGTCTCCAGCTTCAGGGAGACGGGCAGGGCTGCGGGGGGCTGCGGGGGGGCGGTGTGGACCGGCGGGGACCCGGGGAAGCCGGCGGGGACCCGGGCAAAAGCTCCGTCGGAACGGGACGCGCGTGCACCTCGTGCACGCGCGTCCCCTTCCGACATACAGATGGCGCGGGGCGGGGGATGGCGGGTGGCGAGTCCTCCGCCATCCCCAGCAAAGACAAGCCCTGCGCTATCTGTACATACAATCTGCATCCAATCGGTCGGAATTGGATCCAGGTTGATGGAATCGAGCCCTAATCGTTCTGGTGTCCCCCCCCCGTCCCCCCTCCCCCCCCCCCCCCGTCCCCCCTCCCCCCCCCCCCCCTTAGTAGCTCACCTGCTATTTTAACCTAGAATTAAATGTAATACAGCTTTCAGACAGAGGCTGCCTAATAAACCGGCATTTACACGACATTTGCAGCAGTGGATTATTCGGCCGCCGCTGTCAGACCCCCTTCACACGGGAGAGCAAATCTCCTGGTCTAAAATTTAAACCCGGAGATTTGTTCTATTACACAGGGTCGGAGACCCGGAATGTAAGATTCGGATCGACCCTTTCACACACAAAAAGGACCCATGTATTTAATGAAATTCACGAGTGCACCTGCTTCACCCAGGAATTTCATATTCTGTGTGAAAGTGGTATTACAGAATTTTGATGCTGAAAGGGAGAATATGTATTATCTGTAGTCTGAATTAGGAGAATCTCCCAAGTATTTGGATCACACTTACTTCACAAGCCAGTTTATTCTACAGATAAGTACCAAGAGCTGCACTAGTCATCGTAGTAATAATAACACATCTGGGTTATATTGTGGATAATATCATTGTGCGATTTATCTGTCAGCTAAGAAAATTTTATCTCAACAACAGTAACTACACTGTCTTGAAAAGGACCACAACAATGGTCGAAATGCCTTGACTACCTGAGTGCTTTTATGGACATGATAATCATTCCACACCTGTACCAGTGAAGAGGACATAATACCAAGGGCCACCGCAGAGTTCCAGAACAGGTACTGTAACTGCTGACATGCGTGGTGACTTTTTACTTCTAATGCTTATTTGAGAAATATTATCACCTAATTCTCCACATTATCTGGTAACTGTCCTTACCAACTGCTATAGGATTCAGTGTGGGATCCTTTGTCTGTTATAATGGTTTTTTTTCGTGCAATATTACAAATGACTATACTTTTTCTCTTTTCCCTTGTAATTTAATGTGACAACCCTGTAGACATCATATCGGAAAGAGGAAAGGATCATTGTGTTTGGTGATTGCTACCTGAAGCATTATAAAGCTTAAGGAACTAATACAGGGATGTATTATATGTTTTTTTTTCCCCTTTAACTGCAAGTGTGAATTGGATAGGCTCTTGAATACAGATATCTATTCCTTTAACCCTTTGAGTGCCAACATCTTTGAGAGATGCGCAAAATATCCACTAAAAATGCCAGTGTCGCTTACATTTGTTATATAAATTCAAATAAAAAATATTGTGTAAACAATGATTATATTTCCTATATAAAAGGTAAATATTACAGGTCATTATGATGAATAAAAAATGTTTGCTTGGCAATTTTCACACCACTTTTAACAAATTCACTTCGCACTCAAAAGTAACCACACAACCTGTAAAGTAGTGATGGTTTTAGAAAGGTTTACTTTCTTAAAGTATTCTTATTAAACTGTGATCTCGGAGGACAGTTCCTTGTGCACAATACAATGCATAACTGTGTAATTGTATAATATGGTTCTTTATGATTTTATCATATACTCTTTAGGCCTCCATACATTAGGCTGACTTGTCCAAAGGACAAGTCAGACCTAATTTCCCCTGAGCTCCCTGGGAGAGCTCACGAACGATTTGGCACTTGATGTGCCATTTTTTACATGGGATAAACCGCATGCGATTTATTCCATCTAATAATTCCCGGGGAGCTGCGGGGGCAGGAGAATAAAAAAGGAGATTCAGCGGCAAGGCGGTGAGGCCGCTGATTGGCTAAGAAAGAGAGCACTCTCAGCCAATCAGCAGCTGGCCTATCTGGTACTTGTGAGTTATCTGGGCGTCCGATTTGGGTACTTACGATTTGCATGCGATTTGCATGCGATATCGCATGCGATTTACGATTTGCATGCGATTTAGCATGCGATTTGCATAAGATTTGCTATTCATTTCATTACCCCACTATCCCCAAAGTGTGTCTATCAACGTGAACCCGAAGCGTGGCGAGCGCAGCGAGCCCGCGAGGGGCGGCGGTACGCGTCCTCCGACCTTTTCATGCCCTACTATCCACTAGGGCGTGGAGTGAGAATAGAATAGTGTGGCGAGCGCAGCGAGCCACCGAGCCCGAAGCGTGGCGAGGGGACGCGGACACCTGTGAAGCCCGCAAGGGCACGCGGATACCTGTGAAGGTGTCCGCGTCCCCTCGCTGCGCTCGCCACGCTTCGGGCTCGGTGGCTCGCTGCGCTCGCCACACTATTCTATTCTCACTCCACGCCCTAGTGGATAGTAGGGCATGAAAAGGTCGGAGGACGCGTACCGCCGCCCCTCGCGGGCTCGCTGCGCTCGCCACGCTTCGGGTTCACGTTGATAGACACACTTTGGGGATAGTGGGGTAATGAAATGAATAGCAAATCTTATGCAAATCGCATGCTAAATCGCATGCAAATCGCAAATCGCATGCGATATCGCATGCGATCTAGTACCAAAATCGGACGCCCAGATAACTCACAAGTACCGCCTATCTTTTTTTAAAATTCTGCCTAACCCGCTGCACCCACACCCAGTGCAGCCCGGACCCCACGGCTAGCACACACCTACTGATCAGACCCAACACATTGAGGGTGCTAAGAAAACACCCGCGATGTGCCACTGATGGGTCTGATCTGACAGATTAAGTCTGCAACAGGTTTGACCAGATGTGGTCTCAAACACATGATTTGGGCTGATTTCTTGGTCCAATTCATCGGGGTCGGGTGAAATTGGCCCAAATGGGATCAGTGTATGGGCACCTTTAGGGCCTGATTCTGGTTGGCTTGCAAAGCAGTGGTGGGTACTCGCCAAATTTCCCCACAGCACTGCGGAATGGATGTTTTACATAAAAAAATCCATTCGTAGGCTTGCGTGTGGGCCCGAAATCATTCTATGGTCACCGACTGTCGAATGATTTATGTAGCGTTTGCTAATCTAAGTCACCCTCTGAAGACTTAGATTAGCAGCGCCCTGCTCTGAGAACAGGATGGGCAGCTGACATCCGGTGACGTCAGCCACCTGTCCCTGGAAGGCAGGGGGATGCCCAAAGGTTTCCTGGGCACACCCAGCGTTTTTGTGGGGACACCCAGGAAGCGCAGGGCATTCGCATGCGAACGACACCTGTCTGCCTAGCCCTCCCCCCGGTGCGAGCGCCTCAGAGACTATGCAAGTCTCCAAGGGTACCCGCAGTGAAGAACTGCATATGCGCAAACCCTAACCATCGAGTTCCCCGTACGAACGTAGGAGGGAGTTCCTGAACTAGAATCACCCTCTTAGTGTATTTGACAATTCCTCTTAGATACTAAATACTATAAAACTTTACCATACCCTAAATATACAGTAGGGTTCTACTCCGTGAGGAGTTGATTAGTGTTCGCACAACCTAATGGATTGGTAGATCCCTGTTTCAAAACAGGGTGAGGAGGCCCCAAAATAATTTTTTCTTATCAGATACGGGGGTGCTGTTCCCTACAGTATGGGTATGTACATATTACAAGCAAAGAAGGAAAGGACTGTTTGGGGGAACGCACTGAAAGTATTTATTAAAATGTAACTTTTAATGGTTTTATTCTAATATTCCCTATATCAGAAAAGAGGAACTTACATAAACAGCTGAAATTTTTGAAGAAGTTAAAATCACATACAATACATACACAGATACATATAGTGTGTTGAAAGAAAGAAATTATTGTGTTTAAAAATTTACTCAGTCTGTCCCTGAGAACTGTCCATTCTATGTGGCCCTGAAGGAAAAAATGAGTTTTGCTATTGATGTTATTCCATAAAAAAGGAAAAACTCTGATATTACAACCTGTTGCCACGGTATTGCAGTTTATAATATAATGCTGCCTAACCTCTTGACACAGAGGATGTTACAAAATGTAACAGTTACTTTTGAGGGCTTTAAGATCTTCTTTATCAGATATATGATCTATTGGCGCCCTCTTCTGGTCAGTCTTTGTATATTAACTTGACCACAATTACTATATAGTGATTTGTATAGGGCGTATTTAATTCTCTAATAAAGAAGATATATTGTATCAATTAGAGCCCTTCTCCTAATCTGATTGCACTGCACTGCTGGAGTGTGCTATTACATATAATGCACCACCGATTATCAGAGTCTAATTCCTAACCAAACATTTTGAGCAAAACATTTTTTTCTACATCAAATAATCTGGGCTAATGGACATCTCAAGGACAGACAGAGTGCCAACGTAGCGCAGACGTTTCGCTGTTTACCAGCTTTGTCAAGGCCTTGCTTGTAATATGTCCATACCCTAAATACCCTGTGGGTCTTAACTTCACTAATTGTTGTCTACCTCTGTAATTGACATGATAATTTGAATTTAATGTGGATTCATCCTATGACCTCTTAATTGAATAATGAATGCCATCAGACTAGAAGAATAGTTAGTAATAACAAGGTATTTACTTTTATAAGTACATTATCTAAATTATTATTTAGACTGAATAATTTTTGATTGTATTACAGTTAACAACATCAATTACGTAGTTAAACAATCCATAGGATATAAAAATAGATAAAAAAGTATTTAACAGATCATACAATGAAAATAACAAAAAATCTATAGTTAAAGGACAGTGAAAATATTACATAGGAAAATGTTTTGTCAATGATATCACAAGAAAGCTAAATAGACTTTTTACAATAGTAAAAGGTAATGTGTTGTCATTTACTAATAAGAGGCAACATATAGTCCTTATTCTGGTGCTCATTCATTGGCTGTGACCCGAGACACAAATTTGAGAGTAATCGGTTTCTTAGGCTGCATGAAACCTAAAGTGCTGAACTCCATTGGGATCTGCAGACAGAAAATGACAAATGTAAAATTATGACATTCAATTATCACATCAATAATGCCACAACTTTTATTATTTGGTAAATAGATACTAACTTCATATTTCCGTACTTTGCTATTTTCGTTACATATAGGGCCACTTGTAATTTGTGAGTGGTATAGTAATAATGGGGGTGATTCTGGTTGAGTCACTAAAAATAGCTGCTTAGCGAGTCATCTAACGCCACCCCCCGGGCAAGGGAAGGCCCCCCACCCTCGCTGCTGTCCGCACATCTCCACCACTTTGTAAATGGATATTTAGCATAAATATCCATTTCCACGGTAGCCTATGGGAGTGAAATCATTCAATGGTCGCGACCATATAATTATTATTCCCCTGTTAGCAAATGTAAGCCAGTCTTGACGGACCTATATTTGCACCATACGAGTATGAGAACGGGGGGGTGCGGCTGATGTCCTGTGAGGTCAGCCGCCCACCCCTGACAGGCTGCTGCCCTACTGCGTTCGCATGGGGACATCCAGCATTTTCCTGGGTGCACCCAGCGATTACGTGGGTACACCTAGGAAATGCTGGGCATCCCCATGTAAATGTCACCTACCCACCTCCATCCCGCCCCCCCCCCCCCCCCTGTGCGAATGCCATAGCGACTGAGCAAGTTGCCAAAGGAGTCTGCACAGCAGCCCTGCACAGCAGCCCTGCACATGCACATATGCGAATATGCACAAAGCACAAACATTGGTCCCTGGTGCGAAAGCACCAGGGACCGAGCAGATTAGATTGAGAGCCAATGTCTGTTATCAGAGCCAGATTAACAATGGGGTGGATGGAGATACAGCTTCAGGCATCCAGAGAAAACAGGCTATAAGTATTTAACTGGTATTTCTAGTTTCCTCACAAAATGGTACATGTCCACATGGCTCTGGTCAAACTCACACAGCACTAGTCACAGGGGATAGGTACAAAATACTGACAGTTGGGATCACGACAGTAAGAAGACCAACAGCAGGATCAGAATCCCAATGGCTTCTATGTATTTCATCCTAACCCAGCCTTCCCGCAGCCTAACCCTAACCTATCATTAGATTGTATCATTGCCATAACTCATGATTTTTGGAAAATTTTATGTTAAAGTTTCCGTTTGTCCGACTATACAAAAATTGTTCATGTTTCCCCATAAGGATTTAATGCAGTGGACCCAAATTGTGTGCTGTGTGACCATGCCACAGAGCCCTTGCAGGGATCAATGTGATAGAAATAACAGTGCTGGTGGCTGCCAATCATAATATATATGGACAAACAGAAGCACAACCCTGTCCACCACCACGTAACTGAACCAGAGGATAACAGGTTTAATTCCTCAATAAATAGAATAATGTTCATAGTGTGAATGCTTAAATTATTAACATATTTCAAAATGTATAATGTATAGTGTCTGATTACACAGGATGGGTACAAAATACTGGTGGTCGGGATCCTAGCAGTGGGATCCTAACATCCAGAATCCCGAAACAACTACCCAGGGGCGTATTAATAGAGGAGTAGTTTCCATCCGGGCCCGCTCCTCTCTAGCTGCATAGTGCCTCTGAGGACTGGGTGCTGCGCAGGTATCTTAACATGTCTGAGACCCTTAAAAGGTCCTTCTTACTGTAAGTGTGTATGTGTGGGCTCCAGACCATGGGAGCTGCACTGCTCACTAGTATATAAGGCACTATTCCTGGGAGTGTGACCTGCTGGTGCTTATTGCTAATGCCTTGGACATGGGGTTGGAGAGACTGTGGAGTACTCCTATATTTGTTGTTCAGGATTTTATTATAAAATGATAACTGTAATTAAACTTATATTACCTCTTCTTTAAACACAAAGCATCAGGCATATGGTTACTATGAGTAGGTTTTCTGCACTGTTCACTCACCAGGGTATCTTTACATGGTCGGCATGTAAAATGCTGCAGGAGGGTTGTTATGACCACTTTCATGCTCAGCATAGCAAACCTCATCCCAATGCAGTTCCTTGGCCCATCTCCAAAGGGCAGGAAGGTGTAAGGGGTCTGGTTTTCTCTGTTTTCTTTACTAAACCTAGAAGAAAAAAAACATATAGTATATTTGTTCCATAAAAAGACAGGTCATTAATATTATATGCTTACTGGCTAGAACCTACTGTATGTGCCCAAAAGCTAAACAGATGACATTACCCATAGAGCTAGGGGTTTTTCTATGTTATTGCTGCTGCACCCTAATTTTTAAATGAACTTGTAACGCACATAGGGCCTTATTCTGATCAGTGCGGATTTCTCCGCATGCGGTCGTCCCGCCGATGGTTATCGTCTGCGCATGTGCAGAGGTCACTCTGCGCATGTGCAGGCGATTTCGCCGCACGTATTCTTTACACGCCGCACAGGGGGCGTGAGGGGCTACTTAGCCTCATTACCCTTGCATACGCCCCGCGTTTCATGGGCGTTCCCATGCAAACGCGGGGCGTATGCATGGTAATGAAGCCGTGACGCGTGTGTAGGGGGCGGGCATCTGACATCGCCGGATGTCAGCTGCCCGCCCCCATACATGATTTCACACGGACAAGTGTCCGTGTGGTCTTGGGTGGCGGGACCTAGTGGAGCGTGCGGCCCTGCATTCGATGTTCGGCGACCATCGAATGCAGGGGCTGCTCCCACCATGGAGGAGGCGTATCCCCGTCCACTTTCATGCGGATCGCCACATATCCGCGTACGGACGGAGGTGGCGATCCGTATGGAAGGCGGGGATTCGCCTGCACGGTCGTGGCCGCATATTCTGATCGGGCCGCACCGATCAGAATAAGGGCCCTAGAGACCAAGGCAGGGGTTGACACAAGTACTCTGCGTTTGCCCTTGAATGGCATACACAGCATATATTTACCCATAGGTGGAGTTTCTCTGCTGCCCCATTATGTACACTTAACCGCATAGCCTTCTTTATTAGGCCTATAAGAGGTAGATTATCTCTTATGGAACACAAACTGTCATTTACAAAACTATGTTATATATGTTATATATTGAGGAATTCAGTGGTTCCCAATTACTGTAAATACAAATAACTAGTGCTAAATAATTATACAGGCTTCCATATTCAAAATGCTTGGCGCCCAAAGTGTTTTTCGGTATTTTGGAATATCTGCACACCATAATTATATAATTATATATCTTGGGGATTGGACCCATGTGCAAACCCAGGCACCGAACGGCTTCGGCGAGTTACACAATCGCCAGGCCGTTTGTTGTGGGGAGGGAGAACCTGGGGCATAAACGGCACTGGAGCAGGGGAACAGCCAGCGTTTTATGGACATCGCCTGGGAATGCGGGCGGCCCGATGCATGCTGGGGCGGGCAGCTGAGGTCACATGACGTCAGCGCCCGCCCCTCTTATACATCCCCATACACAGTACCCATGGGGGCCAGGGATGTTTGGACGCTAAGCAGCGAGCCTTACTGAATCAGGCCCATTTTCTGTAACGCTATGTGAAATGTGTGTGTGCAACATAAGTAACTGGTAAGAATAAGTTTTATAGCCCTTCTTTTATTTTACTTCACTAGGATGAGGTCTCGCCTACGCATTCTCTCCATGCAGAGCACCACACAAGTGGTGTGTTTATTGTGCAATGAAATAAGGGAGAGTCTAGGTTGGCAGTCTCCTTTATTTAAAGCATTGCAGATGTCATGCCTTGGTTATCTATAATGTTTAATAACTGCACATGTTGGAGAAAGCTCTGTGTGATTTGTATTTGCTGTCAGTTACCTTTCGGGATGAAACTCTTGAGGATCTGGCCAGTATTCAGGGTCGTGATGCAACACATAAGCTGGGATCATACAGACCACCCCCTTTGGTATTGTTATACCATTGATCTCAACAGTTTCCTTTGAAACCCTCTCCAATCGCCCTGCAGGAGGAAACATTCGCAGAGTTTCCTGAATCACCATATCTAGGTACTCCATCTGCATCAGGATGTCATAAGTGGGAGTGGCCTGCAGGTGACAGGTTATACAAAGACAAATGCTTAGGAATCTCCTTTACCACTCCACTTAATTAACCCCCTCTCCCAGAATGTAAAAAAAAAAAAAAAACAATATCACATTATCTCTGCACGGATCATTAATGTAATTTACAATCACAATGAATAAAGTGCTTAATCTTTTAAAACAGGATTTAGACATCTACTTGTGTGTATGGTAAGCTTGTCATGTATGATGTGTTACATTCATTTACAAATAGAATGGGCCTGATTGAGGCCCATTCGGAGTAACATAGTGTTTTCTGGGAGTGGCTCAGAAAACAAAGGTTCCCCGGCCGTTGGGAGGGCCGCTGACATCCTCGGTGGCCTCCTTCTCCGCATGGCATTCAGAGCGCTGAGTGAGTCTACGGGCTGCACATACTCTGTGTTTGCCAGAAGGGAAAATCATTAGATGGCGAGTGATATTTCCCTGTGTGCACAGCTGCGGGGCGGGGCAGGGGAGTTCGGCAGGGCGGCATTAACCTGCTCGCTGGGTTCCAAACACTCGCAGTCCAGCGAGCAGGTCTGAATCAGGTCCAATGACATACCTTAAGGCCCCCATCCACCAGTGAGATTTGGTCTGATCTGACCCAATTCCGACGGATTGGGACAATAAATCTAACCAAATCTCATGTGTTTGACATCCTGTCTGACCTGATACACAGTGCCGTGCCCATCGGATCAGAGGTCGGACAGGCTGCACATAAGATGAATCTTATGTGCAGCACGGAGACAGGCAGGGGGAAGCTGGGAGACAGCGGGGGAATGCAGAGAGGCAGATGGGGGGGATGTAGCGAGCCGGTGGGGGACAGAGAGAGACGGGCGGGGGGACTCAGATGGCTGGCCAATTAAAAACAAAACAAGAAAAACCCCATACAAATGAATAGGCAACCACTGATTGACCCAGCAGCTCTACCCCCCCCCCCCCCCCCTAAAAATGATATTGAATAAATTTTTCCTGAATTACTGGCAGACCGCGGCGTATCTTCTCACCTTGTCATGAAGATAGGAGTCCACTTCTTCCTGTAGCCTCTGCTGAACATCAGGGTGGGTTGCCAGGTTATAAAAGAGGTAGGTTAATGTCATACTTGTTGTCTCAAAACCAGCCACTATAAAAATAATGGCCTGAGCCATTATTTCTGTATCTGTAAGAGCTGTAAAGATAAATACAGACATATTCTGAAATACTATAATAGTCTCCTGAAGATGTTTTTGTTTCCTCAAAATGTTACTGTAAAACTGACAGGTGCTGTCTAGACTTTAGAGATTACAATATGAAGATATGTGATGTTATAATGGCTTTAATAAAACTACCATGTGCAACTGCAAACTTTTTTTTTTTTTAATTTAGGGCATATACTACATGCTCCCCATCCGGAATATTTTTACATGGGGACAAGCTGTGCAACTGCATGGTGCACCGCATGGTTTGTCGCACTATTGCAGGGCCGCTGACTCACTATTTAGAGTGGGAGCAGTGGCTCCAGCAGACTGGAATGCTGTGCATACCCAGGCATTTACACAAGAGGTTGGAGAAACACTTGGAGGGAGGGCGGAGCTACACGGATGGGACTCCGGAGAGACTGAGCTACACGGGACTCAGAGAGGAGAGGCAGCTCCACATCCAGGGCCTGGCCAGCCAGTGAGGCTGCCCTCTGTTCCTAAGGTAAGAATGAGTAGAGAGAAACATGTGTTTGCATATTTCTTATGAACTTAAGTATGTAAGATGGGTTAGCGTTCGGCTGGGGAGGGTTACATTTAGTCACTAGCAGGGGACATAGAGTTAGGCTGCTGGGGGGACATAGAATTAGGCTGTGGAAAGGTAGGGGTAGGCTGCAAGGTGACAGAGGGTGTCAGTGTCGTAGAGCGCAGACTGAAGGGTTAGAGCGTGTCAGTACGATAGAGCGCAGGCTGCGGGAGGGCGTCAGTGTGATAGAGCGCAGGCCGCAGGGTGAGGGAGCATGTCAGAGTGATAGAGGGATTCAGTATGAAATCCCGGCGGTCGGGATCCCGGCGTTCAAAATCCCGACGCCGGAATCCCGACAAGGGGGGGGACGTGGATCGCCCCCCCTTGCGGGCTCGCTGTGCTCGCCATGCAGCGGGCCCGGTTCCTCGCTACGCTCGGCACGCTAATTTATTCTCCCTCCAGGGGTGTCATGGACACCCACGGAGGGAGAAAGTGTCGGGATTTCGGCGGTCGGGATTCCGGTGCCGGGATTCTGAACGCCGGGATTTAAACTGCATCCCGTGATAGAGCGCAGGCCACAGGGTGAGGGAATACGTCAGAGTGATAGAGCGCAGGACACAGGTTGTGGGAGTACGTCAGTGTGATAGAGTGCAGAACGCAGGGTGAGGGAGCGCGTCAGAGTAATTGGTCTCTAATGTCCTGTCCCACACATGCCGTTATCATTCCACCGTCTTCCATATGCTGCGTAATAATGCAATCCACCACTGACACTGAACCAGTAGATTGTGGAGGACATACAGCAGCAGCCAATAACAACCATGCTGATTCTTATTGGCTATATGCTCTGAAGCTGGTGCTTGTCCAAACTGTGGCAGCCATAGCTCTGTTGGCTGTCAAGTGATAACAATAGATTAAAAGACAGACATTCTTACAGGCTTGCTTTGCCCGCTCCATCATCTTTGCATGTACTGATGAGGGAGCCAATCATTAACAAGGGCCATGAAGAATGCAGCATGACTTCTGCTCAGACACCCCCCCCCCCGCCAGCATACACACTTGCCAAAGCCGGTTACCTGTGGCAGGGATCGTACTGTGTGTACACACTTTAAATGTAGCAGCCCATGTCTGGCTGCTTTGCTGTCTGCCCTGGCTGTATGGCTGGCAGCTATTCCCTGCATACCTCAAAACCAGAGAAGTCACCAAGGTGTAAGGTGGAGCTACCTGCTAGGCAATGCCCCCTTCCTGCAAGATTACACCTGGACTAGACCATGCCACACTCATAACTCTAAGGGGTAAATTTACTAAAGCTTTTAAAAATGAAAAGAGGCCAAAAGTTGACCATAGCAACCAATCAAAGCTTTAGTAAATTTACTCCTAAGTGTCTCATGTAGAGATGAACATAAGTCAAACTCAGAAAACAAAATACACTTTTTGGTACTGCATACAGTATATGTAATAAAAATGAGCATATTCAGACTGCTGCATACCTGCCCTTCGCATCCCTCTATGCCAGGGATGGGAAACCTTCAGCCCTCCAGCTATTGTTGAATTACACATCCCAGGATGCCCTGCTACAGTTTTGCTATTTGGCCATGCTAAAACTGTTGCAGGACATGCTGGGATATGTAGTTAAACAGCTGGAGGGCCGAAGGTGCCCCATCCCTGCTCTATGCTGAAAGTGCCCATACACTAAGCTGAGGTATCGCATGTAGCCTTGCATGTGATACCTTGGCTACTGCCCGCCGGGCCATTTGTATATGATGTATCTTATGCGATGCAAGCAAGGGCTGCAGGATCAGTCAAATTCTACATTCTGCCCTTGCAATCTCCAGCACATGGGACCGCGCATCGTATCGGAATCGGAAGTTAGGCATATACGATTTGGGCATAACCTTCATTCAACAGCCTGAATCGTCGGGGCACCTTAAAAGGCAGAGCAGGGGAAGGAAGGCAGACCTTGCTGCAGACAACAGGTACATACTTAAAGTCCTCATACAGAAGGAGCCGCTCTAGTTGGAGTGGGCCAAAATGGGGCGCGTGCAGCGGCCACACAAGCGTGACATATCTCTAGCGCTGGCAGATGCAACAAGACTGGCTGCATCTGTAATATACGGATTCTCAATACCTTTCTGTTCCTTTTTCAATCCACTGATATCTTCGATTCTAGAATCCAACATGAGTTGCAAAAAATCCACACGGCTCTGTTGATCACAAAATAACATTCAGAAATGATGCTCTTTTTTACATACTGTATAATGAAAATAATCTGTATTGATGTTGATCTACACACGAGTACCTAGAAGCAAATAGATCTTCATATACAGTATAGATAGATGTTTAGTGGGGGCAGCTGCAAATAGAAGAAGCTACTCACTGCACAGTTGACCTTAGCTTTACCATTTGACATTCCCAAAATTATTATTGGCAAAATATGGTAACATTTGGCCTAATTCGGACCTGACTGCAGGACAAATTTCTCAAAATGGCCAAAACCATGTGCACTGCAGGTGGGGCAAATTTAACATGTGAAGAGATAGATTTGATTTTGGGGAGTTATTTTGTTTATGTGCAGGGTAAATACTGGCTGCTTTATTTTTACACTGCAATTTACGTTTCAGTTTAAACACACTTCACCCAAAACTAACTCTCTCTCTCTGTATAACTTACATTTGCCCCACCTGCATTGCACATAGTTTTGCCCATTTTGAGAATAAATTTGTCCTGTGATCAGGTCTGAATTACACCCATTGTAATCTTTATGTGCATATGTGAAAGTTCCATGTCTCTTTTACCCCTTTTACATCGCAAATGGCAGGCCACACTCGGGATTTGGACATGTGTCTGTCCTGGAAGCGACCCAGCATTTGCAATGATTGGCCCCCATAGTGACCCGGCAATAAGCCAGATCGCTGACATTAGTAAGGGGGCGGATCGGCGGCACATCACAGAGGGCGAGGTGGAGGCAGAGCTTGGAGCAGATGCTGCCTCATCCCTATAGTGTGAACTGGACTATGGTTGCCCTACCCGGGGTTACCTGTTTACACTGCCCAGTAACCCGGGTCCAACCCAGGATTAACCCTTCTTTTAGCCCAGGTCAAATTGCCAGGTTGCTGGGCTCAGGTTTTTCCAAATGGCCCTTTTGACCCGGGTCGACCCAGCAACCATTATTTGTGCGGTGTGAAAGAAGTATATGTTTATAGATCACTGGTCTAGGTAAATCATTCCCTGCAGAACTGCATTTCTGTTAAGGCCCCCATAGCCCTGATTGGTTGTGGGGAGCCTCAGTGATTCCCTGCACCATCGCAGAGGAAGCCAAATTCTGAAGCGGGCGGACCTCCAGGGGAGCGGAGGGAGGTGGGGTAGTATGTGTGAATGTATGTATGACAAAGTTATACAGGGGTTGCGGGGATGGCCCTGATCTTCAGTCCTGAACAGGCAGTACTATTTTTCTGGAAAAATAGGTCCAGGAACTTCAGGTTTTGCACCTCTGGAAAGATTTGGATGGCCAGAATATTTTAATGGGGCCCCTTGAGACCTGCCTGTCCCTAGGAAGTCGACTAGGTTGTGTTGTAGAAATTCTGCCTCTGTAAAGAGCATCTGGTGATGTCTGATGGCAGACATTTGGACTGTTTTTTCTTAGCTACATAAATTATGTTATATTTTCAGTGTGTGTGTGTGTGTGTGTGTGTGTGTGTGTGTGTGTGTGTGTGTGTGTGTGTGTGTGTGTGTGTGTGTGTGTGTGGTAAGTTTGTATATGTTTGTACACAGTGGTCGAAGTGGAAATTTTGAAGTGGGGGTATGGTAATTTTGAAGTGGGGGTATGGAAAAGTAAAGAGTGAATATAGTGCGCACCTTCGGACACCCCCCTGTCCATCAACGTCCCCTGCCAGACTGCCCCGTTGTACAGGGGTATTACAAAAGCACAATATGCGCTGCTGAGTGATCAGAGAGCATCCTGAGGGAGAAAAAAAAGTTTTTTTTTTATCTTCAGATTAAAGTGGCGGTATGGCATACCCCCGTATACCGCCCCACTTCGACCACTGTTTGTACACAAAAATTATTCAGTACTTGTCCTCTATTGTATTCAACTGTAAAGGCCCCCTTTACATTTGGCCGACTTGTCCTAAGGACAAGTCGGCCCCGACTTCCCCTGAGCTCTCTCGGATTTGCCACTTTATGTGCCATTTTTTACATGTGATAAATCGGCTCGATTTATCACATGTAAACCCGGGGAGCAGCAGGAGAGTAGGGTTGGGGGGGGGCTGCAGGAGAGGGTCCGGGTCTGTGGAAGGGGGCGGGGACTAGAGAGCAGAGTCTAGCCACTAGCGGGAGCATAGAAAATAAAATCCTATTCAAAATCTTGGCAGCCGCTGATTGGCAGAGCTTTCAATCAGCGGCCGCCCAGTCTTTTGAATAGCATTTTTTTCTATTCTCCCGCTTGCCGGGAGGTTGGGTGTAGCGGCAGCGGCGGGAGATAATCATATTCAAAAAGACTGGGCAGCAGGGATGCTGCGGGGCGGCTGGTGGGGGGCGCTGCTAGAAAGGCAAAGGCAGCATGCAAGGGACGCTGCGGGGGACAGTGACATAAAAGCGGCAGTAACGTAGAGGCTGGCAGGGGGAGGCGGGAGCTGTCAGTGCTGGAAAAAAAAAAAAGCCCATACAATGAATGGACAGCCTGTGATTGTCTGAGCGCTCCCTCAGCCAATTGCTGACTGGCTTTTTTCCAGCGCTGACAGCTCCCGGCTCCCCCTGCCCTCCTCTACGTCACTGCCGCCTCTTTGTCCCCCGCAGCGTCCACTGCCTCTGCACTACTAGCAGCGTCCCCTGCCCCCCTGCTCGGAGCATTAACAGCTCCCTGCTCCTGCTCCCTCTGCCCGACTCCTTCCCAGGCGGGGACCAGTCCGGGGAAGCGGCAGGAGCAGGTTGGGAGCAGGTACCGGTCCGGGAGAGCGTCAGGAAATGTAGCGGCAGGCGGGACCGCAGATGGAGAGCAGAGACCGGGGGCACGGCAGGAGAATAGAAAGAAATCCTATTCAAAAGACTGGGCGGCCACTGATTGGCTGAGAGCTCAGCCAATCAGCGGCCGCCCGGTCTTTTGAATAGGATTTCTGCCTATTCTCCCGCCGCGCCCCCGGTCTTTACTCTGCATCTGCGGTCCCCGCCCATAGATATATCGGATCTGAAACATCGTGGGTGCTAAAAAGTACCCACGATGTGCCCATGATGGGTCAGTTTCAGATATATCTTATGTTCAGCAGATCAGACGCCCTGATCCGATCCAATGCGCGCAGGAACGCGCATCAGATCGGAACAGATGTAACAAACTTCCGATTTTGGGCCGATTTCACCCGATTTATCGGCCCAAAGTGCCGAAAATTGGGTGAAATCGGTTCAAAATCGCATAGTGTATGGGGACCTTAAGTCCCTGTTTCTCATTTTTCATTTGTTTATGTACTCTAATTGCTGCAGATCCCTTGTGGCACCATATAAATAAAGGATAATAATAATCATAATGTGACATGACTGTGGGGAGTATGCAATGTGCCGCCGCTATTTCCGACGTGGGAAATAGCGGCTGCTCCCTATTCAATGCTGTCTTTAATGACAGCATTGATGCGGGTTTACGGCAGAACGGGCCCGACTTCAGAAGCTGTGGGCCCGTTCTGCCGATAACGGCCGTGGATTGTCTTTATCCGGGCCGCAGATCGACAATCCACAGCCGTTTTCACGGCCACTCCCCCTTTGCGCACATCGGCAGGTGGGACATTGAATCCCGTCTGTCGTTATGCGGTCGATCTGACTGCAAATGGACCAGGATCACGGCTGTCAGCGAGGATCGACAGCCGTGATCCCAGATTGCATACCCCCTTAGTATATACTAACAAGCCATCTAATGTTATGGGGGTTATTCTGATCACTTGGAAAGGCACAATCACTCTCTAATGGACAAAACCATATGCACTGCAGGTGGGGCTGATGTAACATGTGCAGAGAGAGTTAGATTTGGGTGTTTTATGGTTTCTGGGCAGGGTATTTTCAGGCTTCTTTATTTTAACATTACAATATAGATATCAGTTTGAAGTACACCCCCCACCCAAATCTAACTCTCTCTGCACATGTTACATCAGCCCCAGATGCAGTGCACATGGTTTTGTCCATTAGAGAGTGATTGTGCCTTTCCGAGTGAATCAGAATAACCCCCTATTGTGGTGGACTTACTGGCTGGTCTTCCTTCTGCCTCTTCTCCTTGAAACTAGTAACAGCATTCATATAAAAATTCAGGAAGTCTTTTGGAAAAAAATTAACATTCAGCCCCTCCAGAATAGGCCGTAGGAAGGGGAAAATCACTATAGAAAACAAAACAAAAGAAATAAGGAACTTTTATGTGAACCTAAGAAAAATTATGATTGATCATGCCTAGTACAAAAGAATATATGGGGGGAAAATAACATACAAAACAGTGGGCACTGTTATTACTAGTGATATCACTGAGACACTAAAAGTATCACCGCCTACCCGAATATTTAACATATCAGACAGAAAAGAAAAATATACTTGTATGCATCTGTAAGGACAGAGAAACATGTAAGATGGTTCACAGTTTATGAGACATATTCTATCTTAATAATAGTTTGTTATGATTACTCATCATACCGTATTGTCAGTAGAATAAGCACCAGAAAGCTTTTATGTAATCATTTGCTTTGTGTTGTATGAGGTAGAGTGGCACTGTACATTCATTCTATTCATTTTATGAATTCAATAAATGAAAGCATATACCTGTACTATAATATAATCAATCGTGTCTGATAGTAACATAGTAGTTAAGGTTGAAAAGAAGACGTTAGTCCATCGAGTTCAACCTATTTGACTTGTAACTACTGACTTGAGTAAGTCATATCTATAGGATTCCCTTAGTGGCCAAAAATGTATCAAGTTTTGATTTAAATTCATTAATGGTAGTTGCTGCAACCTCCCCCACCGGCAATGAGTTCCAGAATGTTACTGCTTTAATGGTGAAAACAAACACTGCCATAACATGACCAGACAATGGTATAAATCCATGCATCTGAATTGCCACCTCCCATTCACCACCCAGGAGCGCTCAATACCCCACAGCTGTGCATCTCAATTGCAACTGCGCCTCTGTGCGTAACACTATGTGCTGCCCCATCTGTGTGCGCATCTATCAATAATTTGCATAAATATTGGCATTGCGTGCGACGCAATATCAGGTCTCTAAAGTTTTTAATATAAAAGCAGAAGCTGTGCAAACAAAAAACAAAACTATTGCAAAAGTTTTACAGTACAAAACATTGCTATTTAAATAATGCTGCATATGCCGTCAAAACACCCACAAAAGCAGTGCTAGCTGGACCCAAAGGTCCAGTGGGAAGGCGGGAGGGAGGGAAAGGCCATGAAGAAGGAAGGCCCTAGTCTTTAGAGCTTACAGACAGGTGTGCAGTAGAGGGCAGATACAGCGAGCAAGGAGCATGCAGTGGTGGCGGTATACAGTTGTTAGGTCGACGCTATTAAGGTCGACATGCAGTGGGTCCACCGCTGAAGGTCGACAGGGTAAAAAGGTCAACACAAGCATTAGGTTGGCAAAGGGAAGGTTGACAGTCAAATGGTCGACGTGAGTTTTTCACTTTT
Source organism: Crinia signifera (assembly GCF_055691185.1). Taxonomy (NCBI): domain Eukaryota; kingdom Metazoa; phylum Chordata; class Amphibia; order Anura; family Myobatrachidae; genus Crinia; species Crinia signifera. The sequence continues at coordinate 189,811,007 of NC_139219.1, forward strand.
CTTTTTAGCTGACAGCCGGTATTGCATGCCCACTATGGAGTGGAGGGAGTATAGAATAGTGTGCCAAGCATAGCGATGCACCATGCCGGAAGCATGGAAAGTGCAGCAAGCCATGTGAGGGGAGACGGTGCACTGATGCGGTGTCCATATCCACCATGATGACATCCGGGACAAAAAACATGAACTCATATCGACCTTCCCATTGTCAATCTAATGCTTGTGTCAACCCTTTGACCCTGTCAATGTTTTCCATGTGTCGATCTAAGCCCTGGCGACTATTCAGTGGTTGACCCAATGCATGTCTACCTTAATTTGGTTGACCCGATGACCCCCATACCCGTGGTGGCTTAGGATGAGAGCAGGAAGGCTCTAACAAAGAAGTGGGCCCATATAGAGCTTTGGATAAAAGGTTAAAGTCTGATATGGAGAGGTAGAGAGCATCAGTGTTGGGAAGCAGCATGGCAGAACATGGTGGGAAGAAGTTATAACATAGCAATCCTTTGTATACTTCAGGATACGTAGTCGGCTTGTAAACATTCAGAATACTGAAGCCGTAATTTGCTAATTTGGATACAGCAAAATATATATATATATACTTTACCAATGAAGATGAGTAATGGATTGAATAACCCGAGTTTTAGTAACTTCTTGGTTTGTGTAACAAAGGGATCGTTGGGCTTATTTAAAGAGTCGATGTTCACACTGAACGAGCTACTGGTGACAACATCCATACTGTAAGCTCCCAACAAGCTAAAAGATCAAAGACACAATATATTAATTCAATTATTATGGCTATCCTTTATATTTATATAGCTCTAGATTTGCAATTAGGTTTCTAACATATTGTGGAGTTAAAAAGTTGTATTTAAGATGTGTCTGTAACGTATGTGAGATGTATGTAAACAGCTTTGACTGAGGTTTTAAATGAGACTGTGGGTAAACACTGAAAGTGTATTTCTTGAAGAACTTTCTGTTTTGTCACAGAGGTGAATTTATTAACTGAAGACTGAATGCACTTGTAAACACATGCCAAACATGTAAAAAACAAATACAACAATAGGGGAACATACACAGATATAGGGCCATATTCAGTGCGACCAGTGAGGGGATTAAATGGCGAGAATCACCGAAAACAAGCGACCCTCGCCGTTTAACCCCTTCAGTGGTGTTTTTTTTTTTTTTTAGATAGCGCTCCCCACTGGACAAGCTTTTTTTCTGGAGAGTGCTCCCTAAAAAACATTACAAGGTTGTGCCACTCACAGCCGGGGGAAGGAGGCAGGTGCCGGGCAGCAGGAGCTGGGCAACCACTGAAGCTGAGCGCGGATCTGATCTCAGCACTCAGCCTGGCAGGAGGGAGCGTAGGCAGTGGCTTTCCCGAGAATTTTCTGGGTTTGCCATTCTGCGCACTGGAGCATAACCCGGAAAATTGTCAGGAGTGCCACTGAAGGGGTTAACACCGCGATGGCCACTCACCCTATTCCGGGGGAAACCTCGCTGTCAGAGGAAGGTGAGGATTCCCCCAAAAGGCGGGTTCAGGGCTAATGCAGGGAGCCCGCTGCATTTATCTGCGAGCCTTGCTGTTTTGGCGGCCGCACATGCCGCCAAAACAGCATGTTTTCACCTTGCTGTAGAAACCCAGTGAGGTGGAAATGACGAGTGCAGGGGGGTCAGTTGAATACTAATCCGCGAGCTGTATCGGCAAGCAATCGGCAATGAATACTGCCCTAAGAGAAGATTAGATCGCTTCTAACTACAGTATACACATAAACGCAAAGGGCGGTATTCAATGAGCCTGATTCGCCATGTTTTTATGGCGAATTTGTGCTGTTTGGCGAATTTTTGACAAAAACGGTGAATCACCCTATTCAATGACCACATGGTGAATACATTTGAAGGTTTTTTTCGCCATGTTTCACCGAGTAGCAATCGCTATCTTTTTATGGTGAAGTGGAATGTGAACTTTTAAAATAAAGTGTTTTGTTTTTTACATTTGGTGTAAAAAAATCAGGAATTTTATTCTGAGCAGGGGCATGCTATTTTTATTCATGTGCTGTAAGCACATGAATATATATTTAATTTAAAAAAATTTTTTTTTTTTACACAGCAGCCAGCAGGGGGCGCCGGAGCCGAGCCGCTCATTAGATATTCATATATTCACTGCACCCGATCATTACTATCGGGTGTAGGGAATATACGCGGTCCCCTGCTGGCACCCCGGGGGGGGCAGCCTGTGCTGCCTGGCACCCGGGGAGCCCACCTTCCCCCCACAAACGTTCTGGGGCAGGCAGAGAGACTTCCATCTCTCTGCCTGCCACCGTCCTCAGGCTCCCTGCGGCGTTCGCCGCAGGAGCTCATATTCGCCGGTCAGGGGCAGCGAGCCCCTGACTCGTTGAATACCGGAGCCAGCGAGGCTCCGGAACGTGGCGGATGTGCAGCGAATCCTAAAAAGGATTTGCTGCACCTCGCAGGTATTCTCATTGAATACCGCCCAAAGTATTATTACTATATAGATTTAAGCTTTATAATTAATAACTAAATTAGATGCAGTAAAACTATTCAGAATATAAAAGCAGCTTAACCATTTGAGTGTCAACATCTCTGTGAGAGATAAGCAAAATATCTGCTAAAAATGCCAGTGTCGCTCACATTTGTTATAATGTGTAAAAAGATTATATTTCTTATATAAGGTAAAAATTATGGGTGAAATATAATAGGATGAGAGAATCAGAAAGTGAGAGATTTGGTAAGAAATCTCCAGTTTTCTTTAAAGCAGCAATCATTTACACTGCAAAATCAAACTGTTTTCTGATTCTCTCACCTTATTACATTTCACTCTAGAGGTAATTATGATGAATAAAAATGTTTGCTTGGCATTTTTCACACCTATTTTTTGACATTCACTTGGCTATTAACTAGTATTTTTATTGATAGCAGAAAGCGTTGAGGGGCATAATTCTTAATACCCATATTTTTCCACATTAATTAAGATGTTATCATTGGTATTCACACATTAATTAATGTGCCTAATTATCATTTAAGTCATGAAAATACATTGCATCCAATAATAGGCTGTCCTGGCAATGATTTTCCGGTACTTGTTTCCTATAACGGTGCCCACTAAGCTATTTGCTTAGTCGGGTATTCTTCGTAGGGAAATCGCATTGCATCGCATGGGCCCTTTTAGTGCCGTGCGATGCGATTTTTTCATGTAATATTAGGTAGACAATAATACGTTTGTATGTCATAAAATGAGGTTTTACGCCCCCCCCCCCCCACTATCCACTCCACCCCGAAGCGTGGCGAGCATCCTATGACTTTTTCATACCCCCACTATCCATGTGGAGCTGATTTTAAATAGTGTGGCGAGCGCAGTGAGCCACCTAGCCCGAAGCGTGGTGAGCCCCTCGAGGGGACGCGAAATACATGTAAAAGTTATCCTCGTCCCCTCACGAGGCATGCTGCGATGTGATTCTATCCCCTGGGGCACATAGAGCAGTGAATAAATAACATTAAAAAAATCGCATCGCACGCCACTAAAATGGCCCATGCGATGCGATTTCCCTACGTTTGCGTACGTAGAAAATCTGGGCGCCGTTCTAGGAAACAAGTACCGATTTTCCCAATTAAAACCTCCTTCACATCTTATACCTGGTATTGGGAACCTTTGGCCCTCCAGCTGTTGTTGAACTTCACATCCCAGCATGCCCTGCTACAGTTTTGCTATTTTGCAAATATAAAACTGTTGCAGGGTATGCTGGAATGTGTAGTTCAACAACACCTCGAGGGCAGAAGGTTCCTCATCCCTGTCTTAAGCCCCATATACACATGGTGCTGAGCGGGGCTTTGCCTATTTTTGATCTGACTTAGAATAGGGGCTGAAATCACCCCGTGTGTATGCCCTGTAACACTAACATATAGTATAAAATGGCAAACTCCATTTCCATTACACTCCATCTACAGACAGATAACATGGGTGGAGGGTTCATTCTGATTTACTCGCATTCTTGCGAGTTCGGCCCCATCCCAATGTTTGTGGGACTGCGCATGCGCATGGTCTTTTGATCGCATATACAGCATTTTCGGCGGGGCAGCGCCACAGGCACTCGGCAAGCTGCGAGCTTTGCAGCTTACCGAGCTAATCACAATCACCCCCATGATTCTGGTTCTAGCACCACCACTTCTGCTGCATATTGTCATGAAAGTATCAGACAATAGATGAAAGAACTGTAGTGCAAATACCTGATTATTTTCTATAAATCTCAGCTTCTGTACTCTCAGTGTGCCAATTCTAAACTCTGCAATGTAATTGTAACAGAGCTACGGGTTAACCTATACTGAAAAGCAGAAGTACAATTTAGGTCAAAGAATTGCTAACTGAGCTTCTTCGTTTCTTATGACATTCTAGGATACGGCCCTACTGTTATGCCTTATCTCGCCTGATCTAGGAAGCTAAGCAGTGGTAGGCCTGGTTAGTACTTGGATTAGTGACACACTGGGAACACCAGGTGCAGTATAACTGAAGTCAGTTGAGGTCTCTGACCTCTGTCTCCCACCATTTGCTTCAGCTTTTACATGGATGTACTTTCATGCAGTTGACATGTACCATACTACCATACTACTATTGATAGATGAAACTGAATAAGTGATCAAAAAGGTTTTATACATACAATTACCTGGAAACACACAATCGGATAAGAATTATTACTCAATGCATGAATATTATGAATGAGAATTATTAGGCAGTTGATGTTCATTCCCCACCCTTCAATGATATGTATTTGTTTGTACACTATTTTTCACCAATTTCAAGGAGGAATGAAATAAATTCCACCTAGTAGGTTAGAGATAGCAGGTATGTTAAATAATTTATAATAATTAAAACCTTTATGTCTCTGCATAATAATCTTACAATTACTTTAGCTGAACTCGGGAGCACCGCCAACCACAAGCTGCACTTATGAGAGGACACACATCCCATATGTTGTTGTATACATGATTCTGTGATATGTTTTTTTGTCATGATTCTTAAGGTGCCCATACACAGTACAATTATTGTATACAATATTGCATCTCATCGCATCGCGCAGGTTTTGCAATGCAATGAGATGAGATCTAGTACAAAAAGTATGAGCAGCACATACTTTTTGTACTAGATCTCATCTCATCTCATTGCAAAAACTGTGTGATGCAATGAGATGAGATGCAATATTGTATACAATAATTGTACCGTGTATGGGCACCTTAAGGGCGGGGGGGGGGGGGTATTTAATCCCCACCGCTAACTCCCCTGTCGGATTCAATGCTTGCTGTTGTGGCAGCACGTCAGAACTGACCCAGCAGTCAGGTTGTTTTTGGCAAAAACAGCTGTGGATTGTCAAGATCACGATCTAAACAATCCACAGCCGTTTTCGCAGACACACCCCCTTTTCGCTAATCGGCAGGAGAGACATTGAATTCCGCCTGCCGAAAAACTGGCGAGCGGGCCGAAACTGTCAGGACGTACTGAGACAGTCGGAACCCAGGATTGAATGCCCGCCTAAGTAATTATCCAGCTTACCATGGTGCCGGCACATTAACTTCAGCAGGTAGATTCTTCTTGCACCCTACGAGGTGCAAACAGAATCTGCCTAGCGTTGTAAGGAAAACCATGATGGCAACTCACAGATAACTGAATTTGTCTGTTAATGTAAGCTGCGTTGGACGAACCCTGGAGAACTTTTACGTAAGGTGTACAACAGGAATCAAAAGAGACAAATGACATAAGATGTATCAGAGAGAGGCGTAACTCTGGGAGTCAATGGAGCCATCTGCCGCGGGGCTCCTGCTCCCAAGAGGGCACCCTTACTCCCCTGCGATTTTGAAGCAGTTAATTGAAAGCCGGCTATATCGCTTCTGTGGCTGACTCCCTCGCCTAACATAATTTCTGCAAGTGTCACACCCTGTATCAGAACTCATGATCTTTCTTACTGAGGCCACACACCTTACTGATTGAGCTAATGTGGGGCACCAATATTTATCTTGCCTCCAGGCAATTTTGACAAACTTACATCACTGGTATCAGATTAAGCTAACCAGGGCATAAAGTGGTCATGCAGAGGTGGGGGAACTCATTTATCTATGCCATCTAATTACACCCCCTCCCCTCCCCCAATTAGGCAGAGACAGGGCCAGTGGTAGGGTTTTTGGCATCCTCCTGCAAGCTAGAATGCTTTTCTGTGATAATTACTGTGCAGGGCCTATTTGGAGGTTAAAATGTTCCACCTCACCATTAGATGTGGTGGAACTCAGTTCCACCCCGTCCCCCTCACTTAGGGGGTTATTCTAGTTCACTCTTTCTGACAAAATCCTTCTTAGATGGACAAAACCATGTGCACTGCATGTGGGGCAGATATAAAATGTGCAGAGAGAATTAGATTTGGGTGGGGTTTTACTTCAAAGTGAGATCTAAATTGCAGTGTAAACATAAAGCAGACAGTATTTACCCTGCACAGAAACAAAATAACTCACCCAAATCTAATTCTCTCTGCACATTTTACATCTACCCCCCTGCAGTGCATATGGTTTTGTCCATCTAAGAAGGATTTTGTCAGAAAGAGTGAAGTAGAATAAGGCCCTTAGACCCCTGAAGCTAACTCATCTTTTATTTTTCCATTACACAACAATTTTGTAAGGATACTCACTCCTTCATGTCACATGTTTCATCCTTATCAACATAAACTTGTACATTTCTGACCAGTTTATTTGAGTAGTCCCTCATGATCTGAAACATCTAGAAAAAAAAAAAAACAGAGTAATAAATCTAAATCTCTGTGTTACTTTCCATTTGAAAAAAAATCTAATATTCTAATTCTCAATGTGCAAACAATGTAGTAGATTATATAATGTAGAGCGCAGGTTTTCAAACTCAGTCCTCAGGACCCCACACTGTGCATGTTTTGCAGGTCTCCTTACAGAATCACAAGTGAAATAATTAGCTCCACCTGTGGATCTTTTAAAACGTGTCAGTGAGTAATGAGTGCAGCTGTGCACCTGCTGGGTGACCTGGAAAAGTGACCTGTGTGGGGTCCTGAACACAGAGTTTGAGAACCCTTGATGTAGGAAACCATCTATCTGCCTATTGTCTGATGGTGTGCAGCGAGTGAAACTACATCTTTCTCTCTCATAGATGGGGAAGTGACCATAGGCCACACACAAAAGCACTGGTTTGATTGCACAATCAATTCAAGTGGGTGGGTATTGGGTAGGCTTTTCCTTTGGGTAAAGCTGCAGCCCCCTATCAAAGGTATTGTGGACCTTTGTGAAAATGAACAACCTGGGGAGTGATAGAAGACTACCACAAGGTGGCGCTGCTTTACCACAAAGCACAATTAAAACATAATTATTGTGATATCACTTATTTAATAAAAAAACACAATATACATTTCATCAACACTCAAATGGACATACAAGACAAACAACATATAACATATAATGCATGCGTTAATTATGCAGAGCAATAGATTCTCAAATGAGGCTTATATTATATGCAGGCATATTCAGAGGGAATCTGCGAGCTGTGGCTGGGAGCTCATGAATTCCCGGCCGTTCTCGGCAGAACGATCCCGACAGCTTTTGAAGTGGGGCTCGTTCTGCCGAGATCCCCTGTTCAATGCTGTCAGGGAAAAAAGCATTGAATAGGGCCCCGCCGCCATTTCTCCCTGTTGGGAATGGTGGCGGGAGATTGAATATCCGCCAGAATCTTATTGGTTGCTATGGGCAACATCACCTCTTTTTATTTGTAGAGGATTTAGTAAATTTAAACCTGAAAGTAGTTGAATTTGGTGCCAAGCAGAGACGGAGAGAAACAGCAGACTACTGTACCTCTTTCAGTTTTCCACTGGTGAATGTGGGTGAAAGGACTGTACGAATCCTTTTCCACTGCTCATCTTGAGCAATTGTGAGAGCAGACTCCAGGGGCCCATTGAGACCAAAATTCTACATGGGAGAAAAAAAAGTACATAATATAATAACCATTAATTGTTTTGAAACTAACTATATATATAAAACACTATTTAAACCCCCATTAAAATGACGGCTTCTGCAATGAACTTTCACTTTGAGCTGTGACAGTTTATCCCGCAAACTCTCCATCCAATCCCCACTCCTTATCTGCTCCTTCCTCCAATCTGTCTTTACAGCTCCCTCTCGCCATATCCAGCCAGTCTGAAACAGATGAGTGTAACTGCAAAAATTGCTTTCACTTTGGACTGTTCAGCTGAGTCTAGTAGTCACTGGTGGACCTTCACCTCATAGAGGTGAGGAGTAGTTAGCCTTATTTTTGGCATTCACATATGGCTGTCCTAACTTCTGTTTAGCTCCTGTTTTGTAACAAAATACAACTTCTACCCTAATAGGCATGTCAAATAAATGAAGCTAAATCACACTGCAACTGTACTTGCAAACTAGTCATCCAATACAAAAAAGGTGGCAAAATAAGCCAATAAATTAAATTATATTACCAACATAAGTAATAATGCAGTTAAATTCCTACAAAGAAATGTATTGAGATATTTAATTTTCCTTTAAGATTTTCTGTATCTGAAAGCAAAGATAACTTTCATGATTACAGGAAGTGAGACTATAGGCTTCCATGCATTAGGGAGCTTTACATGAAATTCATTTATTAAATGCACGAAAAGTGCCCATACTGCATGTGATTGACAGGTCCAATGCGATTTGTGGTCCAGTGCATGTCATACCAGAGTCTGCGAGTCACACAGGCTGCTCCGAGCCAAGCAGGCTTAGCTGGGATCGCATGCAATATATCACCTATTTATCCTACCTCACGATGGGTACCTATCCATTCCTAATGTGGCTCCACAATGCGCGTTATTGCTGATCAGAAGTTACATGAAGATTCATTTACTACAAAAGTAAATGCGTCTGTTGTGGAGTCAACAAGTCTCTTTTTTTAACCCCTTCCCGACATTTGACGTACATTTACGTCATGGTCGGGAAGCACTTCCCGACACATGGCGTAAATGTACGTCATGGATTTAAACTGTCACCGCGTCTATAGACGCGGTGACAGTTTCAACATGTCTGCTGTCCCTGACAGCAGACATGTCCGTGCATGCCCAGAAGGGGCTGCGATGCCGCCCCCCCGTCGGCGATCGCTGTGATTGGCTGTTCAGTGTGAACAGCCATTCACAGCGTTTTCCTGTGTCACCGGCGAATAACGTTCGCCGGTGACACGGGATCGGAGGTGATTGGTGCTGTAAAGTACAGCACCAATCACCGCGGGGTGTAAGGGTGACACTGGTGTCACCCCACCTCACCCCGCCCGCCCCCAAAGGCCGTGATTGGTCCGTCGGACCGACGGACCAATCACAGCCATGGAGGGGGGTTTAAACTAACGGTGACTGCACTGCAGACGCCATTCCGGTCTGGAATAGCGTGCAGTGCGGTCACCGTGCCCACCTGCCGCCATATACTGACCAGAACCTTGCTCCATACTTACCTGATCACTGCTTCATCACTGCTTGATCACTGCTTGATCTGTGCTTGTAGTGTGCTGGATGCTTCCTGGATCCTGTTGCTACTTGTGCCTTCCTGTGCTGTGAAATTGTGCTGCTGCAGTGTAATAGCTAGATAGAGAGATAGATAGAGAGAGATAGAGAGATAGAGAGAGATAGAGAGAGAGATAGTGTCAGAGAGTGCTATATTTTGTGCTGCTGCAGTGTGATATAGTTATAGATAGAGAGAGAGAGATAGAGAGATAGAGAGAGATAGAGAGAGAGATAGATAGAGAGGCCTAGTGACAGAGTGCTATATTTTGTGCTGCTGCAGTGTGATAGTTATAGAGAGATAGAGAGAGATAGAGAGAGAGAGATAGAGAGAGATAGTGACAGATTGTGCTATATATTTTTTATATAACTGACTGCTGCCCCCTCCTTTTGTGCTGATCAGTATAAATTAACTGATCAGCAACTTTTTGGGGGCGCAGGTTTTTTTTTATATATAGATATACCTGTCAGTGCTGCTGCTGCAGTGTCATAGAGTGATAGATAGTGAGAGATAGAGAGATAGAGAGAGATAGTGACAGAGAGTGATAGAGAGTGCTAAATTTTGTGTCTGCTGCCCCCGCCTTTTGTGCTGATCACTATATCTGAGGTGATCAGCAACTTTTTTGGGGGTACAGAGTTTTTTTTTTTTTTTATATATACCTGTCAGTTGCACTGTCAGTTGCACCAAAGGTTGTGCACCTGCTGCACCTCACTGGTAATCAGTGTCGCATCACTGATCACCTTTTTTTTTTTTTGTGAGTGCTGTGGGGTCTTTTTTTAATTTTTTTTTTACACACACTGTGATTTTGTGGGTGTCCTGTGGCCACTGTGCGCTGATCAGTGACGTACATCACTGATCAGCTTTTTCGGCACAGGGTTGATCTATTTTTTTTTTTTTTTTGATCAAATTCCTGTTGCCTTTGAGCGCTGTTCAGTGACAGACGTTACTGACCAACATCTGTGCTCAATTTTTGGCGCAGGACCTTTTTTTTTTTTTTTTTTTTTAACCCCTTCAATTTTTTATTTTTAACCCCTTCATTTTTTTTTTTTTTATTGGTATAAAGTTTTTTTTTTTTTTTCTGCACTACATACACACTACACACTACATACCCCCGGGTTGAAATAAAGTTTGTACCCCCCCCTACACTATACACGTGTTGAAACATTTCACTACCAGTAACACAAAAATAAAAATGGCATCCCAAATGTCCTCCCAAATGTCCTCCCAAATGTCCTCCCAGTCATCCAGGAGAATGTATTCAGTGGAGGAGGCATATGCCATGCTTGCCTCTGACTCTGACACAGCCAGAGATGCAAGCGGGGAATTTGAAGGATTCGTCTTAAGCTCCTCTTCCTCCTCTGGTGATGAGGGACCCCCTCAAAGACGCCCCCGTAGAGCAGCTGAGACCCCCCCCCAACAATTGATCTCGTATGGACCCCACCACCAGACAATTTTGAGCCCCAGGTTCCTGAGTTTTTGGCCATGCCAGGAATCCAATTTGATTCCACAGGTCTCAGAGAAATTGACTTTTTCAAATTATTTTTCTCTGATGATTTTATAAATTTAATGGTGGACCAAACTAATTTATATGCCCAGCAGTTTATTGCTCAAAACCCCACGTCATCATTTGCTAGGTGGACCCCTGTAGATGCAGTAGAGATGATGACGTTTTGGGGTCTGGTGTTTCATATGGGCATAGTAAAAAAGCCAGAAATTAGGCAATATTGGAGTACAGATGTTCTGTACAGTACTCCATTTTACCGTATGGCCATGACCCGGACTCGATTTGAGACAATTCTTAAATTTATACATTACACCGATAATGCACAGTGCCCACCCAGAGATGATCCCACCTTTGACCGGCTATTCAAAGTCAGGCCGGTCATTGATCATTTCAGTGCCAAATTTGAAGAGGTGTACATCCCTGAAAAATTTATTTGTATCGACGAGTCCCTTATACATTTTAAAGGAAGGGTTAAATTCCGCCAGTACCTTCCCAGTAAGAGGGCAAGGTATGGCATAAAAATGTATAAACTGTGTGAAAGCACCTCAGGGTACACCCACAGGTTTAGGGTTTATGAAGGGAAGGATTCAAGAATTGAACCGCCAGAATGCCCCCCCTCCCTCGTAGGTGTTAGTGGGAAAATTGTCTGGGATTTAGTGCACCCCTTCCTGGATAAAGGTTATCACCTCTATGTGGATAACTTTTACACTAGCATCCCCCTGTTTAAGGCCCTTGGTTCAAGAGGTACAGCAGCTTGCGGTACTGTGCGCAAGAACCAAAGAGGCCTCCCAAAAACGCACATTGCCCAAGTAATGAGAAGGGGTGAAAGCAGGGGAATATGCAACGAAAATATGTTGTTGGTCAAATATAAGGACAAGAGGGATGTCCTTATACTGACAACAATTCACGGAGACAGTACCACCTCCGTCCCTGTACGAGGTACCAGTACCCACACCTCAAAACCTAATTGTATCCTGGATTACAATAGGTACATGGGCGGAGTGGATCTTTCAGATCAGGTACTGAAGCCGTACAGTGCCCTGCGGAAAACAAAAATCTGGTACAAGAAGGTGGCCGTGTATATCATCCAGATGGCACTGTATAACGCTTACGTGCTATTCCGTTCTACCGGCCAGAGGGGGACATTTATGCACTTTCAAGAGGAAGTCATAAAGGGCCTAATATTTGGGAACCAGCAGGCAGAGGGCCCCAGTACTTCTAGTACTGGCCCCCGTATTGTACCAGGGCAGCATTTTCCTGATGAAATCCCCTCCACTGGAAAAAAGGGCAGGACACAAAAAAGGTGCAAAGTTTGCTATAAAAAGGGAATAAGAAAGCAAACTATTTTCCAGTGTGACACTTGCCCCGACAAACCCGGCCTATGTATAAAGGAGTGTTTTAAAATATACCACACATCTATGGAATATTAGGTTCATAATTTCACCGTGCTTCGGGGGTCTTGCTAATGCCACATAGCACCCACCATTCATTCCACCAGAATCTGAGCCGCAAAATCCAAAAATCACTCCTTCCCTTCTGAGTCCTGCCATGCACCCAACTGGTATTTTTTGGTCACATGTGAGGCATTGCCGTACTTGGGAGATATTGGGGCACAGATTTTGGGGTGCTTTTTCTCCTTCATTCCTTGTGAAAATGAAAAATTTTGAGCCAGAACTGCATTTTTGTGTAAAAAAATGTAATTTTTCATGTTCACTGCCCAGTTTTATCAAAATTGGTGAAACCCCTGGGGGTTTGAAATGTACACTATACCCCTAGATGAATTCCCTGAGGGGTGTAGTTTGCAAAATGGGGTCACTTGTGGGGGGGTTCCACTGTATTGGTGCTTTGGGGGTCTTGCTAATGCGACATAGCACCCACCATCATTCCACCAGAATTTGTGCTGCAAACTCCAAATATCACTCCTTCCCTTCTGAGTCCTGCCACTTTTTGGTCACACATGAGGCATTGCCGTACTCGGGAGAAATTGGGGCACAGATTTTGGGGTGCTTTGTCTCCTTCATTCCTTCTGAAAATGAAAAATTTTGAGCCAGAACTGCATTTTTGTGTAAAAAAATGTAATTTTTCATTTTCACTGCCCACTTGTATCAAAATTGGTGAAACCCCTGGGGGTTTGAAATGTACACTATACCCCTAGATGAATTCCCTGAGGGGTGTACTTCGCAAAATGGGGTGACTTGTGGGGGGGTTCCACTGTATTGGTGCAACATAGCACCCACCATTCATTCCACCAAAATCTGTGCTGCAAAATCCAAAAATCACTCCTTCCCTTCTGAGTCCTGCCATGCACCCAACTGGTATTTTTTGTTCACATGTGAGGCATTGCCGTACTCTGGAGAAATTGGGGCACAGATTTTGGGGTGCTTTTTCTCCTTCATACCTTCTGAAAATGAAAAATTTTGAGCCAGAACTGCATTTTTGTGTAAAAAAATGTAATTTTTCATGTTCACTGCCCACTTGTATCAAAATTGGTGAAACCCCTGGGGGTTTGAAATGTACACTATACCCCTAGATGAATTCCCTGAGGGGTGTAGTTTGCAAAATGGGGTCACTTGTGGGGGGGTTCCACTGTATTGGTGCTTTGGGGGTCTTGCTAATGCGACATAGCACCCACCAAAATTCCACCAGAATCTGAGCTGCAAAATCCAAAAATCACTCCTTCCCTTCTGAGTCCTGCCATGCACCCAACTGGTATTTTTTGTTCACATGTGAGGCATTGCCGTACTCGGGAGAAATTGGGGCACAGATTTTGGGGTGCTTTTTCTCCTTCATACCTTCTGAAAATGAAAAATTTTGAGCCAGAACTGCATTTTTGTGTAAAAAAATGTAATTTTTCATGTTCACTGCCCAATTGTATCAAAATTGGTGAAACCCCTGGGGGTTTGAAATGTACACTATACCCCTAGATGAATTCCCTGAGGGGTGTAGTTTGCAAAATGGGGTCACTTGTGGGGGGGTTCCACTGTCTTGGTGCTTGGGGGGTCTTGCTAATGCGACATAGCACCCACCAAAATTCCACCAGAATCTGAGCTGCAAAATCCAAAAATCACTCCTTCCCTTCTGAGTCCTGCCATGCACCCAACTGGTATTTTTTGGTCACATGTGAGGCATTGCCGTACTCGGGAGAAATTGGGGCACAGATTTTGGGGTGCTTTTTCTCCTTCATACCTTCTGAAAATGAAAAATTTTGAGCCAGAACTGCATTTTTGTGTAAAAAAATGTAATTTTTCATTTTCACTGCCCACTTGTATCAAAATTGGTGAAACCCCTGGGGGTTTGAAATGTACACTATACCCCTAGATGAATTCCCTGAGGGGTGTACTTTGCAAAATGGGGTGACTTGTGGGGGGGTTCCACTGTATTGGTGCAACATAGCACCCACCATTCATTCCACCAAAATCTGTGCTGCAAAATCCAAAAATCACTCCTTCCCTTCTGAGTCCTGCCATGCACCCAACTGGTATTTTTTGTTCACATGTGAGGCATTGCCGTACTCGGGAGAAATTGGGGCACAGATTTTGGGGTGCTTTTTCTCCTTCATACCTTCTGAAAATGAAAAATTTTGAGCCAGAACTGCATTTTTGTGTAAAAAAATGTAATTTTTCATTTTCACTGCCCACTTGTATCAAAATTGGTGAAACCCCTGGGGGTTTGAAATGTACACTATACCCCTAGATGAATTCCCTGAGGGGTGTAGTTTGCAAAATGGGGTCACTTGTGGGGGGGTTCCACTGTATTGGTGCTTGGGGGGTCTTGCTAATGCGACATAGCACCCACCAAAATTCCACCAGAATCTGAGCTGCAAAATCCAAAAATCACTCCTTCCCTTCTGAGTCCTGCCATGCACCCAACTGGTATTTTTTGGTCACATGTGAGGCATTGCGGTACTCGGGAGAAATTGGGGCACAGATTTTGGGGTGCTTTGTCTCCTTCATTCCTTGTGAAAATGAAAAATTTTGAGCCAGAACTGCATTTTTGTGTAAAAAATGTAATTTTTCATTTTCACTGCCCAGTTGTACCACAATTGGTGAAACCCCTGGGGGTTTGAAATGTACACTATACCCCTAGATGAATTCCCTGAGGGGTGTAGTTTGCAAAATGGGGTAACTTGTGGGGGGGTTCCTAAATTTTAGCATCTTATGGTGCCTAGAAACCTACATGGTGCCTAAAAAATAATCTCATAAAAAGGAGGCTCCAAAATCAAGTAGGTGCTCCTTCTATTATGAAGCCTGTGGTTTGGTCAACGTGCACACTAGGGCCACATATAGGATATTTTTGAAAACAAAAGAATTGGGGGAATCAATTTTTAGTCACATTTCTCTAGTAAAATGTACTGTGTTCCTTAGAAAAATGTATTAAAATTGCAAATCTGCAAAAAAAATGAAATTTTGAAATTTCACCTACACTTTGTTTTAATTCCTGTAAAACACCTAAAGGGTTAACAAACTTCCAAAATGCTGTTTTGAATACTGTGAGGGGTGCAGTTTTTGAAATGGCATCATTTATGGGGGTGTCTCACATACAAGTCCCTCAAAGTCATATCAGAACTGAACTGGTCCCTAAAAAAATCAGTGTTTGAAATTTTCTTGAAAATTTGAGAATTTGCTATTCATATTGTAAGCCTCCTAGTGTCCAAAAAAATTAAAAGGAAGTTGAAATAATGATGGAAACATAAAGTAGACATATGGTCTATGTTAGTTATTAACTATTTTGAGTGGTATGATTATTTGTCTCACAAGCAGAAAATTTAACATTTTGCAAATCGCTAAATTTTCCATTTTTTCACGACATTTTGGTATTTTTCACAAAAAAACACAGACTGTATCGACCCAAATTTACCACTAATTTGAAGTACAATGTGTCACGAAAAAACAATCTCAAAATCACTGGGATAAGTAAAAGCAAAAAAAAGTTATCCCCACTTAAGTGAGACATGTCAGATTTGAAAAAAATGGCTCTGTCAGGAACGCAAAAACTAGCTCTGTCAGGAAGGGGTTAAGAGCTCTTTAATTAAAAAGCAAATACTGTTTTACCATTACAAACAGAGGGCCTGATTCAGACCTGCATCATCGCCGCTGCTCATCATTGCTGCTGAGCGAATGTGCAGTCCTGTGATCAGGCAGAAGCTACCCCGCTATAGAGAAATCCCGCCTTGCAGATTAATGTGCACCCTTTGTGAATGGATGTGTATGGCTAACGGAAAATTTGACCAGTGATAATGACCAAATTCCTTCATTACAGGCTTATCATGGAATGATTTTTCCACTGAGCACCACTCATCGCAAGCTAGGAGTAGCCAGAGACTAACTCGTCGGCTGCGATGAACACAGGCTTATCCGGCTCGGAACTGATGTCACACACTCCATAAAATGCTGCATTTTCTGAGGCATGTCTAACAGTTTTTCTGGCATTCTTGCGTTTTTCTTAGCACTCCTGTCAATCACCTTCAAAATGGCTGGCGAAGGAAAACAGTAGCAGGATAACTGCCTTAGACCCATCTGTTCAAAATGACAACGACTCTGTTATTTACTGTAAGTAGATGTTTTCTAAAACAATGGAAACCCTTTAGGGAGTCTTATATTTTTCTTTAAGCTCATTTAGTACTGGAGGACAAATAAAAATTGGGTCCAATTCAAACCTGCACTCACAGGTCCAAATTCGGCCACTCTGTCCAATAGTGCGCCTACTGTGCATGCGCAGGGCCTGGCTGTGGGGTCCTTCTGCAAATTTCACCATTGCCAAGGCGATCACATCCTGACTGACAGATGAGGGGCATGCCCGGGTGAACCCATTGAATTTCATGGTCGTGCCAACAAAAATGGTGGGCCCACCCATAGAAACGGGGGGAGTGCCCAGCCGAAGGCAGGCATTTATTTGCCTGCTAGGGGCGGGCACATGACGTTGGCATCTGTCCCGAAGCCTCTTAAATCCTCACAGCCGCCAAGTGACTCCTGGGTCATGTGGTGGCTGCAAGTAACCATTAAATTATTTTTCCTCAGTGCAGGTGCTTGTGGGGCATGGACACCCGAGGAGGGAGGGGGTTGATTAGGCGGGGTGGCGTCTGAATCAGGCCCAATGTGCAGAGAAGCAGGTCTAGTAGATAGCAATCAGAGGCATAGTGCAATGTGTGGTAGTTATTATGAGAAATGAATGGTTCCCAATGTATTTTGTCCAGTATCGCTGGGGTCATCTTACCCGTCTGTTCATGAAGTTACTGTAACAATCTTTCACTAGAATGGATTTAATTATAACTGGATCGAGAATTGCAAGCACTGGTTGTCTGCCATCGTAGAGGCTGCAACACAACAAACATCAAAACAAATTAATATTGATAGAATATCTACATTTACTAACCACTTTATTGAAACCTATGGTAACACTTTTGCAATTAGTATTAATATTACAAACTCAATATCAAAATATCAGCTTTGGAAA
Source organism: Crinia signifera (assembly GCF_055691185.1). Taxonomy (NCBI): domain Eukaryota; kingdom Metazoa; phylum Chordata; class Amphibia; order Anura; family Myobatrachidae; genus Crinia; species Crinia signifera. Next base: position 189,828,510 of record NC_139219.1, read on the forward strand.
CTTTGTGCTTACCCCCAAAATTTGCCATATTTCTCATTGCATTCCATGTCATACTGGACCACACCCTGCAAATACATAAAAAAAACTGTTTTACATCAAGGTTAGCATTTTCTTCCCACATACTTCCCTTACCTGCGCAAACATTTACAAAGTGCTAGCAAGTTAATGCTTCATCTGTAAATGTTTACAGAATATACCATAATGTCTCTTTGCCATTACTATATACCATTGTTTAGCAGTGCTCCACACAGTAACAATAGGAAGAGCTCAGAGGCATATCTAGAAATATGTGGGCCCAATACCAAAATTTTTAAGGCACCTTCTATTCATCCTCACACTGCCTCCATACTTATATACAGTACACATAACGCCCAACATTCAGCACCTGAGAACAGGGACGTGGTCTATGTAAAAGGGTCTTGTGTGGTTGTTGTGACTGCAGACCACGCCCCCTTTTTATGTCACTAAGAGGGCATGGCTAGCACTGTGTAAGCTGCTGGCTATTCCCCCAGCCCCTCTGCCTCTCTGAATAGATGCTGTACACAGCATCTATTCCCGCTGCTCTCTAGCAGCAGCAGGCAGGGGGTCCTCCCAACTGCGGGACACTGCCGGCTCCGGACTATCAGGTCTGAATCGTAGGCAGAGCCCGAGTGGGGTAGACACACAGGGCCTAAATCTGCCCCACCTGCAGTGTATATGGTTTTACCCATTGTGAGAACAAATTTGCCTTGCAATCAGGTCTGAATTAGGCCCACAAATCCAAGAGGGATTGTTAAAGAAAGTCACAGCTCATTGTGCGAGCAAGCCGTTGAGGGTTAGGAGACATGAGTCCATACCTATATTAGACAGGTAAGGCCAATAAACTCTGGTACTGAAGTGAAGCCACTATGGCCCCCATTTATCATTGATCAAATTTACAATGCGATCTGGGCGGAATATTACCGCCCAGGATCGCATTGTAAAATGCGATCATTTCGGCCGAATGTATGACCTTCTGTGCGCAGGGACTGTCCCTGCGATGCCTGTAGCCGGAAGCCGGGGGGTCTGCGCATGCACGGTTATGCGCCGACTCCCCCGCGACCCCGCTGACCGCACTGCCGCTCAAGCAGTGCGATATGTAGCCGTAGGCTACAATGGGCTATCGCCATATCAGAATGGCGATAGCCCAGGGGTGGGAAACCTATGGGGGATGCAGCCGGCGGCGCTGTAGGGAGGGGATCGCAGCATGGATGGGAGATTCCTGCTGCGGTCCCCCTTAATACATCTCAGTGCTACTTAATATTTGCGGTTTACCGGGGATTTAACCGCAAATATTACTTGATAAATGGGCCCCTAGGCCTTGAATGCAGACTGGAGCCTGTGTTACCCAGTAGGCAGCAGGATTGAGACTGTGCATGTGACAAGCCATGCAAGGATAACTATACCTGTGCCGATGTGTACACACATTGAGATTTTGTCTATGGGCGATTTTGTCTATGATTTCCCTTGAACTCCCCGGAGTTTTAGCAGCGCTACTAATACAATAGAGAACATAAAAAGCAGGGTAATTATTGAATGCAAAACTTTACTTATTAGACAAAAACATGCCACTTAAAAGTTGTAGGGTAAACAATAAACATAAATAAAAACAATTTAAAAGTAGACCTCACTATCAGGTAAGGGGTGATGGAACATCCAGGTTGTAAGGAGTTTGTTGGATAAATCGGTAAGTGCACTTTACCATATATCGCTGTAATATTGCTTCACTGCTAGGAGAGTGTAGTTGAAGCCCCCAAGGGGGTACCAGAGTCCTCTCTAGTAACATGGTGTCCTGATGTGTAACCACTGGAGTAAGGTATCCTGGTGAACCCAAACGTAGGACTCAAGCGTCCTCTCTCAAGGGTAGCTGCAGGTTACCGGAGGATATCCAGAAAGGGGGGTGTCAATGTTCAAGACCAGATCTGGTTGTGGCAGCAGACAAAATACTCCAATTGGCAGTTTAGCAGTGTGATGGTGGAAAGTAGTATGCTTCTTGTATAAATAACCTGGTCCTGGAAGTGAGGCAGTAACAACTGACGTGTTTTGCTACCTACTGTAGCTTTCTCAAAGGACAGCTACAGTAGGTAGCGAAACATGTCGGGTGTCTGCCGCAGACTCAAACTATGAACAGCAAGTACCATGAGCAGAGTGGGGGTTTCATAAGCTAATTAGCCGATGAGTATATGTTGCTAATGAGTAGAGGTGCAGGAACACTGGAAAACACTGTGCATATGTCACATTGATGATATGACAAATTGAGCTGCATGCGCAGACGATGTGGGGGATGGTCATTAATGACCACAGGAGCGCATATGATTCGTCATTTGTAGCATACACACCGGTTGATATCTTAAAAGATATCGCTCAGAATAAACGACCTCATTTAAAAAATTGTCCAGTGTGTACGCACCTTCACTTATGATTCTGCATTATATTCAACATACAGTCACTGGGCCAGATGTACCAAGCTTCAAAAAGTGATAAAGTGGAGGATGATAACCAGCCAATAAGCCCCTAACTGCCATAGTACATGCTGGGTTTTAAAAAATAATTAGGTGTTGGTTGTTTATCGCTCTCCACCTTTTAACTTTTTGAAGTTTGGTGCATCTGGCCCAGTATGTTTCTTTTGTTTCACTATGGTGCAGTGCTCTAGGATACAGCAATGTTTGCTAATAATAATAGCAGTAAAAATGTTAAAACAAGAGACACTGCTGCGAAATGTCTGTAACAACTTGTTTATTCTTTTTATGTACAAATTTGTGATGACTTCAGATTGTTATCTATACAATGGGAATGTATTCACAATGCACATTTACTGTCATGCTTAAAAAAAAAATACAGTGGTACAATTGACCATTAATTAGTCATTTTAAAGTAGCATAAGATTTAGCAATAATAACAACATGACATACTTACTTTTCTATATCCCAAAAATGTTCCAATAAATGGTAACGGAGTTGGTCCAGGAACTCCCAACTTCTTGAATATTCCATATGGTAATATACCGTAGCTGTAACAATAAAATACAATAGGTAATAACAAGTAACATGCATTACTGTCTACATCAGAATTAGAGGCTTAACTTACTTGAAAATTCCACAAAAATGGTTCCGTTGCATAACATGTGGACGTCTATTATGCTGACTGTATGTGGTCATTGGTAACACTCTTAAGCTGTGTACACACGGGGGCGATAGGGGCTGAAATCGCTGGAAATATGGTCGCAGGCGACCATATTGCCAGTGATGAGAGTGTGCCCCCGCCGGGGGCACTCTCCCGTTTTCTGCCCCATTATAATCGCTGGTCGCAGGAGCTTGCTCCTGCGACCAGCTAATTACCTCTGCGGTACCGCCGGCAGAGGTTCCCTTTCATCAGCGACCATCTCTGGTCGCTGATGAAAAGGAGAAAACTGACCAATATATTGCTCAGCCATATATTGCTAGCAATATATGGCTGAGCAATATATCTCCCCCGTGTGTACGGGGCTTTATAGCCATTATATACAGTGTTCTCGCCAAGATCAATTTCACAGTCGCAACATCCATCTCATTTTACATGTCACGCGGCACTATACCACTCCAACGGGCAAAATCGAATTTACGCTAAACTTACATAACTGTGCCAGACACAGGAACAAAGATCCATAGGAGTATTTAGATCTGCAAAAATACATGTGGCCCCCTCCTGGGTTTGAACCAGCGATATGTCCCATAGCAATAGGGCTTATATGTCACATCTCCTGTTCATTACTTAAGTCAACATATTTTAAAAACATATTTATATATTTTAGCTATGGAGAATTAAGGTCTAACAAACTCCTAATTGTCCATATGATTGGATTGGGGAGAGGCAAAATATAGGGAGACCCGAAAAGAAAAAGTTTTATGCAATCAAGGTGGGAAAGTGTAAGTGCATTGATAAGGGTTTTAGTAAAACAGCTGAATCATATAACGTTACCAAGAGAGTCAGGGGAATTAGGAGGGATCCTGGATTGGGCAATGAGTTCACTCCCAATTTCAGAAAGCTCTAAGGATCCAGCATAAGATGACAGAGAGGAAGTTAAGGCCCCCATACACTGCAGTGACTTCCCCTCAGAGAAGTTGCAAGCATGCTCAAGGGCCGCCAGAGACCTTCCCAGGTGGCAGAATTGCATGTGATATATCGTATGTGGTTCTTTTGCATGTGATATACTGCATGCAATCCCAGCCAAGCCAGAAGAAATCAGCAGGGGCAACTCGGATGGTCCGATGAAATGCACACGGAACCTCGCATTGCATCAATCCCGCTGTCAGTCACCTGTAATATGGGCTCTTTTCCTGTGATTGATTGCTGCAATCAGAGGAAAAGAGCCTGAATTGCAGGTGCATCGCCCATTGTATGGGGGCCTTTGGAAATGCAAGAATACTTACCCTCCGGAGACCAGCGGTGGGGGCAGGAACGCTGCCGCTGCATTTTTAAGGTGATCTGCATATTCACAGTGGAGTCTAATGCTGTGTACACACGGGGGAGATATATTGCTCAGCCATATATTGCTGAGTAATATATGGCTGAGCAATATATTGCTCAGTTTCACCTTTTCATCAGCGACCAGAGATGGTCGCTGATGAAAAAGAAACTGCCGGGGGGAGCCCGGCAGTGGAAATCAGCTGGTCGCAGGAGCATGTTCCTGCGACCAGCGATCACCACAGGGGCAAAAACGGGAGCGCGCACCCGGCGATATATCGCCGGTGCACACTCCCATTGCGGGCAATATGGTCGCTCATCGACCATATTTCCTGCAATTTTGCACAAGATCGCCCCCGTGTGTACGCACCTTAAGCGCTCTAGAGTTCAGACTTCACAGCGTAGTGCTGTAATAATATTATACACTACATTTAACTCACCCTCCACCACCGCTGGCTTTTAGCTCGGGCTGGCAAAGAAAATATTACAAATATTTTTAAGGGATAATGCAGTCAAGTAATTGTTACAATATATGACTATGGGGAATACTAAAATTAGCAGTAGTAATTAATCGCTGCAAAAGGATTTGCTGGAGGCTATCCTATTAGCCCCGATAGCTGGAACTTATCCCCCAATGCCGACACTTATCGGGGATTGCTCTCACCTGCCACAGGCAGACAAAATCAAATTAGGGTCATTGTGTCACCAGCAAATTGTTAGATAGCCATTAGGTCAACATGCATTTAGGTCGACAAGTGTCTAGGTCGACAGGGTCATAAGGTTGACAGGGTCATAAGGTCGCCATGGGTTAGGTCGACAGTCAAAAGTCGCCATGGGTTTTTTCACTGTTTTTTGAGCCGACATGTGCTGACAGGTGGTATTTCATGACCTACCTACCATAATTTTGTGTACCCTACCATCCACTAGGGTGTGGTGGAAGAATAAAATAGTGTGTCGAGCATATCAAGGCACCAAGCCCGAAGCATGGCGAGCGCTTTAACCTGTGTCCATGTCGACTGTCGACATTTGGGTAAAACCCCATGTCGACCTTATGGCCCAGTCGACCTTCCTGCATGTCGACCTAATGACTGTTTAACAACTTGCTGGTGACCAACTGATCCACACCCAACCAAACATGTGATAGATGACCATTTATCCCCAATAAGTGTTGCACATATAAATTAAGTCTATGGCTTTTCAGACCTATTGGGTTTCTTGTGTGAGGTAATTTAAAAAATTGAAACACCCCTTACCTGTGCAAAGTTTTGATACAGTAGTTTACACATAATAACAAGTCATGTTGGAAGGTGTGATGTGCATGTTGGAATGATGTGCATGTTGGAATGATGTGCATCATGTAGATTGTAAGCTTGCGAGCAGGCTCCTCCGCTCCTACCTCTATGTCGGTCTGTTACTGCACAGTTTGTTTATTCACTGTTTCCAACTGTAAAGCGCAACAGATATAGGGCATACCTCCCAACAGAATAGGGCATACCTCCCAACATGACCCTCTCCAGGACGGACACATTGCTCTGTTTCTGGACTTTCCCCTTAATGGATGATTACTAGAGACAGGATTATATGCATTTGCATATTTGCATATGCATTCGCATATTTTGCCCATTCTCACTTGTTATTGCATATTTTACCTAAAATGTAGTGATGGTGCATATTTTAGGACCCACCACCTTTCCATCCACGAATCACAGCACTGATTTGCCCTCCTGCTGGCCAGGTAGTGGTAGAGTGTGCAGGCCGGGCCAATATGTCCGCAGTGTGGGGGACATTGCTCTAGGCTGCCAACCTATTTTAATAAAAGTCAGTCAGGGCGGGTTATGCCACAAAGCTCCTGAACCTTTGCCTGCCCCTGGCCTGGGACTTTGCGCCAGGAGAGAGACTTCTGCAGCAGAGGAGGTGGGCGGAAGGATTGTGACATCACGTGGCGCGGAGGAAACTCCGTGTCACCGTGAGTATGCGGCGCAGGGAGGAAGCCTTCCACTGCGCCGATTTCACATGCTATGTTGACATTTGATCCATCTGCGCTGGAGATGAGGGTCTGTGTAGTTGATAACAGAAGAGCCTAGGACGCTGCAGTCTGCTGTAGCAGCCTGGAAGAAAAAAAATCCTGTGTACAGCACTAAACATCTGCAGGTGCTGTGGGCCTATTTTGAGGTTTATTTGCAACTAATAGGATGCTGCTTTTTTAAATAAATAAGTTAAAAATGACTTTTTTTATTATTTAATGTAGCATATTTTAACACTTTTCATGCATATTTTAAGTATTTTTCATGCATATTTGCATGCATATTTCAAGCTTTTTATATTGCATATAATCCTGTCTCTAATGATTACCATCACTTGTGGTAAAACACCTTTCTAATAAATTAACCTGTTTGAAACAGGTGATGGTAATCCGATATTAAGAGGGAAGTGCAGGAGCAGAGCATTGTGTCCCTCCTGGAGAGGCTATGAAAACTGTAAGATTTATAGTGTACAACTGCAGTCACACCATAAATTATAATCACCGCTTGACAACTACTGAATATTATAAGTGCACAACATACAGTATATGTCTCAAATGTATTGGTATACTCACAGCAAAAGCAGCAACCACAATACAGCCAGCAGGATCCAGGTCCCTGGAGAGAGGTTTGGTATAAAATTCATGATGATTTTTCGTTACACTATGCCCAGTGTCACTTTGTTATACAGGCAGCCAAGCTCCTGTGTCCAGTCACCAGTGTGTCTCCAAGTGCGAGCACAGACAAAAGCATGAAGTGTAATAATGTACATTTCTTATCTTCTCCACTGCTCATTACTTCCTCCTTCCTGATTCTGAACATCAGTCACGTCACGTGATTCCGAGGGTTAGCCATAGCCAGCAGTGCTGTAATCCAATGTACGTAATTTTGTGTACTGTATGTTGTAACCCAGTGCAACCTGCCGAGTCACAAGACCTGACCTGGTCATAGAGTATAGTGCAAAGATATGTGGTAGCATGATGTCATGTGCTGTTAAATAGATAATATCAGGTTTCAATAGAAAACAGAAGCTGGTTTGTAGAATTGTACTCCGGGTCGGGAACACGACACACAATGCAGTCAGCCAGCAGGATCCCTGGATAAATGAATCCCTATGTTAACTATCTAGTAAAAATATATATTTTTTCCTTCTTTTGTTGCAGGCTGTAAAAAAAAATCTTGAAATAATGTGGTGCATGCTGCTTCTATGTGACATATGGTTAGATTGTGATGCAATAACAATTTATAATGTTGATTTTACCTTCATTCGGGCCTTAAATGTTTTTCTACAGAGAACTAGTATGATTTAAAATACGTATACAGTAATATCATACCCTCCAACATTTGAAGGGCAGAAATTGTTACACATTTAGGAAGGCGTCATCTCATCCCCAGGCACCCTGCCCCCTCGGCCCAGCAATTGCTGCAGCTCATGTCACATGGTGGCATGGTGGGCTGCTGGCATATTAAATAAGTATATTTGGTACTTACGGCGGCAGCGTTTCAGTCGCAGCAGCTTCGCTCGCCCACGCTACGGACTCGGTGGCTCATTACGCTTGCCGCGCAACTCCATGCCAACGTGGATAGTGGGGGTATGAACCAATTCACGTTGGCATGGACTTTATTTTAGATAGTTTTCTGAGCGCCGAACCTGGAAGTAGCGGTCGGCCATGCTGCCGCCGTGAAACTAAACAAGTGCCGTATATTTTATACTTATTTAATAAATAAATAATTAATAAATAAGTATATTAAATATACTTATTTAATATGCTAGCAGTCCACCAAGCCACCATTTGACATGAGCTACAGCAGGTGCACATGTCAGATGACAGAGTATAACAGAGTCAAGTGAGGAGATTTTATTTTTCAAAGTCAGTGCAGCCTTTGCATTACAGACACCCACAGCACTGAGGATTTGCCAACACCCTGCACTGCCGGAAAACCTGAACACGATAGTAGCGAGTCAGTTTGAGGTGCTTTCTGTATTGCAAATATACCCCCCCCCCCCTCCCCGTCACTGCAACGCCGGCATCCTTATGCTGCCCATTCCATCGGCACCCGCACTTTAAGAAGATTGCCGGCACTCCTGTACCGATGGCACCCTTTGCATTACAGACACCCACAGCACTGAGGATTTGCCAACACCCTGCACTGCCGGTGTTGGCAATATATATTTCCATTTGCTCATTATATAACAGAAGAATCTGGACAAAAAGAAATAATAAAAGAGGCAAGTGCCCATTTATCGACGATGATCGAATATTCAGTGTAATCTATGTGCGATGTTAGCGCCTAGCATCTCTATGCGATATGAGATCCTATTGCCTGAATATATGAACATGCACACGCAGGGCAGGGCCGGCAACATAAATCTTGGGGCCCGGTACACTGATATCTCTGGGGCCCCCCCAACGACACACCCAGATTTTAATAACATTGAATGTGTTTTTATTATTAGAAAAAAATGATCATTAATATTCACTATGTAATATAATAGGGCAGGGCAGATGGAGAGCGCAGCCATGCTTACATCCCCTGAGCCCCTCAGAGCCTTGGGGCCCCTCACAAGCTTGGGGCCCGGTACGAGTGTCCCCTTTGAACCCCCCTGTCACCTGCCCTGACGCAAAGGAGCCTGTCTCTTTTATGTGCTCAGTGAGCTGTTAGTGGGGGCGTCAGCTCATGTGCAGTCACAGCCGGACCCTACAGCTTAAAGGTGCCCATACACGGTGCATTTGCACCCCGTGCGATGCGATGCACACTCCCACAGGCATCTCATCGCACAGTACAAAAAGTATATGCTGCACATACTTTTTGTTATGCCTTCTGATCGCATCGCACGCAAATTGCATGCGTTGTGATGTGATGCAATCCAGCCCCTAACAGGTGTGATCAACACACCGTGTATGGGCACCATAACATTTCATAAATCGGGCAGCATCCATACTTACTCCATTCCTGGAAAGTTGCCTCTCCAGGAGAAGCCCAGAGAAGAGATCCAATGCTGCATGGCTGGTGGTGGGGACAAGGCTGATGTCACAAATCCCCGCCCACAATCCACACAAACGCTGTGATTTGCGTGTCCATAGGGAGAGGGCAGGGCTAAAATTATGTGATTTGCCTCATTTTAGTCCCACCTCATTTTTAGCGGCTCCAATGGTGCGGAGGCTTTGGGAGCATGCAGGAGATTTGCCCATCTTCCCGGGGGGGGGGCAGGGAGGGGGACCCAATTTTTGGGAGCCTCCCGGCCATGCTGGGAGGGTAGGCAAGTATGGCAGCATCGCATTTATAGAAACCTATGTGGTATATGGCTTCACAGCTAGTATCGGTGATACATACATGTCAGGGATAAATAATATTTTTGACTATCCCGAAAATGAAGAACATAGCCAGAAATATACAATGATAAATGAGCCCTAAAGTGTTTTTGGTGTTGTATTACAAATCATCAACAAATCACCACTTGTTGCAAATGATAAATGGGTTTCTAACCAATTGACTCTTTCAAATACATGACAGTTAGTAGCTAAGTGGCTGGAGCGCGGCGCTAATTATCATTTGTAATGAGCGATAACAAGATCACTGATTGATAAATCTGTCTCTATTTGCCTCTGAGTGGAGGACATTGATCTGAAATTTGGACAAGCCATTTTCACGGGGCCGTAACTAGATGTGTGCCAGCGGTGCCTTGCCCACAGCGCATCTGCGCTGCAATATTTAACTAAACTTCGGTTAATTGACTTGGCTGTATTTGTATTTATTTATACTAAAACAACAATCACTGTGAGCAACGCTGACATTTTTAGTAGATATTTTGAGGATCACTCACAGCGTCGTTGGCACTCATATGGTTAAAGATTCCAAGCAACTCTGGAAAACCTGAACACGATAGTAGCGAGTCAGTTTGCTTTCTGTATTGCAAATATACCCCTCCCCATCACTTCAACGCCGGTACCCTTATGCATCAAACTGAGTACACCACCGGCACACCTGTATTGCCAACACAGCCGGCGCTCCTGTACTGCTACCATTGTGCTCTTGTGGACACCACCAGCAACCCTGCACTGCCAACACCACTGACAGGATATCACTGACAGTGGTATCCTACAATGTATCCAAACCATCCCTGCTAATTGGATTGCTTCGGCAGAGCTGTGCTAATTGTATAACCCTTATGTACTAAGCCTTGGAGAGATAGAAAGAGGCCAGATATAAAGTACCAACCAACCAGCTCCTTACTACCTTTCTCAAACACAGGGTGTAATATGGCAGTTAGGAGCTGATTGACTGGTATCCATGTCCACTTTATCTCTTTTCAAGGCTTAGTACATAGGCACCTCACTTGCTTAATTATTCACACAATTCCACCATAAACATTAGGTTTAAATATGGGTTTCTCTTTAAGCATGCACAGACTATTTAAAAAATACACCCAACATATTTACTATGTTATTTTTAATATTAATTATATGTTTAAGAATTTTATACAAATAAATATATTTTTATACACTATCATACAATTTTACATAAAAATGGGTTCTACTTAAATGCTATGTTCTCTCTCTCTCTCTCTCTATATATATATATATATATATATACATATATATATATATATATATATATATATATATGCAATAAAGGTTGGCAATTTATAAAGGTACAGTATAATTTGGATTTAAACAGTCCTTTGTGGAGTTCAAATGAAGCAAGATCCATTGTAACAAATAGTTACACTGTAATAGTCACTGCCTATGGAGAAGATGAGGTATTTATGCTTTACAGCGCCTGTCCCACAGATGGAGCCTTTACAAATGTTGGACTGCATGCAAACTGGTATCCTGTGTTCTGTCCATTTGTTTCAATTCTGGCTTCTTATTAATCTTTATCCGATGAGCCACAAGCTGTCACGTCACTCTCAGTGGAGCCAAGACTTGTCAGTCGCAGGCACAAATGAGTTGGCTTTTTCTCAGCAGGTGTGCAGTTCAGCAAACTATACACCTACCCCCAGCAGTATACACCTAATAGAAATGATTGGTTATATGAATAATACATTTCTAGAGATTATTCTGATTCAAATCCAGAATCGTGCTCTTCCTCATTGTTGTCCTCGTCATTGTCTGTATCTGACTCTGAATCATTGTAGAAAGATATCGTTGCCTGGACTGGGAAGTTTCTTAATAAATCAGCAGCTTCTACATACGTTTGATCTAATGGCTTAGACTTGGGCCAAAACAGTCTACAAAAGAAAAAAAAGAAAACTATTATTAAAAGAGAAAACAAAGTATGATACATTGGGATTAGTAATAAACAGATATAAATGGGGATTCATTCACTAGGTCTACAAGCATTAGTTTGACAAGCATTAAGGTCAACGTGACGGAAGGTCGACATGACATTAGGTCGACACAAGCATTAGGTCGACATGGGCTAGGTCGAAAGTCAAAAGGTCGATATGGGGTTTTTCACTGTTTTTTGAGCCAACGTGCTGACAGGCGGTATTTCATGCCCTACCATCCACTAGGGCGTGGTGGGAGAATAAAATAGTGTGCCAAGCGTGCCTGGCTACGTCTCAGTGCCCATGTCGACTGCGTCAAAATTCAGGGTAAAAAAAGTGTAAAACCCATGTCGACCTTTTGACAGTCGACCTTCGCCATGTTGACCTAATGCTTGTGGCGACCTAATTACCTCTCGGCCTAATCCATGACAATCTTTCTGCATGTCAACCTTCAGTCATGTCAACCTTAATGCATGTCAACCTAGTGGTGTTGACCTGGTTGCTGTCTATCCAATGATCCATACCCATATATAGCATCCATTATAATATTGTATACAAATAGTGAATAGGGAACATATAAAGCTAAGAAAAAAATAAGAAAATGGCTGTAATCCTAATAACCAGAACAGAACTAGCAGCAGTTAGAATCCTATTCCAATTCTAGCAATCATGGTTATCACAAGGGTATACGGTCACCAGGTCGACCCTATTTATGTCGACCTGTATTGGTACACTTTGACAGTGTCTATGTCGACATTTTGACTGTTGTCCTTCCCATTGTCGACCTAATGCTTGTGTCAACCTTCCAACCCTGTTGACTGTCTAACCCTGCCTTTCTTGATGCTGAGCCTAAATTGAATGTGATTTTCACATAACATTTTGCATGTAGATAAGATGTTAAGGGACTGTAAGCCATTCAATATTTGTGACACATAACCTGAAAACTCCAGTTTCCAACATCTGTTTTTTTTGTTAAGTAAGTGCTGAAAATGATTATGGTAACTCAGTTACAGCCTTACCTTACAGGGTGGTTGTACTCAGCAGGCCTCTGTCCAGCTTGGGGAATTTCACACAGGCCTTGGGCATATGGCTAAAATAAAGAGAGGAACATGTTATCTCTACAACCTGTTTTTTACATTATTGAGTTGCACTGAGTGTTGTTCATTTTGATGAGCACTTATCATGTTGGTGTGAGAAAATATAAGCCATACAATGCCTAACGAGAGAACATGGTGTACATACACCAGGAAGGTTAGCCATAAAACCAGTTTACTGAATATTTTCTAAATCTGTACTGAGAGACATATTTTTGCCGACTTTATTATTTTTATTTAAATCTAAAATATTAGTAAAAAGTAGAAAGAAGTAGCATGCACAGGATAAAAAGGATAAAGGATTGCCAATGGGAATTCATAACTCTATCTCAGGTTAGATTCAAGTGACAATTCCACCATTTAGATGTAATGTAATGAATCACCTTAATAACTTATTAATAAACTTTTTTTAAATAATTTAAAGCCATGAAGGGTAAGTTGGCAATCATGTTTTGCACATTTGGGAGCCTTTAGAATAAGTATATATTCTTTAGGCCTATGGATATAATAATTTATAAGTGTTGATGAACCTATTGATACCCAATATTACTAATACAGTATGTTGCATAGTACTACAATATACCAAAGTATACAAGGTTCTATTATTCTTTTTTATTATTATTATTATTATTATTATTATTATTATTATTATTATTATTATTGTTGTTGTTGTTGTTGTTGTTGTTGTCTGTGAACATTTTTATTTATTTCTACAGCATCAAAAAGTAAATATTACATATCTAAAGTGTAAACATCATGATAGCAAAGTGAAAGGTTGTTACTTTACTTACTGTATTATAAAACTTCTAATATATATCTCTTAAGGTGCCCATACACGTTGCAATTTTATCATGCGTTTTGAACTTTAAGAGTTCAAAACGCATCGCATTGGTTAGAATAGCACAGTGTACCTGCCGGGATGCGATGCGCGGGTACAATATTGGGTACTTGTTTAGTTTCACGGCGGCGGCGGCCGAGCGTCTGAGTCCCCTTGCGGGGCTCGCTTCGCTCGCCCACGCTGCGCTCGCCACGCTATCTAAAATCAACTCTATGCCAACGTGGATAGTAGGGGTAGGAACTATCTACGTTTGCATAGAGTTAATTTCCTTTATTTTAGATAGTTTGGTGAACGCCGCACCCGGAAGTTCACGGCGGCGATGCTGCCGCCGTGAAACTAAACAAGTACCCAATATTGTATAGCACAAAAAGTATCTGCAGGCAGTACTTTTTGTGCTACATCGCATCACAACGCATCACTTTTGTAGTACTACAATGCGATGCCCATTAGGTAACTATAAACTTTTTAAAACAACTGCATCGCAACAGTACAGTACTGTACATCGCATGGCATCGCATCCCCTGTAAGTGCCAAAATCGCACGACACCTTGAAGTTCAAAACGCACAGCACGTTAAAATGGAAACGTGTATGGGCACCTTAAGTATAAATATATAGGACCAATCATTGAAATAATGCTACAAATAAACTAAAACCCCACAAAGCAACATGTACATAATTAAAAAGCATATTTTGGATGTTTTTGTGGTCGCTATATTTTTCCAACAACATTGGCCACAGTTAAAGCCAGATATAGAAGATTATCTCCTTCTTCATTGCTATATTGTATTTGATTAATTTGAAAATATTTCCTGATCATCTATGGTCAGTGTGGTGGTATGACGTCACAAGTAATTCTTACCAAGCTTTTTGATGACTTTTGTTGGCAGCTATTATGAATCCAGGGCCTCCAAAATAATGCACGCGGCCTGCAAATAATTTGAAAATAGAAAAGTTAAGCGGTATTGTGGTTTTTTGTACCAGTTATCGTTTGTTATTTCAACATAAACTCTACTGTTTAGGACTAGCTATAGTTTTAGTTATACATATTAATGGTTTTATAAGTGTCAATATTTGTACAAAATAAATGAATTAATAGAGAAATGGTAGAGGAAAAATAGAAATACAGCAACATTTTGCAACAAATTATATTAGTCAACATTGTTGCATATTATAAATGGTGCTCCAGCCAAGCAGCTCTTATTAAGTTGGGAGTTGATTGGCTGGATCACCATTTAAAATAAGATATACGTTTAAAAATGCATTGCATTTGTTAAATCAGCCCCAACAATGGTTCAAATATATCTGTAGCTACCAGTTGTAAAGGGTTTCACATGTATTATTAGCTGCCTTTAATTGTATTGTTCTCAGCAAGACATATGCAAAAGATTCTGCAATTTGATGTTTTAGTGCTATGCTAATTAAATGCCTTCATAACTATCACTAATTGTGTATATTATATAACACACATATTGTAGTAGTAGTAGTAGTAGTAGTAGTAGTAGTATTAGTAGTAGTAGTAGTTCCTTTGACACCTCCTTTCTATAAAAGTATTCATTAAATATATAAAATAAATGGTGCAACATACTGTATATATTAGTGTGCAAAGATGAAAGACTATATCAGGGCATGCTGGAACTGCTAGCCAGTTGCACAGCAGATGTAAGGTAACCCGTCCCCTCCCCCTACTCATTATTTTATTATGGGCTGACAGATATCTACTGTACAGTATTGCCATCTAAAATGAATTAAGGACTTTGCTAGTAATCCACGAAATTGCAGATTCATATACAGGTGTGTCTTTTAAATAGCTTTTAACACAGAGAAAAGTCCAAACTGCACCCCAGGCACGCTGCTGGTGGTGGTGTGTGCATTGCAGAAGCAGGATAATTACCGGCGCTCTCCTCTCCTGTCTGCTCTTCTGCTAGCCCGAATACATCCCACTGGGAAAGCTCTCCTGTCCTTGCAGCCATAGCAGTCTACTGCGAGTGCCGATAGCCCATGCCCTCCTTGTACATCAGTGTCCTTAGCCTCGGCCTGCTCCATGCTGCTACTAATAGTCTCCGTGCTCTTCTGCATTCATGTGTCCTAATGTCAGCCTCCGTCCTGTGCGCTTATATAGTCTATGGCCTGGACCAGCCCATTATTTACTTAGCCGATAGGCAGGTCATGGTATCACATAGAAGGGGGCCAGCAATCACCCCTGCTCAGACTCGTGCTGGCCGCCCAAATGGCCTGGGGAGAGATATGACAAGTAGGTGCTTATGACACCTCAGCAGGTCCATGCACAGGACAGCTCAGGCAGAACAGCATGGTCTATGATGGGATACACTGATACCTCTCCGCAGGCTGACCTTACGGTGTGACCCATCTGTATCTCTGACAGGTGACAGACTGGGCACCTCAGCAGCCCCCATTCCTGCCAATCATCCTGTATTCTCCATATACCCAGGGCCAGGGAAGCAATTACATAACGTGCATGGCTCTTATACAGATACTCTGCACAGCACACTACACAATATATTTGTAAGCACAAATGAGCAGCCCCAGTTTATGGCTTGGAATATTTAAAAGGGAACTTCAATGGTTTTGATGTGCCCTGGCTGATAACCTTTAGATGTTTGTAAACAAGGAGTCATGTCATCATAAACAACACTACACAGGGGAGCACACGCCAGGACTGGGAGCAGCTAGCAAAAGCCCTCTCTTTAAACTTTAAACTGTCCGGGATGAAAAGCTAGATAGGTTCACAGTTTAGATTACAATGTAACCGTAACCTACATCATGCTAATATATATATATATATATATATATATATATATATATATATATATATATATATATATATATATATATATATATATATATGGCATGCCATTCAAAGGGAGTTACTATGTTGCTATGTTGCACTTTGGTAAGTATTGCTGCGAGTAATGGGTTACGTGAATTGGAATCACTACTAGCTGTTTTGCTAAATGCTGATATAGGTACCTCAGGTTGGTGCTGAAATAACAAGACCTGAGAATATTTGTTTGTTTTACAGCACAATACAAATCTATGTAGCTCGTAGTGACCCTGGCTGTCACAGGCTCACAGCCATGGGGATAGGTGGCAGACTGTGACTGGGGAGCACATACTGCATCTGCCAGGCGAGAAGAGATTTATGTAGGGGCACATAAAGTGGTGGCTGGGGCCTGGCCCGTGTCTCTGACTTTCTCACCTCCCCCCAGGGCTGCACAAGATAAGAGGGCAGGAGAAGGGCATTTATCTGATGGAATGTGCTCACAAATGGCTCAGGGGGAGAACTGACAGGTTGGGGTTAATCAAAGATTAGTATGAGAATCACTGCACTGCCATATCTCTGAGCCCAAGACATCAATCCTTGCACGTTGGTAGCCGGACAAAAGTATGGTTATATTATGGGTATAACTAAGATGGACATATGCAACCCAGCTATTATTAGGTGTTAATAGGGTAATTTGCCTGTGAATACTATTTCTAAGCATGTGTCATTTGTAATTCAATTTATAAATAATGTGCATATCTATAATGGTTGTTTGCATATATGGCATATTTGAGTATTGAAAAGGAACCCTGGGTGGAATACATTCATTATTTGTTTTGTTAAAGACATTCCTTATGGCATATTAATACTATGATATAAGTTGTGATGCATTCTACCTGGGTGTGTACTGTTATACTGTAAATGTAGTATCATGGCAGTATACTCTGGACAGTATACTCTGTACACAAACGCTTCTCGACGGGTCTTGTGACGGATCGTGTGCACATTGGGCCTTAGGTACTCTTTACCTAGAAGGGCGCCCGCGATTAGAATCGCGGGCGTCGGGAGTAAAAAATCGCGGGCATCGCGGGTAAATCGCGGGTACATAAAAACGGGTGCCCGCGATTTTCCCATAGGGAACAATGTTAAAAAGGATGATTGACCGCAATTTTACATTCAATGCTTCAATGGCCGCGATTTGGCCATAGGAATCAATGTTAAATGGACTACAGAGCCCAAATAGGCACAATTAACACTTAAATGTCCCCCCAAATTTTTAACGCCACTCCACGATCCACGCCAACCCGAAGCGTGGCGAGCGCAGCGAGCCCGCGAGGGGCGGCGGTACGCGTCCTCTGACCTTTTCATGCCCTACAATCCACGTCGGCGTGGAGTTGAGAATAGAATAGTGAGGCGAGCGCAGCGAGCCACCGAGCCCGAAGCGTGGCGAGCGCAGCGAGCCCCGCGAGGGGACGCGGATACCTTCACAGGTAAACGCGTCCCTTTGCGGGCTTCACAGGTGTCCGCGTCGCCACGGACACCTGTGAAGCCCGCGAGGGGACGCGTATAACTGTGAAGGTATCCGTGTCCCCTCGCGGGGCTCGCCACGCTTCGGGCTCGGTGGCTCGCTGCGCTCGCCACACTATTCTATTCTCAACTCCACGTGGATAGTAGGGCATGAAAAGGTCGGAGGACGCGTACCGCCGCCCCTCGCGGACTCGCTGCGCTCGCCACGCTTCGGGTTGTCGTGGATCGTGGGGTGGCGTTAAAAATTTGGGGGGACATTTAAGTATTAATTGTGCCTATTTGGGCTCTGTAGCCCATTTCACATTGATTCCTATGGCCAAATCGCGGCCATTGAAGCATTGAATGTAAAATCGCGGCCAGCACTAAATTTAACATTAAACCCTATGGGAAATCGCGGTGATCGCGGGCATCGCGTCGCGGCCGTTAATGTACTGCCCGCGATGCCCGCGATCACCGCGATGGGCGCCCTTCTAGGTAAAGAGTACCGGGCCTTATTCTAGTTCACTTTTTCTGACAAAATCCTTCTTAGATGGACAAAACCATGTGCACTGCAGGGGGCAGATGTAAAATGTGCAGAGAAAATTAGATTTGGGTGAGTTATTTTATTTCTGTGCAGGGAACATACTGGCTGCTTTATTTTTACACTGCAATATAGATCTCACTTTGAAGTAAAACCCCACCCAAATCTAATTCTCTCTGCACATGTTACATCTGCCCCACCTGCAGTGCACATGGTTTTGTCCATCTAAGAAGGATTTTGTCAGAAAGAGTGAACTAGAATAACCCCCATTGTTCTAGTAATGATGCGCGGTCCTGCGTGATGCGCGTCTGATCCTCTGGCTTGCATTGCTGTCATAAGCAGGTCATATGTGCTATTTAAGCTATTACATATGAATTGTGCTGTCTGTTTAGAAAATATTGTAGACTTTTATTTATTCTTTTGGTACTTGTTTCCTAGCACGGCCACCCCGATTTCCATCGGGGTGGTTGTGTCGGAAAAATTGCGTCGGTCGCATCGCATGCGATGCAACCGACGCGACCGACCCGATTTTTTAATTGAATCAAATGTGAATAGGGTCCCTGGGACCCGATTTTACATTGGACTTAATGTAAAATATTCCCTAGACCCCCAAATTTTACAACGTAAACCCCACCCCATGATAGACGCCAACCCGAAGCGTGGCGAGCGTAGCGAGCCCACGAGGGGCGGCGGTGCGCGTCCTCCGACCTTTTCATTCCCCTACTATCCACATCAGCGTGGAGTTGAGAATATAAAGTGTGGCGAGCGCAGCGAGCCACCGAGCCCGAAGCGTGGCGAGCGTACGCGTATAACTACACAGGTATACGCGTCCCCTCGCGGGGCACACTGCGCTCGCCACGCTTCAGGCTCAGTGGCTCGCTGCGCTCGCCACACTATATATTTTCTCAACTCCACGCCGATGTGGATAGTAGGGGAATGAAAAGGTCGGAGGTGACGACGGGCCATATATAATGTGAAATGGGTCATATTGGCCCATTTCACATTTTTCACATTTTTTACTATGTGAGATGGACTTAATCAAGTCCATCTCATCTTGTGCCATTATAATGGCACAAGACCGACGCGATGCTCCCGATTTCAATGTTAAAACATATTTTAACATTGAAGCCTATGGCAAAATCGGGGGCGTCGGTCGCGTCAAGGCCAATGTTAATGGTCCCGACCGACGCGATGCCCACGATTTTTTCTTTGCCGGCAAAATGGACCTGATTTCAAAGGAAATCGGGTCCATCGCGGGCATCGTGTACCTTAACTTAAAGGTACACGATGCCAAAGATTGTGGCCGTGCTAGGAAACAAGTACCATTCTTTTTTTTTTTTTTCGCAGTGATGTCATACAATACTGCTGATTAGCCAATGGGCTGAGTGTTGTATTTTGCCATTGTACAGAAGACGATAATTTGCAAGGTACATTAAAATTGTTTATCTTTTCAAATGTGCTGCACTATGATCGTCTTCCGTTTTATGGTCACCATTAAATCCCCATTCTAGGCCAGACCAGTCTTTTCCAGAATTCACCTGGAACCTGCTGTGTTCTCTTACACAGAGGGCAATACCAAAACCATCAGGTTGATGTATTTATATTAACCTCACATGTATGGTGTTTCACATTGTTAAATACCATGTCCATATAAAACTAAGTGGACATCTGCAGCAAGGGCTGGTGGCCTGAAAGCAGTGATATTTGTTATATCTCCGGCTTTGTGCATTACAATATTTTAGAAATACTAAGCTCAGTCCTTCATGATCTTATTAAGCACAGAATTGATTAAAAGAAAAAATCTAGGCCCTTAATGAAGATCATCAGAAGGCATTTAGATTCCAAATGTCCATTACTGGTTACTTGACAGAGAGCTGAAATTATATTTACCAATTGATGATGGGTATATGCTCTTGACAGTACAGAAGTAATGTTATTGGTTCAGTCAGAGCCAGATTAAAAATGGGGCAGATGGAACTGCAGCTCAATGCCTCCACAAAAAATAGGCCCATGACACCATGATGATCACCAGACAGACCCCAGCTGGCCACATGGTTGGCCAAAAATCATGTCCAACAGCACAAAAATACACAATCCTTAAATGGGGGAAACGCGTGTCCTTGGTGGTCCAGGACTCCACTTTACCAATCCTAAGTATCGACTATACATCACTATATTTCTTTATATTTTCCATGTAACTATTTGTTATACTCTGAAGATATTACGACTTTGACTTTTAGATACTTTTCTATTATCTAGCAGGGTTAGAATTACTTTTGATACTCTATGCAACTTTTGCATTGTGATATAAAATAGTGCAATAATCTGTGATTTTTAGTGATTTACACCAGGCTTGGTGTGTAAACATGATGCTTAGTTTGAAATATTGTGTATAAATACTGCATATTACTACTCTTTACTCTGAGCATGACTTTATTTGTGCCAGACCTTTGGTCCACTCCTGCAATGGTTTACTAACAGAAGTGGAGAAAAAGGTCTAAAGGCTCCCATACCTTTGGCCGACTTGTCCGAAGGACAGATCAGACCTAATTTCCCCTGAGTTCCCCCGGCAGCTGCCCGGGAGAGCTCACTACGATGTGGCACTGTATGTGCCATTTTTTACATGTAATAAATTACATGCGATTTATCCCATGTAAAATTCCCGGGGAGCTGCGGGGCAGGAGAAAAAAAATACCTGGGCAGTGTGGGGTCAGCGTGGGGTCTGCGTCAAGCGCCTGGGGGCTGTGGGTGCAGCGGCGGAGCAGGCAGTCCGCAGTTTCTTGAAAGCGCTGAGTGAGCAGACATTGCGGACAGCGGCAGCAGAATTTGAAAATTCAGAAGATAGGCTGGTCGCTGATTGGCTGAGAGCAGCAGCTAGGCATTTGCCTAGGGCGCCGGCACCTGGAGGGCGGCAGTTCTCCCCTCACCCCCAGCATGTGCATATAGCTGGCGGCGTGTCAGCCAATCAGCGTGCGGCAATTGTTTTCGAACCCAGAAGCGCTTCCCACGCCGCCGCATAGCGCTAGTTATTCTCTATTCACTGCAGGGACCCTGCCACCGCCAGCAGCAGCTTTATACACAGTGACAGCGCCGCAGGTACCCCCGCGGCACGGACACCCCTGCCCGCTCCAGCACCACTAGCGCTATGCGGCGGCGCGGGAAGCGCTTCTGGGTTTGAAAACACTTGCCGCACGCTGATTGGCTGAGATTCAGCCAATCAGCGTGCGGCAAGTGTTTTCAAAATCAGAAGCGCTTCCCGCTCCGCCGCATAGCGCTAGTTATTTTCTATTCACTGCAGGGACCCCGCCACCGCCGCCGACAGCAGCTTTATACACAGTGACAGCGCCACAGGTACCCCCGCGGCACGGACACCCCTGCCCGCTCCAGTACCTGCCCGCTCCAGCACTGCAGGGACGCCGACGCCGCCAGTTTTATAATACAGGTACCACCAGGGGCGGATTGGCACACCGGGAAACCGGGCCGTTTCCCGGTGGGCCGGCACATTTTAGAGTCATAGCGGCCGCCCACCCTCCCTGGCTGGGCCGCGGCCCACCAAACCGCCATCTCCGCGGTTACCGGCCGCGGCCGCAGCAAAATGCCCTGATTAAACATGGCCGCGGCTGTGGCCGAAGTTGAAATGGCCGCGGGAGGGCTGGTGCGCATGTGCGGCCGCACACAGCACCTCCCGCGGTGCTTACGGCCCGATTAACACACTTCCGGCTTTCACAGCGCCCCCCTCCTCCCCGCCAGCGGAGCTCTAAAGCCGCGCAGAAATGTATGTGAGCGGCTGCAGGGAGAAAGAAGTGCAGATTCTTCAGTACTGTCCACAGCTGTGTCTGCTTTCATTGCCGCTTTGAGTAGAGCGGCAATGAAAGCAGACACAGCTGTGGACAGTATTGAAGAATCTGCACTTCAGGGCGATGGTTACTGTTGGGGATGAGAAGCAGGGTCGGGTGCCGGGCTCGGGGAATCAGCAGCCAGAGGAGCCGGGTGACAAGCAGAGCAGGCAGGGATCGAGTGTGTTCCTCACTTGATTTGTATGCCTGGGGGCTCCACTCTACACTCTCCCTGAACAGGCTGCTGCTGAACTTCCTGTGTCAGAAGAATGAAGCTCCAGTTCTATAAAGGTAGTGGCTGAGGGCATGATTCATCGGGGTACTGACAGGTAATGCACTTCCACTGTACAGTGTGTTTGTCACTGTGTGTGCATGTTAGTTTGCCCTCCCCTGCCCATTTCAATGACAGCAGCTGTAATGGGGTGCTTTCAGCCAGGACCCTGACACTGCAAAATGGCACCTAGCTGCTCTGAGATTACCATCCCTGGCCCCACTGCCCTAATGTACACCATAATTCTCCTCTCTCCTGCTCATCCACCCACCCACTATTCCTCCTCTCTATTGCTCTCCCACTATTCCTCCTCTCTATTGCTCTCCCACTATTCCTCCTCTCTCCTGCTCTCCCACTATTCCTCCTCTCTCCTGCTCTCCCACTATTCCTCCTCTCTATTGCTCTCCCACTATTCCTCCTCTCTCCTGCTCTCCCACTATTCCTCCTCTCTCCTGCTCTTCCACCCACTCTTCCTCCTCTCTCCTGCTCTACCATCCACCCACTATTCCTTCTCTCTCCTCTTATTTCTCCCACTATTTCTCCTCTCCTTTCTTCCACTAATCCTCCTCTCTACGGCTCTCCCACCTTTGCGATAACATTGGGACTACACCCATACTCCCGTATCTTGCCACACTAGTAACCATGCTCCCCCAATTACAGTGCCCCCCCTGTCATTTTTATCTGGATCATGCATTAAAGTACAGTAGTCAAAGAAGGAGGGGGCAGTTCAGACTGGAGGAGAAAAGGGGAGGCCATCCTTTAAGGCAGTGGTTCCCAACCCTGGTCCTCAAGTACCCCCAACTGTGCACGTTTTCCAGGTCTCCACACAGAATCACAGGTGACATAATTAGCTCCACCTGCGGATCTTTTAAAATGTGTCTGAATAATGAGTGCACCTGCTGGGTGACCTGGAAAATGTGCACTGTTGGGGGTACTTGAAGACCAGGGCTGGGAACCACTGCTTTAAGGGACAGTTTCTGCAGGGCAGGCATGCCACCTGCATTTCCTCTGCCACAGTGCAGCCCACCTTCCCATATAATCTGCTTGATCCCTTCCCCCATCCCAGAGCTGTCATATGCTTTGATACAGGCAGAATGGGGCTCTGGGCATGGCCAGCGGTTAGATGATGTGTCTGTAACCAACTGCGTCTCCATGCTTTGTGAGTTATATTTCAGCTAACAGTATAGGTTCAGCAGGCAGAAGCTGGGTTCCCGGGGGATGTGGGCTACAGGCAGGGTCAGGGCACAGCATGCTGCAGACTTTGGCCACTCAGCTGGAGGGAGTGGAGACGGCGAAAAAATCGCTTTCCTGCACAAGCTGTAATGTCACTGTAGTGTAGCATTTAAAGTGTAGTGATATAGTGCTGCATATTGAGGGAATGTACTGTAGTGTAGAGGAGTGGGGGCAATGTACTGTAATGTAGTGATTTATTTCAGTGTAGAGATATAGGGCCTGATTCTGGTTGGCTTAGACTTGCGGAGTCAGTTCCTAGACCTGGGCGGGCGGCTGACGTCCTGTGGTGGGAGGCAGGTTGGTGGGGGCCTAAAACATATGTTTGCACCTGGGCCTACTAGACATTAGTTCCGGCACTGAGTGCTGTGTAGGGAGATCGGTGCTGCTGCTGTGATCTGTGCGGTGCTGGTAGGTAAGGGTTGCTGTGCAGGAAGAAGGGTTATGGGTTAGGGGTGCTGACATGCTGAGAGAGGTGTTGGTTGCTGTTCTGTGCTGGAACAGGGGTGGTGAGTGTGGCGAGATGACATACAGGAATGGGTGCTCTGCTGTGATCTGTGCTGTGCTTGAAGAGGGGTTTTAAATGAGGGGTGCTGTGCTGGGTGAGGGGTGATGGATGCTACATAGTAAGGGGAGAGTCTGGGGTCCTGTGTTGTGAGGGTAGACTATGCCGTATAGAATGCCTTCTGTGGTAGGGCTGTAAGGGACTTTACCCTAACATCCCCCCGTCATTTAGGTGCTTATTTTTTTTAAATCTAGTTTAAGCTGGGAGCTGACACCAGAGACGGGAGCCGGGGTCTGAACCTTGCGGGAGCCAGAAGCAGACTGCTAGAGACGGGAGCCTGACCCTCAAAGCTGCTTGAAGCTGACACCAGAAACAAGAGCCAGGAGCTGAGGTATGAACCTTGCACTAGCCAGAAGCTGACATCTAGAAGCAGGAGCCTGGAGATGGGATCTGACCCTCGCAGCTGCCGGGAGCTGGCAACCAGAAGCGGGAGCCGTGCAGCAGCCTGGAGCTGACAGCCGGAGGTAAGTCTAGCGCAGCTTAGGATGTGGCAGTATGGCCCTCTACCTCACAAGCTGCTTCACACCACACTTGCACCAATGTTACATAACTCCATCTTTCTCTCTCTCTGACTCTCCCTTTCTATCTCTATCCACCCCTCCGTCACTCTTTTCCTTTCTCTCCCTTCCTTTACACCTGATTTCTCCCTCCTCTATTTCTCTTTCCTCTCCTTCTCTCCCTTCTCTCTCTTTTTCTCTCTCCCTCTCCTCCTCCCCCTTCTCTCTCTCCATCCTTAGCCTCTCTATCTCCCTCCATCTCATCCTCTCTTCCTTTGTCTCTCCCTCTCCATTTCCCTCCACCCCTCTCTTTCTATCCCCCTCCTTTCTCCCCCCCTCTTACCCTTCTCTCCACCTCTCTCCCTACCCATTCCCCTCTACCCCCCCTCCACCCTTCCCCTCTTACCCCCCTTCCCTTCTCCCCCCCCCCCCCCGTCCCCTCTTTCCCCCCTCCTCCTTCCCAACTATCTCTTTCTGTCACCTCTCTTTCTCTCCTGTCATCCAATGCCTCTACCTGCCATCCTCTGTCACACATTGCCTTCTCCTGGCATCATCCACTTACTACCTCTTTTACTCTCTCCCTGGGGTCACCCACTGCTTCTCTCTATCACCCTTTGTCTCTCTCTGTAAACCACTGCCACTTTATCTCCCATTATCCGTCCCCATCGTCCACTACATCACCCTCTACCTTTCCCCAGTGTGACTGTCACTATCTCCCCATTTCCCTCTCTCCTGTTGGTCTCTGACTTTTTTAGACATCACTCTTTGCCTCTTCCTGTTACCTTTTCACTGTCACCCACTGCCTCTCTACATCATTCCCTTTGAGACCACACCATTGTAAGGCCATGGCCACTGTTTCAGTTTTTTTACTGTTTGCACTGGGAGCCGAATTGCCAAGAAACAGTCCAATTGTTTTTGGCTGGGGGGATCAAAATTTCTAGTTATGCCACTGAAACCCCCCCCACACACACAGCCTAACCCTAACCATACTCGCACCCCTGCGGCCTAACCTTAACCCTACTCATATCCCTCACAGGCCTTACCCTAACTAAAAAAAACACACAAACACAGCCTAACCATACACCCCCTGCAGCCTAAACCTACTTCTACACACAACTCAGCCTAACCCTAATAATAATTCCCTGCAGCCTAGCTACAACCATACAAATACCCCATTGCATATCTCTAACCCAGAAAACTAGCTAAATGCCTGGGGGCATGCACCCTAAGCCTAGACTCGGCTCAGCTTCACCCCTGCTTCCCACTATTGCTCCCCGCCACTCCCCTTATCCACACTACTACTACTCCAGCCTGCCCCTGCTTCCCACTACTGCTCCTAGCCTGTCCCCTTATCCACACTACTACTACTCCATCCTGCCCCTGCTTCCCACTACTGCTCCTAGCCTGTCCCCTGTGGGGGGCAAATTGATTATTTTTTCCATATTGGGGGTCAGGTATGTTTTTTTTTTCCTGCTGGTGCAAATGTGTTTGTATTTTCCTGTGGGGCCGGTCCATATATTTGGTGCACGGCCATGCACCAGGGCAGTGTAACTGCATTAACATATAGCTGCAGATGCAACTGCAGAAAAAGTTGCAAGAAAGGCCGCAACTGCATGCAACCTGAAATTCTACCCTATAAGTAGACACCGCCCCCTTTTACAGACCCCACCCCCTCAGCAGACTCCACCCCCATTAGGGCTGCTGCCATAAATTTCCCGGGCTGGTTTTCCATCCCAATCCGCCCCTGGGTACCACCCACACCCCGGGGCACCGGGTTGCCCCCACCCCGACTCGCCTGGGGCGCTCCAGTGTCTTGCACCGGCCCTGCGGCCGGCCTATCTTTTTGTCCGCAGTGACCACTTGCTCAGCGCTTCCCTGACACTGCAGACTGCCCGCTCCACCGCTGCACCCACAGCCCTCAGGCACTTCATGCAGCCTTGGTCCTCACGCTGCCCAAGTATTTTTGTTTTCGTGTGGACTGCCTGCCCTTGTGCGACCCTGCTACCCACAACCCCCGGGCGTTTCCTGCTGCCCTTCACACCTATGAATCGGACCAACACATTGTGGGTGCTAAAAAGCACCAGCGAT
Organism: Crinia signifera; assembly: GCF_055691185.1. Classification (NCBI taxonomy): domain Eukaryota; kingdom Metazoa; phylum Chordata; class Amphibia; order Anura; family Myobatrachidae; genus Crinia; species Crinia signifera. The sequence continues at coordinate 189,855,513 of NC_139219.1, forward strand.
GTGCAGCTGATGGGTCCAATCCGACGGATTGAAGCTGCAGCTGGTTCAATCTGTAGGGTCCGACCCGATGCGCGGTCCTGTCAAGCAGCCGATTCTGGCAGAGTTCTCGGCCCGATCCATCGGAATCGGCCTAAATTAGCCCAAATCGGATAAGTGTATGGGCACCTTTAGACATAACAGCAGATCTTGATGACTTTTTCTGTCATTTCCTTCACCTCTGATCTCCAGCCTAGTGCTCTCATCCACCAGTTGACTGCTATCATAGCACACAGGTTGAAAGTAGAAACAGATGAAGAAGCAAGTAAATTATATCATATCTATAAACCTCTCATAATAGCCAGTCAAGGTCATATAGCTACATAAATTAAGAGACAAATGTGGTAGGGAATATAGATTGTAAGCTCCACTGGGGCAGGAACTGATGCATCATTAAAATTCAGCACTATTAAGGCTCCTACACACATGATGATATTTAAGGTCCATACACACTGGGCGACTATGCCCAGCGTGTATGGACAGAGATGATGACAATCACCGCTGCGGGGAAAGCCGCTCAGTGCATACACACTGAGCGGCTTTCCCCCTACCCGGCGTGGACAGAGGGGGCAGGACGGCGTTGCATAGCGCAGAGCTATGCAAAGTCGTCCTCAAAGCCACTCATCTGCTGGTATTACCAGCAGATGAGCTGCCTTCCTGGCGATGATGCGGGAGCGCAAAGCAGTGCTCACCGCTGGGGCATACACACTGGGTGGCTTTGAGCTGAAAGACGCTCAAACAGACTGTTTTGAGTGGCTTTCAGCTCAAAGTCGCCCAGTGTGTATGGGCCTTAAGGCATTTTGTAAGCGACTTTACTAAGTTTGGCTAAGTCGCTTAGAAAATGCCCCTACATCAGTGTGTGTGTGTGGGGGGGCCATAGAAACAGCAATGTGTGTCCCTGCGTGTCGCTATCGCTGGCCGAGATTTGTAGTCAGTGAGCACAAATCTCGCTGATCGTCAGTGTTCTCCCCGGAGAACACCCATCACTGAAAACTCATGCTGTGTGTGAGCTGTCAGCGCTGTGTGCTGAGCAACCTAGCGGTTCCAGAAAGCCCTACACATTGGCATGTGTGTAGGGCCCTTTACCTAGCTTGTGTTTAACAGGATTGGTACCTATCTGCAATTGCAAATCACAGTGATACATTCCACCATTACCAGTACTGTCATACTATTATTAATATTATTATGCACATGGCACTTTGTCATATATTTTATATATCATGTACTCAGTACTCACCGCTCATACACACTGGGTGACTTTTGAGCTGAAAGCAGCTCAATTGACAAATTGAGCTGCTTGATGATCTGTCTGGTGATCATCATTGTGTATAAATACTGCATATTACTACTCTTTACTCTGAGCATGACTTTATTTGTGCCAGACCTTTGGTCCACTCCTGCAATGGTTTACTAACAGAAGTGGAGAAAAAGGTCTAAAGGCTCCCATACCTTTGGCCGACTTGTCCGAAGGACAGATCAGACCTAATTTCCCCTGAGTTCCCCCGGCAGCTGCCCGGGAGAGCTCACTACGATGTGGCACTGTATGTGCCATTTTTTACATGTAATAAATTACATGCGATTTATCCCATGTAAAATTCCCGGAGAGCTGCGGGGCAGGAGAAAAAAAATACCTGGGCAGTGTGGGGTCAGCGTGGGGTCTGCGTCAAGCGCCTGGGGGCTGTGGGTGCAGCGGCGGAGCAGGCAGTCCGCAGTTTCTTGAAAGCGCTGAGTGAGCGGACATTGCGGACAGCGGCAGCAGAATTTGAAAATTCAGAAGATAGGCTGGTCGCTGATTGGCTGAGAGCAGCAGCTAGGCATTTGCCTAGGGCGCCGGCACCTGGAGGGCGGCAGTTCTCCCCTCACCCCCAGCATGTGCATATAGCTGGCGGCGTGTCAGCCAATCAGCGTGCGGCAAGTGTTTTCGAACCCAGAAGCGCTTCCCACGCCGCCGCATAGCGCTAGTTATTCTCTATTCACTGCAGGGACCCTGCCACCGCCAGCAGCAGCTTTATACACAGTGACAGCGCCGCAGGTACCCCCGCGGCACGGACACCCCTGCCCGCTCCAGCACCACTAGCGCTATGCGGCGGCGCGGGAAGCGCTTCTGGGTTTGAAAACACTTGCCGCACGCTGATTGGCTGAGATTCAGCCAATCAGCGTGCGGCAAGTGTTTTCAAAATCAGAAGCGCTTCCCGCTCCGCCGCATAGCGCTAGTTATTTTCTATTCACTGCAGGGACCCCGCCACCGCCGCCGACAGCAGCTTTATACACAGTGACAGCGCCGCAGGTACCCCCGCGGCACGGACACCCCTGCCCGCTCCAGTACCTGCCCGCTCCAGCACTGCAGGGACGCCGACGCCGCCAGTTTTATAATACAGGTACCACCCACACCCCGGGGCACCGGGTTGCCCCCACCCCGACTCGCCTGGGGCGCTCCAGTGTCTTGCACCGGCCCTGCGGCCGGCCTATCTTTTTGTCCGCAGTGACCACTTGCTCAGCGCTTCCCTGACACTGCAGACTGCCCGCTCCACCGCTGCACCCACAGCCCTCAGGCACTTCATGCAGCCTTGGTCCTCACGCTGCCCAAGTATTTTTGTTTTCGTGTGGACTGCCTGCCCTTGTGCGACCCTGCTACCCACAACCCCTGGGCGTTTCCTGCTGCCCTTCACACCTATGAATCGGACCAACACATTGTGGGTGCTAAAAAGCACCAGCGATGTGCAGCTGATGGGTCCAATCCGACGGATTGAAGCTGCAGCTGGTTCAATCTGTAGGGTCCGACCCGATGCGCGGTCCTGTCAAGCAGCCGATTCTGGCAGAGTTCTCGGCCCGATCCATCGGAATCGGCCTAAATTAGCCCAAATCGGATAAGTGTATGGGCACCTTTAGACATAACAGCAGATCTTGATGACTTTTTCTGTCATTTCCTTCACCTCTGATCTCCAGCCTAGTGCTCTCATCCACCAGTTGACTGCTATCATAGCACACAGGTTGAAAGTAGAAACAGATGAAGAAGCAAGTAAATTATATCATATCTATAAACCTCTCATAATAGCCAGTCAAGGTCATATAGCTACATAAATTAAGAGACAAATGTGGTAGGGAATATAGATTGTAAGCTCCACTGGGGCAGGAACTGATGCATCATTAAAATTCAGCACTATTAAGGCTCCTACACACATGATGATATTTAAGGTCCATACACACTGGGCGACTATGCCCAGCGTGTATGGACAGAGATGATGACAATCACCGCTGCGGGGAAAGCCGCTCAGTGCATACACACTGAGCGGCTTTCCCCCTACCCGGCGTGGACAGAGGGGGCAGGACGGCGTTGCATAGCGCAGAGCTATGCAAAGTCGTCCTCAAAGCCACTCATCTGCTGGTATTACCAGCAGATGAGCTGCCTTCCTGGCGATGATGCGGGAGCGCAAAGCAGTGCTCACCGCTGGGGCATACACACTGGGTGGCTTTGAGCTGAAAGACGCTCAAACAGACTGTTTTGAGTGGCTTTCAGCTCAAAGTCGCCCAGTGTGTATGGGCCTTAAGGCATTTTGTAAGCGACTTTACTAAGTTTGGCTAAGTCGCTTAGAAAATGCCCCTACATCAGTGTGTGTGTGTGGGGGGGCCATAGAAACAGCAATGTGTGTCCCTGCGTGTCGCTATCGCTGGCCGAGATTTGTAGTCAGTGAGCACAAATCTCGCTGATCGTCAGTGTTCTCCCCGGAGAACACCCATCACTGAAAACTCATGCTGTGTGTGAGCTGTCAGCGCTGTGTGCTGAGCAACCTAGCGGTTCCAGAAAGCCCTACACATTGGCATGTGTGTAGGGCCCTTTACCTAGCTTGTGTTTAACAGGATTGGTACCTATCTGCAATTGCAAATCACAGTGATACATTCCACCATTACCAGTACTGTCATACTATTATTAATATTATTATGCACATGGCACTTTGTCATATATTTTATATATCATGTACTCAGTACTCACCGCTCATACACACTGGGTGACTTTTGAGCTGAAAGCAGCTCAATTGACAAAACTGAGCTCAAAATTGCCCAGTGTGTATGTATGTTCCTTAACAGCGAGACAGGTACCAGGCAAAACCACAAACCTCTCCCTACTGCCAACATCTGACATGTTATTGCTTTACTAAATGTTATAAACTGTATTTTTTTTTTTACACACTTGTCTGTATCTCAGCACTTTGCATCATTGTGTTCACTTTGTATATCAACATTGTATTTGGAAGGAGATGAATATATTTTAAACTAACCAATAAAGATGTAATATTTAAAAAAAAAATGCAATTATTTCAGAAGCAGTGCCCCATAGAAAAGAGTCTTCTTTCCCTCCTGTACCCATGCTGATAGCCTTAGGACTCTAGGGAGCGCCACCAACCAAGTTATCATAAAAGGTATGTCATATAGATTCAGTCAGAATTGGTATACTATTTATTTATTTATTTATTTACAGGTTCTTATATAGCGCAGCAGATTCCGTTGCGCTTTACAATAGTAGACAGTGATAAAACAAACTGGGTAACAACATACAGACTTGGAGGTAGGAGGGCCCGGTCTAGCTCAGTGCGAAATTACTTACTTAACTCCTTGAGTGGTAGGTTTTGCTGGGGCAGGACAAACTTACCAGGTTTGTCCTGCCCCAGCAAAACCCACCACAGTTGGAAGCCAGGCCCTCCTCCCTCACCTCTGCTCCGGGGTTAATACGCCGGAGCTTCCCTGCCGCCGCTGTCCCGGCTGCCTTAACCACTGGCCTGTCACATTCAGCAGTGACGTCGGCGGCAGGCTGGGGCATGTTTGTGGCGGCTCGGGAAGACTCAGGTGCCTGAGCGCTCCCGAGTCCCCCCGAGCCGCCCCAAACATCCCCGAGCCTGCCGCCTACGTCATTGCTACTAAAAGTATGGCGGCAGGTGGCTGGGGGAGCGGGGTTAGAAGAGCTCCGGCGTGCGATCGCCGGAGCACAGGTGATGGGAGGGTATGGAGACTGACTTGTGGGGGGGGGCTCTAGAGGTGCTGCGCCAGTGGTGCACACCTTGACACCACTGGCGCGCACCTATTTCACATTTTCCAGGACAGCCCGCTGCTCCAGTGCAGCTGAGCCTGGAAAATTTCCAGGCATACCACTCAAGGAGTTAAGAGGTGATGTTGTTCATAACAACCAATAAATCATATAATGGATATAACTTCTCTATTGCATCCTAGAAAATGATAAACAAAATCTGATTGTCTAACGATTAATATGGTTTCTGTAGGTTACTGTATACTGTGATAAAGTAACCATTGTATGCACCAAAGGTACAATCTATGAAAGTTTCCCTGGAGTCCACAGTAATATAATTAAATAGCTGGGCAACGCCTTCTGGCAGACAGTGGTAAATGAGCATGGCAATATAATAATGGAAATTCTGCAATCAAGCTTCAATGACTTGTAGCCAGCCAGATTACCATGATACTACTTCAGAGACCCACTGTTGACTTCTCTCTTCTTGACAAAAGGTAGGAGCTGCCCCAATAATGGTTAATTACATCAAATGTCATTGGTTAGTGGTTATTATGATGGGAGTCGCCTCTTATTATAGACATCAATAGTTAGCAGGAAGGTGCTAACTATGCTGCTCTGTGATATCTTAAGCATCTACTGTACAATTTAGTGACAAAGTGGTTGTTACTAGCCAAACACAGCTTAGACATAGGCAGTTCAAGTGCTAGCAATGTCTGCATTGCAGCAAACAATATAAAATGAAAGAATAGTTGCCACTTTCTGGACCTAAGGTCACCTGACTGATGAAAACGCTCCATGCTAATTGGTAATAAAGACATTGTTTATTACGGAGTTTCCCCGATAATAAGACACTGTCTTATTCTTTTTTTTTTTTTCAACAAAAAACACCATAGAGCTTATTTTCAGGGTAGGGATTATTTTAATTAACATTGCATTACAGAACCATGCCTCCAGTCCTGCTTTCACAGCCCCCATTCCCCAGTAGAAGCCCCCTGGCTTCTACGGATACAGTACAGTACTGTACAAGCAAGGCGGCAGTGAAGGGAGTTAACGGGGGTGGAGATGGGGTCATAGAAGTTAGTGCTTGCACTCGACTAAGAGAAATTTTGATAGGACTTATTTTCGGGATAGGGCTTATTATTGGGGAAATACGCTAAAAATCAGTGGATGTCAGCTGCCCGCCCTCTTCCCATACAGGAAGCCTGCAAACCAGAGAGGTGTCTTAGATTTGCGAGCGCTTGCAAAATCATTTTTGGTCAGCGACCATCGAATGTTTATGCTAAACATCCTTTCACATGTGTGCAAGGATATCCGGTGTGCAAGCAGGGGCAAGCGGCGCATAAATGACATGCAAAGCTGCGAATTTCGCAGCTTTGTGTGTCAATCAGAATCGCCCACAAAATGTAAAAGTATGTTCTGAGGATGAATGTGAGTATTCAAGTGCGTACATTAAATATTATTATTATTATTATTATTATTATTATTATTATTATTAATAAAGGTGACATGACATGGTCCGTAGGTATCCATCCTGACCTTGGTGCCACAGACTACTTTACGCTGACCACTGTGCATGTAGTCTAGAACTGCATAGCTATCCTGATAAACTTTGACTTGTTCTTGATGTATGTGAGCATATGTGTACTACTAAAGTGTTTCTATATTAATTTTATTGGTGCACCCGACTAAGACTATGGTTGGCATTTTGGATGAAGTTGCACCACCTTAACAATTAAGGAGGATGAACATTGTAACACAATACAAAACTTTGCGCTTTTGTTTTTTTTGTTTCTGCTACTTTTAACATTTATAATTTAGTTCACAGTTACAAAAAAGTTGCACAATGCTGACAGTCATTGTTTGTATTAGTTCACTTTAAGTGATCATTTGACCGTGCTTGACCTGTCTGTCACCACCAAATGGGAGTGAGACTGGAGATTCACAGGCGAGGGTGCAGAATTAGGCACCTCTCCTACTCTGCAGCATTCCTCTGTCCTATGGTGTGTGAATTAAATCCTTTCAGAACATCTTTCTGAAACAATGTTTAATACATGAGATAATTACATTATTAAATACATGCTGTTGTTTTGGTTAGGATACATGGTTGTTAACCTGACTATGCCGCCTATCCTATTGCGAACACCACATCACATTTAAAATCTATGGGGGGCAATTTAATTGGGTGGGAGGTTTCGTGAGGAAAAACCTCCTGCACCTCGCTCCCTATTTTGGATTAAGTACTTATGTAGTAGCCAGGCGCCCACTAAGCAAATAGCAAATAGTTTAGTGGGCGATTTTCCTATGAAATTTATTCACTGCTCTCTGGCCTTGGGCGGTGCGATGAGATTGCATCGCATGCAATCACATCGCACCTCCCGCAAAATCGCATGCGATTTTATAGGGTGCAATGCCATTTAATGTAGTATACACTTGTATGACATCCATTGGGACTTAGGCCTCCCCCCCCACACACACACACACACACACACTATCCACGCGGCGGAACGCGTCCTCCTGACCGTTTTATACCCTCACTATCCACGTCGGTATGGAGTTGATTATATATAGTGTGGCGAGCACAGCGAGCCACCGAGCCCGAAGTGTGGCAAGCGCAGCAAACCCTGCGAGGGGACGTGAATTACGTTGCATGTATTCCGAATTACGTTACATGTATAGGCTCCAGAGCTGATGGGAGGAGAAGTGGCTGCTTGGATATGTACTGTAGTTCTTACAGCATACTTGCCTACCATTGGTCCCTGCTCTTGCTAAAAGGCTACCAGTGCTGCTGGCAGTGGTGCAAGTAGAAAAAATATGTCAGTGGTACTGTGCTGCTTCGGCGAGCAGCGAAAAAGGGCGTGGTCAGGGGAATGGTCATATGACACGAGGGGGAGTGGCTACATGACAAAACTTTAGAACACAATGACATTTCTGTTTGGGCTTGTGCATTGCATCCTGCACACAAAATGTAGGAGCCAGATAAACTACAAACAGGGATATTGCACGCCGAAGGCATACGCCCAAAATGTACACAGTAATGCCTGTTACGCGTCACACACCCAATACATATTACCCATGCCATAATGCCCGTTACACATTATGCCCCACATCATAATGCCCATTGCGCAGCTGCCACACAACTGATGGCCATTACTAATATGCCCCCAGTGCCGGATGTGCCTCCAGTGCCACACATATGCCCCCCATAATGCTAGGTATGCCCCAAGTGCCACATACATATGCATCCACAGTGCCATATATCCCCCCACAGTGCCAGAATAAGCCACCAGCAACAGCAGCAGCAGCACAACTCACCCTCCGTGTCCTGACTCGTGCAGTGCTGGCTGTTATCTTGTGTCCGGGTCTCCTATCCCCCTCCAGTCCCAAGCCGCCGTGGATGCTACTGCTGCCGCTTCTGCTTCACTTCCCTTTGGCGGGGAGGGGAGCGCATCGCGCATCTCTCCTTCCCCGGCGTCACTGTGTCCCTGACTGAGACCGGGCTGTCAGCTAATCATATCTCGCGGGCTGGCTCTGATTGGCTGACAGCCCAGTCACAGTGACACAGGGAGGCAAAAGAGAGATCCGTGATGCGCTCCCCTCCGAAGGGAATCAGTTGTGGCAGGGTGGCGGAGGCCACGCCCCCGCCACTTACACAGTTCGGGGGGGTATTTGTTATGGCGGTACGGGGTACCGGCACAATATGTTTTACCGGTACGCCGTACCACCCCGTACCGCCATACTTACACCCCTGGCTGCTGGTGATATTATTTGGTTTTCCTGTAGTACCTGCATGTCCTCACTACCTGAGCACCTAACTCATATGCCTAAAGCCCCCCCCCCCCCCCCCCCCCCCTTTGGCCAAGTGGCTCAAATTATGACAGAAAAAGCAATGGTATATATTATTATTATCGCTTATTTATATGGCGCAACAAGGGTTCCGCAGCACCTGACAATACATAGATGAGCAAAAGAACAAAACAAGAAAAATAGTGATTTACAGTACAAATACAAATTAGGACAAGTACATGGTAAATAAAAAAGACAGTTACAACAGTGGACACTGAGGCAATTATAACAGTGGCAGAGATATAATATCCTAAGAAAAGCACAAGGAGAGAGGGCCCTGCTCGTTAGAGCTTACATTCTAAAGGTAAGGGACAGACAAACTGGGGTGACACAGCAGGGATAGAAGCGAACATAAACATAGGGTTAGGCAGTGGTGTAGCTAGGTGCCATGTTGCCCAGAGCAAGGGCATGTTTCGCACCCCCCGATTTCAGTAGGGTGTCAGGAAGAAGCCACAGAAAACCGAATTTGTTGAAGATCCGCTACTATTGGAGGCATCTTCACAACTACTCCGGAAACCAAAACCTGAATTGGATGACTTTGCGTAATATGTTGTCAAAACCATGTGTAAACTTTCCAAGCACCAGCAACTAGAGTGCTAGCACCTGGTGTCACAGGTTTTGTACAAAACATTCACAGTATAAGTGACACTAAAGTGGAACCTTCATGGGCCAGAACCTCAAGCACCTGCTCCTCATGTCCCTTTTACTTTCAGTTCACCACCCACTTTCCCTTCCACCAGTACCCATCCTCCTCAGCATCCCACCTACCATTCCAGTTATCCACAATCACAGGCCACCACTTACCAAACTCCTCCTCATACCCATCCTCAAAACAGCTATCCTTGCCATTAACCCCCACCACCATCCCCAATTATATTAATTCATTAACTTTTTTTTTCTTAGTATTTTCTTTTTTTTTTTTTTTAATAAATTTTATTAATGAGATGCCATGGATACATAAATAAATAGTTAGACAAATAGATATGGTAAAGAATATGGTCCAAATATGTACAAATTAATGCAAAAATTAGGAACGTGCGCAGAGGTTCCCTGGACCAAATACAATACGGTCAAGAAAATATAGAGGCATCTCTTTTGTTTTTGTTTTTAAAGGTGATAATATACTTAAAGGCAATATAGATATAATGCATATAAACAAGGATAAATAATAATATATGTACATATATATATATATATATATACACACACACACACATACATGCATACATACATATAGCTTACACATATATACACATACTAACATTTTTATTAGTCACAGAAGCCTTAAAGATAAAGTGTTTAAGAGAACTAATAGAGAAGAGAAAAATAAAAAAAGGAAAGAAAAAAGGGGGGGGTTAAAAAAAAAAAAAAGAGGACAAGGAAGGGGAAGGTGAAGAAAAAGGGAGGGGAAGGAGGGACCCGGAAAGGAGGGGGGTCCTACCCGACTGGTCAAGTTCAAACTTTTAGGAGATAAGTTACTATGTTTTTAGTGGAAGGCTGGGGGTACATTGAAATACGTGGTCCAGGGCTCCCAGACCCTAATAAATGTAGCGGAAGAGCAATTTAAGATACTAGTGATGTACTCCATTGAATGAATATGCCAGATCTTGGCAGTCACCTCGGCTAGAGACGGAACAGTTTGAGATCTCCATAGACCCGCTATACAGGTTCTAGCCGCCAGAACCATATGAGTGAACAATTTATTCTTCGAGCGAGTTGTGTCTGGGATATTCATTGAAAGGAGAAAATAGCCAGCTTCAAATGGAATTTGCAAAGATAGAATAGAATTAGCTAAGGTAGTCAGCTTCTGCCAAAAAGGGATAAAAACTGGGCATTCCCACCAGATATGCAGAAAATTTCCATCCGCCTTTTTACATCTCCAGCATAGGGGGGATATATCTGCGTTCATTTTATTAAGTCTTACTGGAACATAATACCATCTATAGAGAAGTTTATATGCGTTTTCTTTCAGTTTAACACATATCGAACTAGAGGCAACATTAGAGTAAATTTCAGACCAATCGTCATCTTGCAGCATTTTTCCTAGGTCAGATTCCCATGCATTCATATATGAATCTCTAGTATCAGAAGTCTGAGGTAATAAAGAAGGATATAAATTTGAAATTAGACCTTTTGTCGATGTCTTGCGAAAAACTAAGTTTTCTATAGAGGTGAGTGGTCTAGCAGTGACTTGTGCAATTACTGAGGAATGAAAATGCCTGATTTGGAGATATTGAAAGAAATATTTATGCGGAATAGGGTGTATAGATTGGATGTCTGCAAATGTGGGGAAGGATGAAGTTTGAGAGATGTCATTAATAAACCTTATCCCGTTTTTCCACCAGCTACTAAATGCCTTAGGGGAGCAACCTTGTCGAAAGTAAGGATTATCAAATAGAGGGATCAGTGTGCTACTTTGAATCGTTTATTGGCAGTGTCCCAGATATCTAGAGAATGTGATATTACCGGATGGGTCTTTGTAATCTTTGGACGGGCCGGTCTGGATAACCATAAAAGAGAATATACCGAATGGAGTTTGAGACTTTGAGATTCAATATCTACCCAAACCCTCTCAGAATTAGGTCTATTCCAAAGGACACATTGGGCCAATCCCGCTGCTAAGTAATATGAATTTAAATTTGGGACCCCCAGACCACCATCGGAAGAACGTCTCTGGATAATCAAACGACTCACTCTAGGCTTTTTATTTGACCAAATAAAGTCCATAATTTTTTTTGGGAGAAATTTAAAAATACAAGGGGGAATACGTATCGGCAGGGTTTGAAAGTAACAGAGTAGACGTGGTAATACATTCATTTTGATAGCATTAATTCTACCAATCCAGGATATATGATATCCTCCCCAGTCAGCAAGGTCTTTTTGTAAACGTGCAATTAATCTTGGGTAATTAGCTTGATAAAGATGTCTGTAATTTTTAGTAATGGCGACACCCAAATAGGTGAGCTGGGTTCTATTCCAGCGGAAGTCGTAGGCCGACGCCAATGTATCTTTAATGTGCTGCGGAACATAGAGATCTAGGGCCTCAGTTTTTAATGAGTTAATTTTATAACCTGATAACGTTCCGAAATCTGATATCTCACGGAAAAGGTGAGGGAGGGAATTAGCTGGGTCAGTAATTGTGAGCAGGACGTCATCAGCATAAAGTGCTATTTTATGCTCCGCGTCACCTATTTTAATTCCTTTTATATTTGGGTTGGATCTAATGCGTGCTGCAAGAGGCTCAATAGTTAGTGCGAAAATGAGAGGGGACAGCGGGCATCCCTGTCGCGTCCCATTAGTAATTAAAAACGGGGAAGAGGCTATTCCATTAGCCAATACTGATGCACGTGGTTTGTCATAAAGGGATGATATTCCTTGAAAAAATCTACCAGAGATGCCTATCTTTTGAAGTATGTGAAACATGAAGGGCCATTGAATCCGGTCAAAGGCCTTCTCAGCGTCTAAGCTTAACACCAGAGCTGGAATCTTCTGTTCATGAATACTATGAATCAAGTCAATTGTACGGCGCGTGTTATCAAATGCCTGTCGGCCAGATATAAAGCCCACCTGGTCGGGGTGTACCAGGTCCGGGAGCAGTGGGCCCAGCCTGTTGGCTAACACCTTTGCAAATATCTTGATGTCAACATTGAGCAAAGAAATGGGCCTATAGCTTGAGACCAGGAGGGGATCCTTGTCTGGTTTGGCGATCACCACTATGTTGGCCAAAGAGGTTAGTGAGTCAAAAGAATCACCATCAAGGAGACCATTAAAAAAACTTTTTAAAAAGGGAGTCAGAACTGAGGTGAATTTTTTATAATATAGAGGGGTAAATCCATCCGGGCCAGGAGTAGAGGAAGTTTTTAGACCTCCAATTACTGAGTGTATTTCCTCTTCTGATATTTCTGCATTCAGTTCTGCCAATCTCCGGTCGTCAAGGGTTGGAAAAAGGCCACTAGAGTGGAAGGCAGAAAGAGACAGGGGATCAATAGAATTGTTTTGAGTACTGGAACTATTCAAATTATATAATTTCTTATAGAAATCATGGAATTCTGCTACTATTTGTTTTGGGTCATAGGTGATTATTCCCGAACTATGACTCTTAACCCTGGATATCAAGCTGGACATTTTCTTCTGTCTGAGTTTACTTGCCAAAACTGAGTCCGCTTTATCTGCCTTATCATAGTATTTTTGTTGTAATTTTTTCAGAAGATTGGCTGATCTACGGGATAAAATTGTATTTAGTCTCCCTCTAAGGGAGTTAATCTGAGTAAGTAACGCTGTCGTAGGATTCCGCTTATGTTGGTCAAGAAGCAAAGAGATGTCTTGTTCTAACTGTAAGATTTCTCTCTGAGCCTGTTTTCTCCGGAAAGATGCTTTACTAATCAGATTACCTCTAATTGTAGCTTTATGAGCTTCCCAGATTACCCCTTTAGTAATTTCGTCAGAAAGGTTAAGATTAAAATATTCAGAAATCGCAGATTTGATATCCTCCAAAATAGAGGGGTCTAGTAATAAATTGTCATCTAGTCGCCAGGAACGAGATTTATGTTGGAATGAGAGAGAGTCTAACAGAATATAGGGGCCTGCATGGTCCGTCCACGAGAATGGAGTAATACCAGCCGCCGAAACCGAAGAGGCAATTGAACGAGAAACAAATATCATGTCTATTCTTGAGTACGATTGATGCGGTCCAGAAAAATGAGTATAATCATTGGCCGTTGAATTTTTGAGACGCCAAGAGTCTAGGACCGATAGTTTGGTCAAACCTGCGCTAAGATTACGTGATGTACGCAGTACGTCCAGGGAGTGTTTGAGCGGGCGTGCAGCTTTTTTATCTAAACAAGGGTCTATCACGGAATTAAAATCGCCACCTATTATTAGATGTCCCTGTGAAATTTTCTCTATTTGTTTAAATAATTTCGTATAAAAAGGGCATTGTTTGGTGTTAGGTGCGTACATGTTGACTAAAGTGATTTGAGTTGAGCCTATAGTACCCACTAAAATAAGGAATCTGCCATCCGCGTCAGTTACTTTTTTTTCTAAAACAAAAGGGACATTTTTTGAAAATAAAATGGCTACTCCCCTTTTCTTACATGAGGCCGATGCAAAGTATGTTTGATGGAAATATCTACTCATAAGTTGGGAATGCTCACCTGTGAGGTGGGTCTCTTGCAATAGAATTATATCTGCCCTTTCTCGTCTACAAGCGCTTAAGACCAGGGTGCGGTGTCTAGGAGAATTTAGCCCATTAACATTTATAGAGATTAATTTCAACCCCATGGTATGATTTTATAATCTGCTTCAAAGAAGGCTCTGGGATGATCCTTGAAGAATAAGGGTGGAGACCAGTCGGATAGGAGGGAGGGAACAAGCTGGGAAAAGGGAGAAAGTAAGACAGAAATAGGAAAGAAGATAGAGGAGTAATGTAGAAAATGAAGAGGAGACCTAATTAGGTCAAAACCCTGAAATAGGTAGACCCAAATGAAGGGGCTACACATAATAACTATTAACTAAAAACTTAAACTGAAGTAGGGATAGTATACATATATATAGGAGTATATATATATATACCTTAATAGTGAAGGGGGGAAGGGTAGAGGGCGAGGAAATATCCCTGGCAATGGAACCGGGCCAGGGACCCTCACATATATAGCAACACATTTAAATAAAGGTGAATCCAACTTAAGTTAATAAATTTCACGAAAACTATGCAAAATAGTATTAGTTATAAACAGAGAAAAAGGCCCATATGGCATAAAGTCAACCATCTCATGAAGGGATCAAATCTTCTCTTCTGCTCCGTCGAGTTGTGGACCATTGGGCCGCAGGAGGGCAGGGTCGTTGTGGCCCTGGTGTACCTTGGGTGGGGAGTGATGTAGAGGGATCTTGTATTAAGTTCAAGTCCTCCAAAACTTTTTGACCCTGTTCCAAGGTTTTAGCTGTGCGAGTGACATTGTCTTTAAGGACTTGCAACTGAAAAGGAAAGTTCCAGCGGTACCGTATATTATGTTGACGTAGCACTTTGGTAATGGGTTGAAGATCTCTCCTCTTTTGAATCGTGGATGGAGCAAGGTCCTGGAAAATCTGAATGGAGAGGTCTTTGAAAGAGATTGTCATCAGGTCTCTTGATGCCAACAATAATTTCTCTTTAGTGCGGTAATAATGTAGTCTTGTAACTATGTCTCTTGGAGGCTGACCTGGGACTGGTTTAGCCCTCAGAGCTCGATGTGCCCTCGATGTATTTTCATTGACCAACTCAATCCTGAGAATCCCTGGAATCCTGGGATTGATATTTTTTCCCAAAGAATGGCCCGGGAATGGCATCCCTATTCTCAATGTAGGGGGTCACCAGACAGAGCAACTCCTGGAAGGTGTCATATTCATACTTGCCTACCCTCCCGGCCCCCCAGGAAGGTGGGCAATTCTCCTGCATTGTAGCAACAGCCCCTGCTGTCCAAATTTTGTGGGTCCGCGGGGGAGGGGGCGGGGCTAAAATGACACAAATCGCAGCATTTCGCGTCATTTTAACACCTCCCCCCATCCACCTACCCGATAATTAATGCGGCTGCCTGTCGTGAGAGCCTGATAGCGAGCAGAATCCATCTCTACACACAGCAGGTGTGCTTTTAGAATGTAAGCTCTCACGGGCAGGGCCCTCTCTCCTCTTGTGCCTTTCTTATAATATATAAACCTCTGCCACCCTGATGATTGCTTCAGTGTCCTGTCCCCTGATGCAACTATCCATATTAACCATGTACTTGTCCTAAACTGTCTTGTACTGTAATTCGGTATGTGTTTTTGCTCCTAATATTATTATTATGCTTTGTAAAGCGCTGCGGAATCTGTGTGCGCTATATAAGAAACTGTTAATAAATAAATAAATAAACAGCAGTATAGAAACAATTTGTAATGCAAGCAACAAAGCAATGCACGGTAGTTAGCAATGTGGAACGAACAGTAGGTATAAACCAAACATATAGTCACAAAGCAAACAGGAGTGCAGAGAGTTAAAATGGCTGCCAGTTTATATATCCCTCAGATAGCTCAGCCCTCTATTTATATTTTTCAAAATCTGTCCGATAAATCTGGTGCAATCGCAATCGCATTCGATCATGAGATTCCACCTGATTTCTGATAGTAAGGGGCATGCGATAAATCACATGATTGTATGCACAACAAAATGTTTTTATGGTACTTGTGTAGTTTCACGGCGGCACTTCCCTGTGGATCGCATCGTATGCAAAATTTTATTTAAATATCGCCTGCGATTTGCATATGATTTGCATAGGATTCAACCTGCAATGCGATTGAACAATCCCCCACTATCCACATCAGCCCAAAGCGTGTCGAGCGCAGCGAGCTCCGCGAGGGAACGCGGTACACGTCCTTGCGACCTGTTCATACCCCACTATCCACGCAGGCATGGAGTTGATTTTATAAAGTGTGGCGAGCCACTGAGCCCCGCGAGGGGACGCGGAAAACAAGCCCGAAACGTGGCAAGCGCAGCGAGCCCCACGAGGGGACACGGATTACTTGTTGTCTATTCCGCGTCCCCTCGCTGCACTCACCACACAATCGAATCCACGCCGACGTAGATAGTGGGGGTATGAACAGGTGTGCTAAATCGCATCGCAGATCAAATCGTATGCGAATCTTATGCAAATATCGCATACGTTTTGCATATAATTTGTACAAGTACCGTTTTTTTATAGCATTTTTGATGAGATTTATCGCAAGGTGATCTTCAAAGGAAATGGGGCCTGATATCGCGTCGAATGCAATTGCACAAGTGTATGGGCTACATTAGAAATATAGATTTTATGCTTGTAGTGGGGATGATTAAGTCATACTGATGCGGGAACGGAAACAGGAGTGGATCTGAAGGAGTTGAAACGCCTACTTTTACCGCCATCAGCCACAGCCAATGGAAGCAACTCAGGGAGTGGGACACTGGTGGTACATCCCACTGTCTTTCGCAATATGCTCATTGCATGTGTACTAATAAATGCTTTGAGCAACACAAGGAGCATGTCTTCCAACAGGAGCTGCCATTTGCCATCACTGCCACTCTTTGGACTTCTTGCATGTGCAGAGACACCGAGGACTGTGGGGCATGCTGGGAGGGATCCATCTCGGATCCCTTATACAGCAGCCTATAGGCTTCTATGGGGTAACATCAGGGCCGGAGGTGGGGGGTTTTGCCGGTCCACAGGAGGGGGGGGTCCCCCTCCACGCTGAACTCTCTCTACAGGGGAGGGGGGTGCCGGGCATTGCCGCGACGTTCCACGGGGAGGGGGGGGGGGAGTTTGCCAGGGGAAGGGGAACAGGGGATCCGGGGACGACGATGCCACTCACCTCCATATCCAGGAAGGGGGACACCTGCTCCAAACTACAGCCCTTTAGCACCCTCCAGTGGCCGGCACCCTAGGCAAATGCCTAGAGCTGCCTAGTGGTGGCGGCAGCCCTGGGTAACATCAGCTACAGCTGTCCTTACACCCCCAAATCAGTTCCTACCCAGCATCACCTCCGGTGCAAAGAACAATGCCAGCAATGGCGTTCCTTCAGAGAGGGAGTGAAGCTAAAATGAGGCAAATTGCTTTATTTTAGCCCCACCTCTCTCCATAAACTGGAGAAAAGCAGCATTTGACTTGAACGGGGCATGGTATAATGACACTGGCATCAGTCCTTAAGGCACCCCCTGCCACTAAAATGTGTGCACCCCCCTCCTCCCCCCCCCCCCTTCATCCCCACTCACCGCTGCATCTTCCACCGCGACAATCTGTTGTGGTCCCAGCTTCCTGGACCTGCTGTCTGCACTCTGCAGTCCTGGAGCTCCTGCTCCTCTCTTGTTAGAATGTCACTTACAAAATGGCCGCCGCTTTACAGAAGACCATTATTTAGGATGCAAGAGGAGGTCGCCACCTACTCTAGCATCCATAATAACTGTCTGCTGTGAATGGGGCGGCCATTTTACAAATTACATGCTAACAGGAGGAGCAGAAGCACTGGGTGGCAGACAGGGGCGGATCCAGGATAAAATGACAGGGGGGGCACCATGATAAAAGAGGGTTTAGGTGGGGGAGGGCCAGTGTTAGTGGTGCCAGTGTACATGCTAAGAGAGTGGCAGAGAGAGGGTGGCAATGGGATTAAAAATAGGCCCTGGCATTTAAAGTACGCAGGCCCACCATGGCAACAAAAAGCGAAGGATGTAGTTGTGCGCGCGCCGAAGGCGCGCTCTGGAAAAGGGGGTGTGGCCACTCAACAGGGGGCATGTCCTTGAGTGTAGTGTACAACACCATATACAACTTCTACATATTATGCAACAAAATACTAGACCCCATTATACTTGCCCCTTACACATGATGCCAAATGGAATGAGCCAAAATTCACATAATGCCACACGGATTGAGCCAAAATTCACATAATGCCACATGGATTGAGCCAAAATTCACATAATGCCACACGGATTGAGCCAAAATTCACATAATGCCACAAGGATTGAGCCAAAATTCACATAATAACACACGGATTGAGCCAAAATTCACATAATAACACACGGATTGAGCCAAAATTCACATAATGCCACATGGATTCAGACAAAATTCACATAATGCCACACGGATTGAGCCAGAATTTACATAATGCCACACAGATTAAGACAAAATTCACAATACGCTTCATAAACAGGGACATTGTCCACCAAAGGCGCGCATTAAACATTTACACCAGGCATGTCCAACGTTGGCCCTCCAGATGTTGTGAAACTACACATCCCAGCATGCTTTGCAATAGTTTTAGCATTCTCTAATAGCAAAACTGTGGCAAAGCATGCTGGGATGTGTAGTTTCACAACATCTGGAGGGCCAACGTTGGACATGCCTGATTTACACCATAATGTCCATTGCACGTTAAATTACACGGCATGATGTCCATTATGTATTATGCCAAACACCATAATGCCTATTAAAAATTATGCTACATACAGTAAGTGCTGCTTATCTACATGCTCATTGCCAAGGGTTCCATGCTCATTGCCAGAGGTTCCATGCTTGTTGCCATGTGGGATTACATGCTCATTGCCAACGGGGAATACATGCTCGTGGTAAATGGGGGACAGCCGCCGCCAGGCAGAAGTGATAGCCACTGACAGTGGCAGAGCCTGGCTGTATTCCGAGCACTGCAGGTCCCAGTTATTTGAAATAATACCCATTTCACACCAGAAAATGCATTCCCAGGTTGGCCCCTTTTACACCAGCCTAGTCTCTGCATTTTCTGGTGTGAGGGGGAGAGAAAACCACCCCTCCCCCCCCTTAACCAGTTATCTCATTTAACCGGCTATATCTTCGGAACTTACTGACCCATTTACATACCTCCCAACTGTCACGATTACAGCGGGACAGTCCCGATTTTCCGGTCCTGTCCCTCTGTCCCACCAGCGGCATGCATTGTCCCGCTGCGGGGGGTGGCAGTTGGGAGACCATGCCACCCCCATGCGCACAGCGTCTATACTCGTATGAAAATGAGGCTGCGGCTAATTAGCATAAGCCGCACCCTCATTTGCATACGCCCCACCCCCTTTTCGGGCGCTCGCGCAGTGTCCCTATTTCACCAACACATATGTTGGGAGGTATGCATTTACATGAGACAAGTATCATATCGAAGAACTTTTGAGTGGGCTTTGAATGATTTTGGTTCAGTGAAACTGGAACGTTTGGTTCCAGAGTAATCTGCCCTCAAAGAACATGAACAGCCATGAAATTACATTTCAAAAAGAAAAAAAATCGATTTACACGCTATATCTCTGGAATCGATTGACCGATATGGACCATCCTGGTATCATATTGAAGGCCCAGCGATTTGGAATTGAACAACAAGCTCCTGTGATGCCAGGGGGGGAACTGGCAGCCGTCGGAACTGGGTGGGGGTCGGAATTGACGGGTCCCATATTATCCTATGGGGAAAAAATGTTACAGCTTTGCCAGGCGATATCTCCGGTTCCCGGGGGGCTAGAGACACGGGGCTGGGCTCGTTGGAAAGCTCTGGTCCTCATCTACAAATTGAATGACAGGGGGGCACGTGCCCGGGTGCCCCCCCCCCCTGAATCCGCCACTGGCAGCAGAGATTCAGTGGAGGCGGCAGACAGGCGGCAGAGATTCAGTGGAGGCGGCCCCATTAACAATAGCTTCCGCAGACCCTAAGATGCCCAAACTTACCTAGTGCCTCTAAGGGACCGCTTTTGTTATGCCACTGCTTCCAAGCCAATGTGAATCAGACCCTAAATGCATACTTAACGTTTCAAAACAAGTTTCATGGAGATTATCAGATCAGTGGCATATTTATAATGGGTGCAGTGTGTGCATTGCATATGGGCCCCTGAGTCACAGGGGGCCCACACTACAAAGGTTGCACCCATTATCTTACGTCTTATCCCCCCTGGAATTCTGCTGCAGAAATGTGTACAATTTGTCAGTTTTGGTCGGTGCGGCTCGGTTGCCTTG
This sequence comes from Crinia signifera, assembly GCF_055691185.1. Lineage (NCBI taxonomy): Eukaryota > Metazoa > Chordata > Amphibia > Anura > Myobatrachidae > Crinia > Crinia signifera. Next base: position 189,875,913 of record NC_139219.1, read on the forward strand.
TGGTGGCACACTATAATATCTATTTAGTCCTTTTTGAACATTATTACATTTTCTACTAATACTACATTTTGTAACATTTTTTATATATATTTTAAATATATTTATTTCTTTTGCAAATGAAAATGTTAACAAATCACAGATACAAAATGATTCATCAGCAATATTTCTCAACAGTTAAATCAGGATCACATGACAAGCGAGTCTATCTGCATATATATAAGCCCAGGACACACAATCATTCCAGCTATCGTCCAAAGGAAGTCCACTGTATGTTGTAGGGGATTTAGAATGTTTTCCATGTAACTATATTGTAACCGATAATAAATATGCATTTACTGAAGGAAACATGTTTTCTTTCTATTGTTTTCTCAGTTAAACACATACATAAACTGGGGGAAGGGGACATCTGAGTCTGAATCTTCTGAGCGAAATCTTAAAAAAAAGAGTCTAGTGTGTACCCTCAATATTGTTAACAACATACCTCCCAACACTCACGATTTCAGCGGGACAGTCCCGATTACCGGGTCCTGTCCCGCTGTCCCACCCGCGGCCGGAGGTGTCCCGCTGCGGGGGGGCAGTTGGGAGCCCCCCCAATTTAACAGAATAGACGCTGTGCGCATGCGCACAGCGTCTATTCCCGGCCGAAAACGGGGACGCGGCTCATTTGCATAAGCCGCGCCCCTCATTTACATAAGCCGTGCCCTCTTTTTGGACGCTTTGCCGTGCGAGTGTCCCTATTTCTGCAGCTACAAAGTTGGGAGGTATGTAACAATGCCTTCTGTTGTCAGAACGGGCAGGTCAATTTTCGATATGTACAGTAGTCCACAACCTGCATATTCACCGGCCACAGGTGATGTCACTGAACTATATCTGCTGTGGTACCCCCTACATACCTCCGGGGGATAGTTAATATTTTCATGTACACGACAAATTAATGGGTACTTGTTTCCTAGCACGGCGCCCATCGCATTGTATACCATAAGACTAAATATGGTATGCGATGCGATGCTGCACGATGTTGTACAATAAAAAATTGTATGGCATTGTATGCCATACAATGCGATGGTATACGATTTTTTATTGTACAACCACCCAGATGGGTCCTCACAATGTTAAATGCCACCCACTATCAACGCCAACCCGAAGTGTGGCGAGCACAGTGAGCCCGCGAGGCGTGGAGTTGATTTTATATAGTGTGGCGAGTGCAGCGAGCCACCGAGCCCAAAGCGTGGCGAGAGCAGCGAGCCCCACGAGGGGACGCGGAATACATGTAAAGTAATACGCGTCCCCTCGCGGGGCTCGCCACACTATCTAAAATCAACTCCACGCCGACGTGGATAGTGGGGGTATGAAAAGGTTGGAGGACGCATACCACCGCCCCTCGCGGGCACGCTCCGTTTCGAGTTCGCGTTGATAGTGGGGGTGGCGTGGGGGTGCATTTAACATGCAATAAAAAATCGTATTGCATCGCATCGTATGCGGCTATATGGCATGCAATGCGATGCGATGGCATAAGATGCCATAAGATGAAAAAATTGGGCACCGTGCTAGGAAACAAGTACCAAATAATGTGTTATGGGGGGATAACCAGCAATTATTAATACATAAATGCGCTTAATAGCCTCTAAATTGATCTACATGAAAATTCCCTTATTAAATAATCCATATTTTGCATCAATCTGAGATGCTCTTCTCTCATTGAGATTCCTAGGTAGCATTTTGGAGTATTATGGTAACTATCATAGGGGCAGATGTATTAAGCCAGGTGAAGAGATAAACTTGAGATAAAATGGAAGGAGATAATGCACCAGACAATCAACTCTCAACTGTCATTTTTCAAACATAGCTGATTGGCTGGTGCATTATCACCTTTTACTTTATCTCTTCACCAGGCTTAATACATCTGCCCCAATATGTATTACTGCGGTCATATATTGCTGCATATACAGGAATGGTATCCAGTCATTAGGTTGACAGTGTCAAGGTCGATTGTCATAAAGCCGACTACTATTGGTTGACAAACAAAAAGTTGACACATGAGAAGGTCAACATTCATTAGGTCAACATGGTCAAAAGGTCGGCACAATCAAAAGGTAGATATGGAAAAGATCTACGTGGGAAAATGTTGACATTTTTTCTGGATTTTTTTTTAAACCGGCTCGTTCATACTTTTCCACCCCAGTGGGCATAAAGGGAGAATATAACAGTGTGCCATGCACAGCAACGCACCGTGCCCAAAGCATGGCGAGTGCAGCAATACACTGATACAGTGTCCATGTTGACCTATGTCAACATAGACATTAAAAAACCTTGCAAAATTCATGTTGACCTTTATTCCACATTGACCTTTTCCATGTTGGCATATCGATTGTGTCGACCTAATGCAGCTCGACCTTATTCATGTGTCAACTTTTTGTCTGTCGACCAATAGTGGTTGACCTTTTGGCTGTCGACCTAGACATTGTTGACTTAATCTACTTTTCTTCACTCCTCTCTGGAAAAAGCCCAGAGAGGAGTAAAAGGGGGCGGGACGGGACGAGGCTACATGTCAGGGACGGGATGAGGCTGATGTCACCAAGCCTGCACCCATGACAGCCAGCAGTGTCAATTTGCGGGTCTGCAGATTGGGGGGAGGGGCTAAAATGACACCACATTACGCAATTCGCATAGTGTTTGCCCCGCCCCCTCCCTGTGGAGCGGGGAAGGGGGAGTGGGGGCTGTGGGGGGGTGATGCCTGGGGGGCCTGGAGGGGGACCCGATTTGCAGGAGACTCCCGGCCATTACGTGAGGGTAGGCAAGTATGCTCTGGATGCCTTGGTAGAAACAACGGTACTTGTTTCCTAGCACGGCACCAGCGATAAAAATTGTATCCATTTATTGTTTCCCAACCCTGATGGGTCAAATGCCCCCCATTGTTAACGCCACCCCACGATGAACGCCAACCCGAAGCGTGGCGAGCCCGTGAGGGGGGGGGGGCGGTACGCGTCCTCCGACCTTTTCATACCCCCACTATCCACGTCGGCATGGAGTTGACTTTATACAGTGTGGCGAGCGCAGCGAACCACCGAGCCCAAAGCGTGGCGAGGGGCCGCGCATGACTTCACAGACATTACACATCCCCGCGCGGGGCTCGCTGCGCTCGCCACGCTTCGGGCTCGGTGGCTCGCTGCGCTCGCCACACTGTATAAAACCAACTTCATGCCGACGTGGATAGTGGGGGTATGAAAAGGTCGGAGGATGCGTACTGCCCCCCTCACGGGCTCGCCACGCTTCGGGTTGGCGTTTATCGTGGGGTGGCGTTAACAATGGGGGGGGGGGGGGCATTTCTCATGTAAAATACCCATAAGGGTGGGTATACAATGAAAAATCGGGTCCATTGGACTATTTAACATTGTTCCCTATGTAACATCGCGTCCATCGCATCGGACGCATCGCATGCCTTAACTTAAGGCATGCGATGGACGCGATGTATGCGATTTTTTAATTGTCGGGGAAAAGGCAAAAAAAAACCTTAAAATCGTGTTGGTCGCGTCCATCGCATACCTTAAGTTAAGGTATGCTATCACCGAAGTACCGAAACAACCATTCTCAGCATTTGCTGTTTTCCCTTTCACCGACAGCCTCATGCAGCAGTGTGGAATGGTTTATTATGTATTCTGTATTTTGTATTAAACTATTATAAATTAAAATAATAATAATAATATCATGTAAAATACCAGAAGTTGCTTTGCAGTGTGATAAAGCCACCTTTATCTATATATGGTCATGTTGTCCATATAGCTTAAATATAGATTTTACAACTAGAGCAAAGAGAAAAAATTAAAGAAAAAGTGGAGTATCTTACCTTGTTACATCTATGATGACCAGCAGAGAGCAGTCTCACCAATTGAAATACCATGCACATTTTCAAAGGTAAGTGTACAGTTTCCATCAGTGTCAAAGATAACAAACGTAATTTAAGCTATGAGCAGCTCATTAAGCACAGTTGTTTTATCACTCTTTGCTTCTAGCCAGGGTTCCATCACTTATGGAGTAACGTATAGGTGAGAAAACTTTGTTGTATAACTAGTTTTCAGCACAGTAACAGTAAGCAAATCCTTTTATGGACTACAAATACGCAAGAAGAATTAACTTTAAAAATGTATAATGAAAACAAGTCCCCTCCCTTCTGACAGGATACGGTTACTATGTCTACAACAACTAGGTCAACGAGCATTAGATCAACACCACTAGGTCGACATGCATGAAGGTTGACATGACTGAAGGTCGACATGGGGTTAGGTCAAAAGGTCATTAGGCTGACAGGGTATTGTGTCGACATGGGGAAAGGTCGACAGTCAAAAGGTCGATATTATTATTATTTATAAGGCGCCACAAGTGTTTTGCAGCGCCGTACAAAGGAGCAGTACAGGGAGACAAAACTTAGCATTACAGTAAATAAATAACAAAAATAGAGTACAGGTAAAATGAATGCCACAATTCAATACTCATTACAGCTTAAATGTATGTAGTGAGGACTTGATCAACGTACTACTAGGGTCTGGTGGCCAAAGATGGAGATGAGTATGTGGACGAGGATGGTCGCTGAGTGTGTAAGTATGGGAGAGCTGTGAGTGAAATGTGAATAGAAGAGGGCTCTGACAACAGGAGGGAAGAGGGCCCTGCTCTGAGGAAGGGGAGACAGACAGATTACATGAGGCAGATAAAGAAAGAGAGTTTTGCCGGTCGCACAGGGAAATACTGTACTATTATTATTTGCGGACCCTCACGTCTAGGCTCATAAATTATTATTGAAATAGGCCAGATGGGTGTGCTACCACTTGACACTAAATAATGCACTGGTTAATGGACAAGTCCTTTAACCATCAGATTACATGAGGTGCAAGCAGGTGGGAGGTCACTTGATAGCAGGATGTAAGCAGGCAGAGATGATCAAGGCGTGACATATGGTTCACTGTTTTTTGAGCCGACGTGCCGACAGGCAGTATTTCATGCCCTCCCTACTACTAGGGCGTGGTGGGAGAATAAAATTGTGTGCAGAGTGTAGTGAGGTACCATGCCCGAAACATGGTCGAGCGGAGCGGTGCACTTTTTTAGTGTCCATGTCGACTGTGTCGACATTCAGGACAAAAAAAGGTGAAACCCCCATGTCGACCTTTTGACTGGCGACCTTCACCATGTCGACATAACCCCATGTTGATCTTCAATCATGTCGACCTTCATGCATGTCTACCTAGTGGTGTCGACCTAATGCTTGTCAACCTAGTCATTGTCTATCTAATGATCCAATCCCCTTCTGACACACTGCTCTAGTTAGTTTATGTCACGTGAGAGAGGCATAAATGTGTAATATGTGCAAATATTAAATCCTGGTAAAATGGCCACAAAGCCGGTGAAACATATTGCAAGTAATTATCAGTGGTAGCAATTGACTCCGCCTTTCTGCGATAATTTTACAAGGATCAGCGCTATTAGTGTGCTGCTTCAGTCCCCTGATAACTAACATCATCCCAAGATAGTGATAGCAAGGTGAAATGAAAGAAAAGAAACGTTTCACTTAACAAAATGTAGCATATTTTTGGGAAACATTCAGCATATTATACAGGTTGAGTATCCTGTATCTGGAGATCCGTTATCCGAATCATTCCAAAAGCCAGGGTTTTTTTTGGAATAATTTGAGTTTTCTTTTCCTCCCCTAACCCTTTTTTATACTTACCAAGTCCCCGGCGTCCATGGCAGGCCTTCAGCAGCGTTTCCAGCGGTCCCAGGAGTGCATTGTGCGAGTGCGCGCCCGCGCCGGTGATGTCACAGGCGCACCTGGGAACTCACGCAATGCACTCCTGGGACCGCTGTAGACGCCGGATACGATGCTGAAGGCCTGCCGTGGACACCGAGGGACCATCGGGGCACAGGTAAGCATGTTTGAAAAATAAATATTTAAAAAAACTGAAAAGTACCTTATCCGAAATGCTCGTGGTCCCGATCATTTCCGATAAGGGATACTCAACCTGTAATTGGTGTAATGTGTACGGTTCCAGGGGGACCACACTGCACACCCTGCAGCTATCTTTTCAATACCTACCTCTCAAGAGTCCCAGAAAAATGTAATAGTAGGCATTTGACTAGCATTTTACACTGTGCTATTTTACTGCAGATCTGCTCAGGTAAATTAGGGGCTGCACTAGCATCTTCTAGTGACCCTAGTGCTCTGAGTAACTGTGCTGCCAGCTATAGAGGAGGGGGCCTGGATGGAGCCTAGACATGGACTCCCTGCTCCCACATAATTTCGCCACGACTACAGTACCAAAATAAATTAAATTATACAGTCCAGCATCTAGAATAGTAAGGATACTGTACATTTCCTCCATTTTGCTTGCACAGTCTTCCTTCAAAGGGTTGTTAAAGGCAGCAGCACCATGACACCCCCCCCCCCCCCCTAATGGCCCCCTCACGTGTGGCATTGCTAAGTGTCTATGCACTTGCCGATGCCTGTCCCCTGTCGGGTCTTTGCCACCGCCAATATCGGTTTCATGGTTATCGGCGGGGATCTTCTAGTGTGTATGGGCAGTACCAGATTAAGGTCTAAATGGGCCTGGTGCTGAAAATTATCAAGGGCCTATTATGGGCAATAATAGGGGTTGTGGCCAGCACCTAATAATGTGTGTGTGTGTGTGTGGGGGGGGGGGGGGGGGCGTGACCAGAGTTCTGTTTGGGTGGTCTGCTCATGGGTGTCAGAGCCGGCCTTAGGCATAGCCTATAGGCAAACCAGGCAATTGCCTAGGGCATTTGGAATGCCCAGGGGCACCAGCAGCTTCTGCTGATTAAAATGATATGCGGCATGCCTATATTCTGAGTGAGGCTGTATCTGCATATGAAATAGTGTATTCATGGAAATCACTGTAACATAGCATTCCGTATTCAGGTACAACCACAGTCGCACACAGAATATAGGCATGCCGCATATCATTTTAATCATTGGAAGCTCCTTGTGTGTGCTGGTCATAACAATGCAAATAAGACAAATTTTCAGCAAAAAAGGCACCCAACTTTAGCAGAACTGGCCAGGAGCTGCATGGCCTATTGAGGCAAGATGTATGAGGAAACATCTGTATCCAAGCAGAGGCAACAATGTTAGCGGCTGTTCTAGTGCTGTCTGCGGGTGAGTTGGTTGTGCAATAGTGTTCGACATATGTGTAAGGGGCATTATGTGTGTCATGTATAAATGCATTAATGTGCGACAAATGTGTAACAGGCATTATTTGTGTCATGTGTATAATAAGGGCACTAATAATGTGCAACATATGTGTTTTATGGGCATTATGTGTGTCATGTGATTAAGGGCATTAATAATGTGCAACATATGCGTAAGGGGCATTATGTGTGTCATTATGTGTATGAAGGGCATTAGTAAAGGTTGGCATAATGTGTAAGGGGCATTATGGTTATAAGGACATTAATAATGTGTGTAATGTGTATTATTTATTTATTAACAGTTTCTTATATAGCGCAGCATATTCCGTTGCGCTTTACAATAGCAGACAGTGATACAACAAAACAGGGTATTTACAGACAGTCAAAATGTAGGAGGGCCCTGCTCGCAAGCTTACAATCTATAAGGGGCATTACTGTGTGGTATTATCAAGGGAGCTGAGCGAAAGGGGTAGGGGGTACAATTTACCCAGGCCAAAGTCTGATGGAAGGGCCCAGTGGGGGCCCCGGACCCCCTCCCCTTAAGTGTCAGCAGCAGCTGCAGCTCTTCTCCTTTGCCCAGCACACACTGCTTTGTGCTGGGTTGCAGTGTGGCCATGGAGGTGCTTAAAATACAATATTTTCTCAGGATATTTTTCTAAGGGTATAATGTGAATAATGTGAGGCGTAATGTACATAAGGTAAAGTGGTACTACTGTGTGATGTAACGTGAATAAGGGACACCATCGCATGATATACAGTAATGTGAATAAAGTTGCGCTACTGTGTGGCATAATTTGAATTGGGGGTACTATTGTGTGGCCATGCCCCTTCCCAGCAAGAACACACCCCTGTTTGGGCTGCGCACCGAATGTGTGCACTGTTTCTATTTAAAATATTGCGGGTAGGAGCACCAAAAAGATGACTGCTATGATGAGGGTTGATGGTGCTGGGAAAGGGGAGCAGGGTCAGAGGCGGAACTAGTGGCGGTGCTAGGGGGCACCAGCCAAAATCTTGTCTAGGGCGTAATTGAGGCTAGGGCCGGCTCTAATGGATGTGTCTCTCTTTGTGTAAATACTTTCAACTAATTATATATGACTGGAAAAGGCAGGGGGCTGGGATCAAAATAGAAGCTGCAGATATACTTACCTTCCAGCGGCGGCTGCAGACTTTGGGCTGCAGTGCCGACCATGTATCGCCAGCACTGAGTGCATCGGACGATATATATGCACACTCCCTCCAGCCAAAGAGTGCAATTGCATATACAAAACAAGGCTTTTTTTCAATCGCACAGGCAAAAATAGAATATATGTATTTTGTACCCCTTTATATGTTTTACACTCACTGAGTTTTTATTTCCTGGGGTGTGCTACCACTGAGACAGAAATTAGACACAATTTATAGAAGAAGAGAAGAGGCTGTCATGAGTGTGGTGCACTCGGGAGAAAGAAAATTATCATAAAAAATAACTTTTAATATTTAATTATAAAATGGCGACATATTAAAACACAACATACATGGGTAGAAATTGGGATAAGAATAAAAAGGAAAAATAAAGAAAGATTTTTCCTGCTTAGTGAACCCCGCTATCCCTTGATTCACTCTTTGAAGTGTACCGTTTGGACTGGTGCACAACGTGTGTCCTTTATTGTACTCACTATGGAGTTGACACGTGTGTGCGCTATCCTTATTGATTGGTGTGGGTCCCCTTGAATTTTAGATCTGGTCTTGTCAAGTGGATTGTGTGCAATATCTCCTGGTGTGTACTAGGTGCTATTGTAATAAGATAGGTTATCATATAATTCTGGTGCTGACAAATATTTGCTCTCAAATTGCAGGGAGGTTTCAATGTTAAATAACAGTTGTCATACAAGAGACGTATAAGTTTATAGGTCAAAATTCTCAGTTATTACGAGTATCCCTACAATGTGGGTTTCTCCAAAAACTGTCTATCTTGACCTCATGCGTCCTTTTGGTGACAGAAGCCGCTATCCCTACAAGCCTGTGGGGAAGCGTGGTATACGTAGTCCTCTAGTATGCATTCAGTGTTTTTCACAATAGTTGATTCTCACACGATATGTATGATAGATTGCCTTTCTGTTTAATAATTACTCTTTCACTTTAAAGGCGCATGGGTTTTATAAGTCAGAATTCTTCAGTTTATTGGGGGTATTCCCTCTGGTAGGGCTCCTCAAAAATTATCTGTTTGACTTAATGCGTCTTTGGCTGAGATCGCCTTGTGTGTACACATGTATAGAAATAGGCAAAATAGGTTGATCATTCGTGAGTAGCAATAAACCTTGCTGTCCCCACAAGCCTGTGGGGAAGCGTTTGTTCAGAGGTGGATTGAATATAAGCAACAATCTAATAACACATATTTGCACACAAATTTTAGAGCTGGGTTTAGTCAGTGCAATTACCCGCTGTTCAAGGTTTGTGAATGTGTAGCACCGTTTATTGGGTGCTTTCTAGGCTGGGATTGCCTGGTGTGTGTCTGTTTATAATCGTGCGGATAACTGTAGTATCTTTGTTGATACAGTGAGTTTATTTACCACATAATGATACATTCAGTTAATTGTTGCAAAGAGAAACTTCTCCACATTTTATCAGCAGACTAAATACGTGGTAGATAATGTTGCTTATACTGAATGCAGTGAGAACTGTTATATCTTGTGTCAAGAGAGTAATTGTCCCTGTTGTACTTAGGGCTAGGTCGCTCAGTGTGTATTCATTTTTAATCTTTACAGATCAATTTAATAAATAAATTTTATTTTTTATTTATTTATATATAGCGATTTGCCACTTTAATCAGCGGCAGATATTGTCAGCAGTGGATTTTTCAAATAGAATTTATGTGAGTTTGATTCTCACACATGCACCAAAAGTAGCGTTATAGCTTAATCAATGTAACGTACAAGTTAATACTAAGATCTGCACAGGTAGAATACTGTGGCTTAGAATATACACGCCGGAGTTGAGGGGAAAATGCACCGCAGTGAAGCCGTCACTCTGCGACTCTCCCTGCTGGTGTTAACCCTGCTCCGTGTGCCTGCTTATGGAGTGAGACAGAGAGACCAGCGCTGATTTCCAAGTAACAGCAGGGTTGCTGGCTGCTATGCAGCAGGAAGTGAGGAGAACGTGGTCAGGGTCTGACCGCACGGCTCCCGTTCAGTGCTGTCTCAGATACTGTCAGCCAGGTACGCACACATTACACATCAAAAATTATACATTTCAAGGGGATGGGATAGGGGGGATTTAACACACTAAGTGTGTAGGTCAACGCGCGTATCGCCGTCTAGCTTCATCAGGACCACCAGGTGTGAGTCCGGAAGCCCTTTAAATACCTGCCTCCTCATGAATATTCATGAGTTCAGGTGTGGGAGTGTCTCTGTGGAAATTGCATGGGAGAGACGTTTGTTATATTTTGTTACATGTCATTGGTCTGTCATTTATGTGAAATTCTCCCTATGCAGTATAGGGAACGTTAAAAAATATGACACTAGGTTGTTTAAACATAACCATTCTGTTTTAGTGTATGAGTTTGGAGAGGAAAATATCGTACATTTTTGTTTTTAATATTTATGGTGTTTATATATTTCATGGTAATGCCTTTCTTGAAATCTTTGGAATACACATGCTATCCAATTATCGATCTTTTTGGAGTTCTCATACTTATAGTTCTCATAAAGAATGGCAAGTCCTTTATAAAGCGATTCCTCATATTGGGAATGATATATTTTGTTTTCTTTGCGAGTCCGGGATTTCATGTGAGTCGTGTTGCTAGGTGATGTAGTAAAGAATAAAAATATATAATAAAATATAAAATGAATAATAATTAGTAAAGTGAGAAAAATAAAAACAAATTCTTTTACAAGATGACTTTGAATTCAAGTCAACGTGTGGTGAATGTGTGAAACGAGATAAGTATAGAAAATAGTTGATCGATTGATCGATTCATAATAATAATTGTGAATGAAATATCGCATAAATTCTTATCAATTTCAATTTTTAAATTGATATATGGTGAGAATGTGAAATAAATGTGAATAACCGTCAAACAAAAAACGTGAAAAACATGAACTAAGTGAAAAAGTGAAAAAAAGGGGGGGGGGGAATAAGGAGGTGTAAGGAATAGATAATATTGATGTTTGAGATACTCGTGTAAAGATCACTATGCGTGAGAGAAGGGGGGGTTGGTTAGGACTTGATTTCCCGATAAACTCATGATTTTATACGAGTTTTTTATATCATTTGAAAGTTGGATACATGTATTACACATATTGGTTATATTAATTTTCCGATAGTTTTTATAGGCATATGAGGGGTAAAAAAGGGGGAGTTTTGAGGGAGGGGGAAAGAGTTGACACAATGCATAAGATTTTCTTGTACGCATTGTCGTCACTTTGTGTGGCCGATGATATCTGCGTCTCATAGGAATACTGAATAGTTATTTTCTTCGTTCAGGCCGTTTGGAGACATAGTATTCATCAGGAATATGAGTCGCGTCTCCTGTTTAAGGAGTTCTTTATCCCAGTCTCCCCTTCTTATCCCCATTTCCACTCGGATCATACCATACACTTTCAGACCTTTGGTATTGCCTTGGTGGCATCTAGCGAAATGTTTCGCTACAGGCGTTAGAGTTTTAAAGTTCGCTTGGTCTCTTGCAGCATTTTTAATGCTGAGGAGGTGCTCAGATATCCGGATTTTTAGGGGTCTTCTTGTTTTTCCAATATAATGCTTTTTGCAGGGGCATTCGATGTTATAGATCACCCCTGCTGTGTCGCATGTTATATATTTTTGGATTTTCCACTTCTTGTTATATCTGTCAGTGTATGTTTCTTGTGGATTCATGTAGGTACAGATCTTACACGTTCCACATTTGAAGGAGCCCTGCTTCTTGATGGTTATTTTGGTTTCCTTCTCGAGATGGCTGTGGACTAGGAGGTCTCTGAGGTTGGCACTTCGCCTCCAACTTATATCCACCTTATTTCCAAGGATTTCCTCTAAGTCCTTGTCTGTTTTAAGGACATTGATGTGTTTGTCCAGGGCTCTCTGAATCTCCTGCCACTCCTGGCAAAACGTGCCTATAAACCTGATTTTTTCTTGTTTATCTGTTGGTTTAACTTTTGGTACAAGGAGTTTCTCTCTGTCGTATGTGTCCACCTCTTTTCTGGCTTTCCTTGTAGCTCTTTTGCTGTAACCTCTATTTTTCAACCTTTGGTCTAACTCATCTGCCCTCTCCTTATAGATTGTGGGTTTGCTCCAAACCCACAATCTATAAGGAGAGGGCAGATGAGTTAGACCAAAGGTTGAAAAATAGAGGTTACAGCAAAAGAGCTACAAGGAAAGCCAGAAAAGAGGTGGACACATACGACAGAGAGAAACTCCTTGTACCAAAAGTTAAACCAACAGATAAACAAGAAAAAATCAGGTTTATAGGCACGTTTTGCCAGGAGTGGCAGGAGATTCAGAGAGCCCTGGACAAACACATCAATGTCCTTAAAACAGACAAGGACTTAGAGGAAATCCTTGGAAATAAGGTGGATATAAGTTGGAGGCGAAGTGCCAACCTCAGAGACCTCCTAGTCCACAGCCATCTCGAGAAGGAAACCAAAATAACCATCAAGAAGCAGGGCTCCTTCAAATGTGGAACGTGTAAGATCTGTACCTACATGAATCCACAAGAAACATACACTGACAGATATAACAAGAAGTGGAAAATCCAAAAATATATAACATGCGACACAGCAGGGGTGATCTATAACATCGAATGCCCCTGCAAAAAGCATTATATTGGAAAAACAAGAAGACCCCTAAAAATCCGGATATCTGAGCACCTCCTCAGCATTAAAAATGCTGCAAGAGACCAAGCGAACTTTAAAACTCTAACGCCTGTAGCGAAACATTTCGCTAGATGCCACCAAGGCAATACCAAAGGTCTGAAAGTGTATGGTATGATCCGAGTGGAAATGGGGATAAGAAGGGGAGACTGGGATAAAGAACTCCTTAAACAGGAGACGCGACTCATATTCCTGATGAATACTATGTCTCCAAACGGCCTGAACGAAGAAAATAACTATTCAGTATTCCTATGAGACGCAGATATCATCGGCCACACAAAGTGACGACAATGCGTACAAGAAAATCTTATGCATTGTGTCAACTCTTTCCCCCTCCCTCAAAACTCCCCCTTTTTTACCCCTCATATGCCTATAAAAACTATCGGAAAATTAATATAACCAATATGTGTAATACATGTATCCAACTTTCAAATGATATAAAAAACTCGTATAAAATCATGAGTTTATCGGGAAATCAAGTCCTAACCAACCCCCCCTTCTCTCACGCATAGTGATCTTTACACGAGTATCTCAAACATCAATATTATCTATTCCTTACACCTCCTTATTCCCCCCCCCCCCCTTTTTTTCACTTTTTCACTTAGTTCATGTTTTTCACGTTTTTTGTTTGACGGTTATTCACATTTATTTCACATTCTCACCATATATCAATTTAAAAATTGAAATTGATAAGAATTTATGCGATATTTCATTCACAATTATTATTATGAATCGATCAATCGATCAACTATTTTCTATACTTATCTCGTTTCACACATTCACCACACGTTGACTTGAATTCAAAGTCATCTTGTAAAAGAATTTGTTTTTATTTTTCTCACTTTACTAATTATTATTCATTTTATATTTTATTATATATTTTTATTCTTTACTACATCACCTAGCAACACGACTCACATGAAATCCCGGACTCTCAAAGAAAACAAAATATATCATTCCCAATATGAGGAATCGCTTTATAAAGGACTTGCCATTCTTTATGAGAACTATAAGTATGAGAACTCCAAAAAGATCGATAATTGGATAGCATGTGTATTCCAAAGATTTCAAGAAAGGCATTACCATGAAATATATAAACACCATAAATATTAAAAACAAAAATGTACGATATTTTCCTCTCCAAACTCATACACTAAAACAGAATGGTTATGTTTAAACAACCTAGTGTCATATTTTTTAACGTTCCCTATACTGCATAGGGAGAATTTCACATAAATGACAGACCAATGACATGTAACAAAATATAACAAACGTCTCTCCCATGCAATTTCCACAGAGACACTCCCACACCTGAACTCATGAATATTCATGAGGAGGCAGGTATTTAAAGGGCTTCCGGACTCACACCTGGTGGTCCTGATGAAGCTAGACGGCGATACGCGCGTTGACCTACACACTTAGTGTGTTAAATCCCCCCTATCCCATCCCCTTGAAATGTATAATTTTTGATGTGTAATGTGTGCGTACCTGGCTGACAGTATCTGAGACAGCACTGAACGGGAGCCGTGCGGTCAGACCCTGACCACGTTCTCCTCACTTCCTGCTGCATAGCAGCCAGCAACCCTGCTGTTACTTGGAAATCAGCGCTGGTCTCTCTGTCTCACTCCATAAGCAGGCACACGGAGCGGGGTTAACACCAGCAGGGAGAGTCGCAGAGTGACGGCTTCACTGCGGTGCATTTTCCCCTCAACTCCGGCGTGTATATTCTAAGCCACAGTATTCTACCTGTGCAGATCTTAGTATTAACTTGTACGTTACATTGATTAAGCTATAACGCTACTTTTGGTGCATGTGTGAGAATCAAACTCACATAAATTCTATTTGAAAAATCCACTGCTGACAATATCTGCCGCTGATTAAAGTGGCAAATCGCTATATATAAATAAATAAAAAATAAAATTTATTTATTAAATTGATCTGTAAAGATTAAAAATGAATACACACTGAGCGACCTAGCCCTAAGTACAACAGGGACAATTACTCTCTTGACACAAGATATAACAGTTCTCACTGCATTCAGTATAAGCAACATTATCTACCACGTATTTAGTCTGCTGATAAAATGTGGAGAAGTTTCTCTTTGCAACAATTAACTGAATGTATCATTATGTGGTAAATAAACTCACTGTATCAACAAAGATACTACAGTTATCCGCACGATTATAAACAGACACACACCAGGCAATCCCAGCCTAGAAAGCACCCAATAAACGGTGCTACACATTCACAAACCTTGAACAGCGGGTAATTGCACTGACTAAACCCAGCTCTAAAATTTGTGTGCAAATATGTGTTATTAGATTGTTGCTTATATTCAATCCACCTCTGAACAAACGCTTCCCCACAGGCTTGTGGGGACAGCAAGGTTTATTGCTACTCACGAATGATCAACCTATTTTGCCTATTTCTATACATGTGTACACACCAGGCGATCTCAGCCAAAGACGCATTAAGTCAAACAGATAATTTTTGAGGAGCCCTACCAGAGGGAATACCCCCAATAAACTGAAGAATTCTGACTTATAAAACCCATGCGCCTTTAAAGTGAAAGAGTAATTATTAAACAGAAAGGCAATCTATCATACATATCGTGTGAGAATCAACTATTGTGAAAAACACTGAATGCATACTAGAGGACTACGTATACCACGCTTCCCCACAGGCTTGTAGGGATAGCGGCTTCTGTCACCAAAAGGACGCATGAGGTCAAGATAGACAGTTTTTGGAGAAACCCACATTGTAGGGATACTCGTAATAACTGAGAATTTTGACCTATAAACTTATACGTCTCTTGTATGACAACTGTTATTTAACATTGAAACCTCCCTGCAATTTGAGAGCAAATATTTGTCAGCACCAGAATTATATGATAACCTATCTTATTACAATAGCACCTAGTACACACCAGGAGATATTGCACACAATCCACTTGACAAGACCAGATCTAAAATTCAAGGGGACCCACACCAATCAATAAGGATAGCGCACACACGTGTCAACTCCATAGTGAGTACAATAAAGGACACACGTTGTGCACCAGTCCAAACGGTACACTTCAAAGAGTGAATCAAGGGATAGCGGGGTTCACTAAGCAGGAAAAATCTTTCTTTATTTTTCCTTTTTATTCTTATCCCAATTTCTACCCATATATGTTGTGTTTTAATATGTCGCCATTTTATAATTAAATATTAAAAGTTATTTTTTATGATAATTTTCTTTCTCCCGAGTGCACCACACTCATGACAGCCTCTTCTCTTCTTCTATAAATTGCAATTGCATATATATTATATATAGGTAGGAATACACAGCGTCACTCCAGGGGACTTTTTCAATATAAGCTTTATGCTGTCATAAACTGGATCAAATAACCTTCACATCCAATATACTGATGTTTCAATGTACAAAGACATTTTGGTACTTGTGTATTTTCACGGCTCCCACGATGTACATCGTACAGGGAAAAATCGCATCGCATCGCATGCGATGCAATGTAATTTTTCACTGAAATTATGGACATGAGTTGACATCATGTAAAATGCACCCCAGATGTCATTTTTCACACTGTACCACCCTCACTATCAACGCCAACCCGAAGCGTGGCGAGAGCAGCGAGCCCGCGAGGGGCGGCGGTACGCGTCCTACGACCTTTTCATACCCCCACTATCCACGTCGGCGTGGAGTTGAGAATAGAAAGTGTGGCGAGCGCAGCGAGCCACCGAGCACCGCGAGGGGACGCGGATACCTGTGAAGCCCGCGAGGGGACACGGATACCTGTGAAGGTATCCGCGTCCCCTCGTGGGGCTCACTGCGCTAGCCACGCTTCGGGCTCGGTGGCTCGCCACACTTTCTATTCTCAACTTCACGCCGACGTGGATAGTGGGGGTATGAAAAGGTCGTAGGACGCTACCGCCGCCCCTCGCGGGCTCGCTGCGCTTGCCACACTTCGGGTTGGCGTTGATAGTGGGGGTGGTACAGTGTGAAAAATGACATTTGGGGTGCATTTTACATGATGTCAACTCATGTCCATAATTTCAGTGAAAAATGACATTGCATCGCATCAGATCGCATGCAATCTCATGCAATCACATGCGATGCCATCGCATGCGATTTTATAAAAAAAATGCATAAAAACACGGGAAAATCGCATCGCATGCCATCGCATGCCACTACATATGGCATGCGATGGCATGCGATGGGAGCCGTGAAAGTACACAAGTACCGACATTTTTCTCAAGGTGAGATGTGTGGTAACATGGAGGCACCCAAGGCAAGTACAGCAGCAGCAAAGTGTTGGCTTAAACCCCAGTGTATATATATATAGCCAAGGTAGAGGGGTGGCATTAGGACTAACAAAAGAGGTTGAATAAAGGAGATGACTACTCCATCTGACAATGTTTAGTTTATTAACTGTTTCCGTTACTTGTGTATATATATATATATATATTTTTTTTTTTGTGAGTGTGTACACACATACACATATATACATACACACACACACACACACACACTATATTTCCTGGCACTCCGGTGTCCCAAATCTGAGGTTACCTCCTTAGGGGTGAGTCCATTCTATACAGTCACAGGAAAGTAGACGGAACACATAAGGCTCTACATTTATTAAGAAAAGTGCTGGTGCAGTTTAATGCATATATATATATACTGTGTGTGTGTATATATATATATATATATATATTATATATATATATATATATATATATATATATATATATATATATATATATATTACAAATTCCAACAATCACAGGATGCAGGGAGATATATTGCCGGGTGCACTCCAACAGGTGCACCCGCAGGATGCCAATGTCCTAAGATACTTGTGGGCTAAGGCGGCATTCCAGTCATAAAAAAAAAATACTGAAAGCCAAAACTTGGTAGACAACATTTCAGCACCATTTATGTGGTCACCTAAGTTTACCACACCATATACCCCTTATACAAATCATGCAACACAATGGTAACCACCTTATACTGTATTTGCCTCTTATACATTATGCCACATGGAATGAGCCAAAATTCGCACTATACCAAACAGATTAAGCAAAAATTCACAATATGCTTCATAAACAGGGGCATTGCATTAAAAAAGTTACACCATAATGCCCATTACATGTTAAGCCACACACTATAATGTCCATTATGTATCATGCCAAATACCATAATTCCTATTAAAAATGATGCTACATAAGTGCTGCTTACCTACATGCTCATTGCCATGTGGGATTAAATGCTCATTTCCAAGGAGGAATACATGCTCGCTGTAACTGGGGGACAGCCGCCGCCGGTGAGAAGTGACAGCCATTGACAGCTGGGCAGAGAACATGGGGCTGCCCGGCTGTATTCAGAGCACTGCAGGTCCCGGCTATTTGAAATAATACCCCTTTCACACCAGAAAATGCAGGGATTTATCTGGGAATATGATCCCAGGATCATGCAAGGACATTCCCGGGCTGGCCCATTTTCTACCAGCCTAGTCCCTGCATTTTCTGGTGTGAGGGGGAGAGAACCCCCTACCCCCTTTAACCAACTGTCTATATCTTGTGAACCAACTGAGCCATTTACATGAGAAGAACTTTTGAGTGGGCTGCAAAAGATTTTGGTCCATTGAAAATGAGCCATTTGGTTAAGAGAAATCTGCCCTTAAACAACATGAACAGCCATGAAATTACATTTCAGAAATGAAAAAATTGGTTTACCCGCAATATCTCTGGAACCAATTAACCCATATGCATACCTCCCAACTGTCACGATTTCCGCGGGAACGTCCCGATATTCGGGGACGTTCCCGCGTCCCGCCCGGGGCCGCCATTGTCCCGCGGTGGGGGGGACAGTTGGGAGCCCCCCCAGCTTGCCGAGAATAGACGCTGTGCGCATGCGCACAGCATCTATTCAGCGCCGACGAGCGGCGAAAACGGGGCGTGGCCGGAGTTCGCGTCACCTCGCGTCACCCCCTTTTCGGGAGCGCGCGCGGCTTCGCCGCGCGAACGTCCCGATCTCCCAACTTCAAAAGTTGGGAGGTATGCATATGGTATGGCAGCCATTGGAACTGGGTGGGGGTCGGAATTATCGGGTTCCATGTTATCCTATGGGGAAAACGTCCCAGCTTTGCCCCGCTCTATCTCCAGTTCCCAAGGGGCTAGCAACGTGGGGCCGGGCTCGTTGGAAAGCCCCAGTCATCAGCTACATAATGGGCCTATTTGGAGAGTGGGCCTGGAGCTGTAGCTCCATCAGGCCCATTGTTAATCCGGCCCTGTTTCCATAATTGACAGGGGCTGCTGTGATTGGACAGCAGATCCAGCTGCTGTCCATTCACAGCAGCCCCATCATTAAAGCTTCTGACAGTGCCACCTTTGCCCCCCTAAATATATCTTGCCACCCCCCAACATAATACCGTTCTGGCTCCCCTGAATAAACAGTATATATAGATGTGTTTGTGTTTAGTGCATCTGTCCAGCTGTCCTGGGTGCCCTCCTATATGAAGAGAACCTCTGGTGAAGGTAGTCTGCGGGGGGGGGCTGCCCAGTACAGTACAAGGCCAATCACCTGGCACATCGCTAAAGTGCAAGCGCTTTGCCCCAAAATGAAGCGCTCGCACATCACTGAATGCACCCTGGTCATGTTCTGGGTCACAGCAGGTGTGTGTGATGTCACCTCGCTGTATTTATGTATTATCCTGTGTTATTCCCAATAGATGTTACAAGATGCTAGGCAACCACCAAAAGTGGGTAAATGGTGTGGAGGGGGCGCAGTAGGCAGAGGTTTTACCTAGGGTGGCACTGGCCACAATCCTTGCACCGGCCCTGCTAACAACCGTTTCCCAGCACATCCCAGATGATAAAGTGGTCCCTTAGCAACAAGAACGATGCTCAGCGCGCAGTGCTGTCAGGTTGCCGTGAGGTGGCGCCATGCAATAACTAGTAAAACGTTGGATGTACGCAGGCTGATTCCTGCCAGTATCTATCCCATGTCAGACGCAGGCTCCTCTGCTTGACAGACAGAACTGGCCAAACTTTAACATGTGTATAGGTTTATAGTACAAAGCAGATCCCGTGTCCACTGTCCTCCCTCCAGACTCCAGCCAGAGAGGCCTGTTCTGTCTCCCACTCTCCGTTATGGGCACAGTTATCTCCCTCCTGCTGCTCCCTGCCCGGGTGACGGGCTAGCAGTGTAGTAGTGTACACATGGCGGGGTGTGAGTGCCGACACCTCGGATAAGGAAGACACGTGCTGCTGGGGCATATGGCGGGGGATGGGGGCGAGCCGTTTGCTCCTTTTGCCGCGACGGCGACATGACTGACAGCATTACAGTAATGTCTCCTGTCAGGTCGTGTATGAACTACATGGGATAGCTCCCTGTGGAAGAAGCATGTTTAGAATAGATGACATGCAATCTACATGTGTGGTTATTACCGTTATTATGCTGCACAGTCATCATTTGGAATCCTGCTGAGTGTATGTCACACTCAGTGTCCGTGTTGTCAGCTGTGCATGACTGAATTACATGATAACTTATATTACTAATATTTTTATGTAGATCAAATATTTATGAAATGCAGTTATTTTAGAAATGACTAAGCAGCATATTTACAAATTATTGGGTTTCAGACCTGATAATTAAAAGGTACTTGTTTCCTAGCACGGCGCTACGATATTAAGTTGTATGACATCGCATCGCATGCGGGCATATTTTAAATTGTATAAGCCCCTATACGGTTTTTAATTGTATAAGCACCCTAATGGGTGCTTACAATGTTAAAAGCACCCCCATCATCAACGCCAACCCAAAGCGTGGCGAGCGCCAACCTTTTCATACCCCCACGTCGGCGTGGAGTTGATTTCATATAGTGTGACAAGCCACCGAGCCCGAAGCGTGGTGAGCGCAGTGAGCCCCTCGAGGGGACGCGTATTACTTTACATGTATTCCGCGTCCCCTCGCAGGGCTCGTTGCACTCGCCACGCTTCGGGCTCGCTGCGCTCGCCACACTATCGTACCTCCCAACATGACCCTCTCCAGGCAGGACACAATGCTCTGTTCCTGGACTTCCTCCTGAATATATGATTGCCATCACCTGTGTTGAACCTGGTTAATTGATAAGAAAGGTGTTTCACCACAGGTGATGGCAATCATACTTTCAAGGGAAGTCCAGAAACAGAGCATTCTGTCCCTCCTGGAGAGGGTTATGTTGGGAGATATGCACTATATAAATTCAACTCCACGCCGACGTGGATAGTGGGGGTATGAAAGGGTCAGAGGAGGCGTACCGCCGCCCCTCGCGGGCTTGCCACGCTTCGGGTTGGCGTTGATAGTGGGGGTGGCGTTGGGGGTGCTTTTAACATAATAAGCACCCATTACGGTGCTTATACAATTAATTATCTTCTAGGATGCACATTTAACATTGAAAACACCCATTAGGGTGCTTATACAATTTTAAATCATATACCATTGTAGATGGCATACAATGGCATACAATGCGATGGTTTACAATTTAAAATTGTATAACATTGGCTGCCATCGCGTAACATTGCATCACATACCATCATATGCCTTATGGTCTGCGATGCGATGGGCGCCGTGCTAGGAAACAAGTACCAATTAAAACTTATTGCTGTTATTATAATTATTGATTATTTATTTGGTGCCATAGGAGTTCTGCTGCACCTTGTTACAGCGAAACGCATCAGTGCAAAGGCACAATTGGCGACCTCTTTGCTACCCTCACCACTACCAGGTTCCAGACCAGCCGCCACCGGAGCTCAACAACTTTACAAATTTATCCGCAACAATATGGAAATCCTACAACACTCCATCTGAAGACACCTGCAGTATTTGCTTTCCTCAATAAGGATTAAAAATCTTAATTTGGACATTCCTTTGCGGTAACTATACAGCATGCTTTAAGTTAACAGACTCTTACTGTATCCAGAATTTCTCCAAAAATCATTTGGCGGTGTATAGGGTGGCCAATCCCGGGATCGGGATCGGCGGGATCCCGGGATTTGGCCCCTAAAACGCCGGGATTTCAATCCCGGGATTGGAGTTTCCAATCCCGGGATTTCGGGATTAGACTGCGCATGCGCAGTCTAATGCCGGGCAGCGTCTGAGCTAGTGCTCAGACGCTGCCCGGCTTCTCCCGTCCCGGGCAGTGCAGCTCTGCGCAGCGTGACGACGTCAGAGGTCACGCTGCGCAGGGCACACAACAGCCGCCGCCTCCTCATCTGACTCCTGCGCTGACCTCCCGCCGCCCGCCCTCCCACCCAGCCTGCATTCTCCTTTACCCGGACCCCCAGACCATCGACCGACAAAGGCTACAGCCTCCCGCAACACACGCCTGGCTACTGTATATCCGCCCGGCCGCACCGCAACTGTAAGTAAATATGCGGGCGGCCGGGGCGGGTTTTTGTATTAGGGAAGCCAATCCCGGGATCCCGGGAATCCCGGGATCGGGCATTTTTCAATCCCGAATTCCGGGATTGAAAAAATGCCCCGGGATTGGCAACCCTAGCGGTGTACTAGGAATGGACCGATACACTCAGTAGCTATAATAGGTGCCAGTGCTTTATTGTTATTTTATTGTGCTTTTATGAACCATATTCTTTTTTATGTCCTATTAAATTCTTTAAATTTATATTGTTTAGCGCTACTATTTTTTCTGTACTTTTTCTTTGTTGAAGGGATTCTCACCGACCTTCCCTAATAGCTGCTTCACAACACACCCCATCACAAGCGCCTAATTGGTTGTTATTACAACCATTTTTCTTCCGTGTGGCTGTGTAGCATAACCTCTAACATGACACTGCGCAGCTGCACAGCATGTTTTCCAGGCAGCATCTGAGCCGAGCACTGGTCCTGCACGGTGCTGCCTGGCAGAAAGGGATGAAATATACATGTGCATATCAATTCCAGGATTAAATGGCCAAAATCACAGGATCCTGCCAATCTTGATCCTGGGATTTCCATCCTTAACCCCTTCAGTGGCAATCTTGAGAATTTTCTGTGCTGTGCCTCTCGGGATGCCACTCAGTGGCGTAACTATAGCTCTGCAGCCCCCGCGGTGGCGGGGAGGCGCAGAGAAAGTTTGGGCACCGGGGGTCTGCGGGGCTATAGTTACCCGCTGCTGTCTCTGCCGGTACCTGCCTGCCGTGCCCGGTGCCGTCATGGTCCCGACTCCATTCTCTCCCAGCGCTAGCTAGTGGCTCCTGCTGCTATAATGAAAACGGACACTTAGAAAATGGCTGTCCCCATACTGCAGACAGTTTTCTGTCTGCAGTATGGGGGCAGCCATTTTCTAAGATATTTTTCATTATAGCAGCAGGAGCCACTAGCCAGCGCTGGGAGAGACGGGACCGTGACGGCACCGGGCACGGCAGGAAGGTACCGGCAGAGCCAGCAGCGGGGGGCGGCGAGGGGAGGGGGAGTGGGGGCGCCCAAAAAATTTGCGGCGGGGGGGGCTCAAAATACGTAGTTACGCCTCTGATGCCACTGTTTACAGCCGGGCAGCGCTGCTGAGTTCAATCACTGCTCCCTCCCCTCTGCTTCGCCTCCGGCTCCCTCCTCCTCCCCCCTCCCATCTGGGTTTTGTATGAAGTCCCAGGCGTTGGCTTATGACAAGCCGGCTGCCGGAGACAGGGACACAGTGCGGGGGCGCAGGTCCGGGCAGCCACTGATTGACTGTGCAACGGCGCTGCCCGGACCCAGGGAGGCAGGTGTGTTTTTTTTTTTAAGGGAGCGCTCTCCATTAAAAACTCGCCCAATGGGGAGCGCTCCCAAAAAAAAAACACCACTGAAGGGGTTAATTATAAATAGAATTGCTTTGGCTAATCCTTTTGAATGAAAACACTGAAAAATGTTACATTTAAATATGCATTGAAAAGGTTTCACATTTGTATCAGCTAATTTCGGCATGCAAAGTCATCAGTTTGGCCAAATACTAGAGCACACGGCCCTCTGACATTATAATGATGTCAATATAAGCATGTTCCAGAGGGCACTCCCTGCTGAATCATGTCACGTTAGCTGTCCGCCCCCGGCACCTGCTCCATGCCTCCATTTGCATGGGAACGCCCAGAATTTGCATGGGAACGCCCATGAAACGCTGGGCGTTCCAAAGCCCTATTGCCACCATCTCACCTATACACCCCCCCACCCTATGCGAGTGCTTTGCTGACAGTGCAGGTCAGCAAAAGCGCTCGCACAGATGGCCTGCACATGTGCATAACTAATTATGCACATACGCAGGACAAAAACATCATTCAACTTTGGAACGCACGGGACACCAAACAAACCAGAATGAGAGCCATTGTCCCCAGGGCTGTAAAGCACATTTCTTCATATGGTGGTTTGCTATACAGGTTGAGTATCCCGTATCCAAAATGCTCGGGACCAGGAGAATTTTGGATAACGGATTATTCCGTATTTCGGAATATTTTAATATTTCAATGATGTATTTTGAAGTATCTTGCATTTATGCTGTATAAACACATAATATACACACAAATATATTTTATTACCACATAAAATACACACAAACATATTTTAATTGTTCAAAAAACAAGGTTTCAAAACGTGAAACAAAATGTGTGTACTATCTCAGCACTGAATTTGAATGCCAAGCAATCATTGTCTTGCACATATATAGTGCCAGTTACATATCATGTCCCCAGTGATGCTGTTACAAATGTCCCCAGTGAGTTTTTAGCAAAAAAAATTTTTTTTTTCACTTTCTGGAATGTCCGTATTTCGGAATAATTCGGATAACGGATATTCGGATACGGGATACTCGACCTGTACTAAGCATTGGCATATACCTAGAACAGAGGCGTGAAATAAAACCTGTCAGGGTCTTTCACAAGGGACCCCCAGAGGGGCATTTTTGGGCTTCTCTGCACCCAACGTGTACACTTGCAACTGATTGACCACTGCGTGGCATATAGTAATGTGATCATGAGACTCTAACAAGACCGGAAGGGCAACCACAGCAAAAGAGCACAGGAAAACCATTGATCAGGACACATTGGGGGAAATTTATTAAGGCGAATACACCTGAAATAGGCATATTCGTAGGCAGTCGTATACAATACAACTGCCTACACGTATTTTGGGCATTTAATATGCCCGAAATATGCCTATTTGTATTCTTTTGAGGAGCTTATTCGTATTCCTAATCAGGAATACAAATGCATACACCATCAAAATAATATGAGTAGAAAGCAACATTCAGGCAAGCCTATCATATTTACATTCCACACGCATAACCCTCTGAGGCACTAATGTATTATATAGCTTTTCTTCTGGACTTGCAACTTGGTTGAACTGCTGTGCTATTACTCGTGCCTGTCCTTGTGTTTCCCTCCTATGTCCCTATAGATTGTAAACTTGCAGCAGGGCCCTCTAACCCCCAAGTCTGTCTGTTGTTACCCAGTTTGTTTTATCTGTTTAAAATTGTAAACTCAACTTAAAGAGCCTGTCCTGGTTCTAGAAATTGACAAGTCCAACTGAGTAGGGGATCCCCAGAATTTTTAAAACCAGCACCAGGCTCAAGGGCTGGTCCTGGTTCACAAAATATAGGGGACAAAATGACTAGCAGGCCCCCGTATTTTGAGAACCAACACCGGGCCCAACCACCCAGCAGGGTAATGTATAAAGTTTCCCCCGGCTGTGGAATTACCCCCTGACTAGTGAAGCCAGGTGCTGGCTACAAAAATATGGGGGACCCCTTCATCTTTTGTCCCCCATATCTTTGTAACCAGGACCGGTCCTGGAGCCCTGTGCTGGTTCCTTAAATACAGGAGAACCCTACACAATTTTTCCCACAGCGTTCCTCACAGAAGATGGTGGGTGAGTAATTTTTATTTCCACAGGTACCCCTGTTGGATTCTACATGGACAAGAGGACAGGCCATTGTGGGAATGTATGAGTGAATGTAGTGTGAAATAAAGTTTTAAGGAACCAGCACAGGGCTCCAGGACCAGTCCTGGTTACAAAGATATGGCGGACAAAAGATGTAAGGGTCCCCCATATAGTCACCCTGGGCTGGGGTCCCTGAGGGAATGGGGACCCCCAATAAAGGGATCCCCCCTTAGCACTTGATGAACTACAAGTGCCAGCATGCAAGGATTAAAGGCAGCTGGGACATTTAGTTGGTATGTAATCATGAGGACAGTAAGGGCAGCACTGTGTAGGATGAAGTCAGGCAGTGGGATGATATTTAGGCCCTTATTCTTGTTCGTGCGGTAACGGCCGCATGCGGCCGTTCCGCCGATGTTTTCGGTCTGCGCATGTGCAGAGGCTACTCTGCGCATGTGCAGCCGAATTCGCCGTACACGTATTTTGTCCGCCGCAAAGGGGGTGGATAGGGGCGTGAGGGGCTACGAAGCCTCATTTGCATATGCATACGCCCCGCGTTTCATGGGCATTCCCATGCAAACGCGGGGCGTACGCATGCTAATGAGGCTATGACGCGTGGGTACAGGGCGGGCATCTGACATCGCCGGATGTCAGCTGCCCGCCCCCATACAAGATTTCACACGGACAAGTGTCCGTGTGGTCTTGTGTAGCGGGACCTGGTGGAGCGTGCGGCCCTGCATTCGATGTTCGGCGACCATCGAATGCAGGGGCTGCTCCCACCATGGAGGAGGCGTATCCCCGTACACATTCATGCGGATCGCCACATGTCCGCGTACGGACGGCCGTGGCGATCCGTATGGAAGGCGGGGATTCGCCTGGTGCGGTCAGAGCCGCATATGCGGCTCCGGCCGCACCGATCAGAATAAGGGCCTTAGTCATGAGGGTAGTGAGGGAAGCAGTGGTCAGTGCACACTATGCCAGCCTCACCCTCTCCTGCCTCTATGCTAAGGCACTTACTGAGTCTTCAACTACCGTTTCAATCAGATCCCTCCCTGCACCCTCTGTGTCCACCCCGTCAA
Source organism: Crinia signifera (assembly GCF_055691185.1). Lineage (NCBI taxonomy): Eukaryota > Metazoa > Chordata > Amphibia > Anura > Myobatrachidae > Crinia > Crinia signifera. The sequence continues at coordinate 189,902,902 of NC_139219.1, forward strand.
TCTGTGCATGTGTAGACGGACTCCTGGGTCATAAACAAGAGACCAGCGCTGATTGCAAAGCACATCTCTTATAGGGAGAGCTGCTCTTTGCATTACTGGTACTTGTGTACTAGCACGGCGCCCATCGCATCGCAGACCATAAGGTCTGCGATGCGATGTTGCGCGATGGCAGCCAATGTTATACAATTTTAAATTGTATACCATCGAATTGTATGGCATTGTATGCCATTCTTTTTTTTTTTTTTTTAATTCATCTTTATTTGATCGTTTCTCATAAAATTCTATAAAACATACACATACATCAATACCTTTGACATACCTAACATATAAACAAACAAACATAAGTTACATTTAGCAGCAGCCAGTATATACTCTTGTGGGTTTATAGCCGTTTTTTATCCACCTTCCCACTCCATTTATTCATTCCCTCCTTTGTCTATAAGCTTATATTAGGGGAGTGATCTACTCATCCTAGTGTTTATGTGTGGAACCTAATCTATTATCATATTTCATATTGATTTTACTTAAAACCACTTATAAGTGACTATTGTGTAATTATCGCAGAGTTGACCATACAGCTATCAGCCCTACTGTGCCCTTTCTCTCTCTTTTATGTTTTTTCTTTCTTATTTTTTTTTTTCCCTCCCCTCTCCCTTCCCCCCCCGTCCTTCCCCTATCTAACATTGTGCATATTTATATTATGGGTTAAACCATCTCCCCCATATCCCATACGTCCGGGACCCCCTTTATTCCTAGGGACATGATTTTCTCATGCTCCAACGTTTTTTCGGGAGTTATATTTTGATTCTACCTACATCAATATCATACGACCCAGATTACGTATCAATGGGGGGGAAGGGTCCACCCATGTGAGATATGTATTAAATTACTATTATAGTGTTTACGTGAATCCAGTTTTAAGTGAATATTGTGTATATCTCTCTTCTTAATGTTATCATTCGGTGTTTAAGTTTATTTTTTAAAGTGCTAATCGTTGTACTATATTCTACTCTGTGATACACAAATTGAATAACAACCTATACATTAATTGAACTAAGGACAGGAAGATTTAAGGAGTTAGAGTGGAACGCCTCAACTTCTATAGTGCCTGTTTGTAGCTATTACATGTCGGATAACCAGTATATTATAGCACATATTCATTCCGATCTACTATGTTGAGTTGTTATATTTTGAGTTATACCATTTCCCCCATATTCCATAGAATTTGGAAATTGCGTTCCTCGATAGGTACATATTTTTCTCATGGTCCATGGTACTGTTTACCAAGCTAGACCAGGCTTGAGTTCTTGGGCCATTTTGGGCCATCCATGAGCGGGCGATCACTGTTTTAGCAATTGCACATAAATTAATTGCAAGCTTTCTAAGATCTTTAGTCATTGTGTTAGTGAGCCGACCCCCATAATTACTGTAAGGGGTTGTATACAGTCTCTTGGAATCCCCAGGTCAATCAGTATTATCCCTATTTCTTGCCAAAACATTTGTACCTTTGGGCACTCCCATACCAAGTGCCAAAAGCCACACCCCCTATTCTTGCATTTTGGGCACCTGTCCGATGTGTTTTTAACAAATTTACCCATCCTTTCGGGAGTAAAGTAGGTCCTATATAAGATGTTTAGTTGTATCTGTTGAGTTCTGGCGGAGCTGGTGGCCTGCCCAGGAGCCGCCAATGCAAGTCCCCAATTTGTTTCATTTAGTTCAGGTATATTTTTAGTCCAGTTCGACCTTAGGCCCCCCAACTGATCACTTTGGGTATTATCTAACAGAAACTTGTAACAGTTTGAGATCCGTTTATTGGAGCTCAGTTTTTTGATAAATGTTTTAATCGGAGTCTCCTTTATACTGATAATTTTGTCCCTGTTATTTTGCGCTATTGCACTCCTCAATTGGAGGAATCTATAGAACATATTTTTAGGGAGGTCAAATTCCAACTGTAGTTGGGAGAAGGATTTGAGATTATTATTTACAAATATTTGTCCCATAGTGTTTATCCCATATTGCCCCCAGATCTTACCCCCTTGTTGTAAATTCAATTTTTTAAGCTGGGGAAGGGAAAAAATATACATATCGGGGTCAGTTTCCTCAAAATCCATTCTCTTACACACCCAATTCCATATATTCCTAGCTTGTTTAAGCAGAGGAGGGGATCTACGATTTCCCTCTTTTATCAAAATTGCCTGCAAAGGAGTTTTGACCATGGTCGCTTTGTCTATGAATTTGGATAGATCATCTGTGCATTCCTCCTCCTTAACCCAGCTTACCAGATGGGTCATCTGGGCCGCATAGTAATATAACTTGAAATTAGGCATCGCAACGCCACCTCTATTCCGCTCCCTACTAAGTGAGGACATTTTTATTCTAGGAGTTTTATTCCTCCAGATGAAGGATGATAACACACAGTTGATCCTCCTAAAAACCTTCTCTCCAATTGGGACAGGCGATTGTAAAAATATATAAAGGAGCTTTGGAAGGATTGACATTTTTATTAGATTTACTCGTCCAATTACTGTCAACGGGAGTTTCTGCCAGCTTTTACACTTTCTTTTTATCTCATCTATTATAGGGTCAAGATTGTCATTAATAAAATCGGTAGGGTTTCTAGATATTATGATCCCAAGGTACTTAAATTTATCAACGCTATGAAGGCCCGAGCTGACTACTACTGGCCCGCTCCCCAGTACATTAGTTAAAAGAAGATGTGATTTATTATAATTTATTGTTAGGCCAGAGTACTGCCCGAATTCCTGGATGTTCTCAATAACATGGGGAAGCTGGTTTACATAATCCGCCATGCCTATCAATAGATCATCTGCGTAAAGAGAGATAATGTTACCACCGATTCCCACCTCACCCAGGTCTTCCCTCAATTTGCAGGCAATTGGTTCTATCGCCACTGCGAACAGCAGGGGCGAAAGAGGGCACCCTTGGCGAGTACCTCGAAGCAGGGGAAATGACTCAGAGATATACCCATTGACAAGAATTCTTGCCATCGGGGACTTATATAGGAGAAATACTCTATCTATAAATTTAGGGCCCAACCCAAAAGCCATCATCACTTGTCTAAGATAAGGCCATTCAACCGAATCAAAGGCTTTATTGGCGTCGAAGGATGCAATCGCTACTTTTCTAGCCGATACCTCTGCCATCTGGATATAAGTAAAGAGTCGACGCAAATTAATGGCAGTAGATTTTCCACTCATAAATCCATTTTGATCCGGGTGTATAATTTTGCTAATAAATTTATTAAGTCTATTTGCCAAGATCTTAGCATAGATCTTGGCATCGACAGTGATCAGCGATATTGGCCTGTAGGAATCGACCAAAGCCGGGTCCTTACCGCTCTTGGGAATGACCGTGATGATGGCTTCTGACATTGAGTTTGTAAGTCCACCCTCAATTTCCATTTGCTGGAATAAATATAATAATTTTGGAGCTAAGCTTGCTTCCGCTTTTTTGTATATTTCTCCCGGCAGGCCATCTATTCCCGGGGCTTTATTTGCAGGAAGAGACTTAATCACCTCCTCCACTTCCTGAATGGTGATAGGGGAATCCAATGAGTTACTATCCTCTAGGGACAGTTTGGGTATCACTATGTTACTTAAATAGTTAGAAATTTCATTACTCCCATGCTTTAATTTGGACTGATATACTTCCCTAAAGTGGTCCACAAATACCTCCGCAATCTGGGGTGGGGTTATACACAGATCTCCCTTATCTGAATATATTTTTGATATTATATTCGGGGGTTTATCTATTTTGGAAAGATAGGCCATATATCTACCTGCTCTGTCAATATTCAAATAGAATTGGTGTGATTGTTTTAGTAACCTTTGATTGGCCATAATTTGTAGATGTTCAACCCACCCTCGTTGTGCCGATAACCACTCTGTTCTACTTAGTTCGGTTTTATCAGATATATATTTCTGCTCCTTCTCCTTCATTTTAGTTTCCAGTACCAAGGCCACTTCTCGAGTTTCTCTTTTCAAGATAGATATTTTTTTCAACAAATTTCCTCTAAGGGCTGCCTTAAACGTGTCCCAAACTATTGTGGAGCTAGCTGTACCCGTATTAACCTTAAAAAATTCATCAGTTTCAGCATTTAGGTCTGCTGTATTACTAAATTGCTCCAACCACGAGGGATGGAATCTCCAATATCTAAAACCCCCCTGTGGATCGGGGTCTATCTGCATCAATACAGGGGAGTGATCAGAAATACCTCGAGATTTATACTCTATTTTTGAGATGTTTTTAAGCAAATTTTTAGATGAGAAAACAATATCTATTCTTGAAAATGTATTGTGGGATGGGGAGTAACATGAAAATTGACTGACCTTTGGATGTCTCTCCCTCCATACATCCCACCACCCTATTTCCGAGGTAAATTCAGCGAGTCTACTATTGCCGCTGTCATATCCCCCCTTGTTGTTCCATCTATCCAGACCGGGGTTCATGACCGCATTGAAGTCCCCTAAACATATGATGTAACATTCAGGTCGTGCGGAGACAAAGTCTACTGCCAATCTGAGTACCTCATAGGAGAACGGGGGAGGTATATATACCGCTAAGATACAGTATCTAATCGAATCAACATTCGCATCCAAAAATACATATCGACCCCTATCATCCACTTTTGATGCTATTAATTCAAAGGGAATATTTTTCTTAATAATTATAGAAACCCCTCTGGCCGACGAAGAGAACAGGGAATGGAAAGCCGTTCCAATCCAAGGACGCCTTAGCGCCAATACTTTATCCCCATATAAATGCGTCTCTTGGAGACAAATTATTTCGGCCGCCAGTGACTTGCATTGTTTTAGTACCAAGGACCGCTTCACCTTCTCATTTAGACCACGCACATTCCAGGTCAAAAAACCCACCATTTCTTTTCAGGTATAATTCCTATCAACATTTGTATTTTATCTAGGGATATCCCTACTTGGATCAGGCTATAGCTACATGATTTTTCAATAGTTAACTCCACACTTTTCCAGGGCTGCATGCACAATAGACAAACACAAAAACACATCACAAATACCATATACCCACAACCCGCCCCCCTCCCTGTATGACCTACCCATCTAGGCATACCTATTTCAAACCCCTCGCTATCACCTATCCCTTTCAACCTCCAACTTTCACTTAGGGCAATTTACTGTTTGTCACATCGCCATGAGCAGGCCCAGCCCCCCAGTGACCCCATGCATATATTATTTATGAAATTTTCACCCCCCCCCTCCCCCCCCCATGCCCGCACACTCATTGAGCAGTAATTTAGGATTTCCCATTTCCCTCCCCCTCCCCCCCCCAATCTCTGGATTTCAATCATATAATCAAAGTATCAAAAAAGAAGAAAAGGGAGAAGGAAGGAAGGAAAAAAAAAGGAAATAAAAAACCACAGGGGACCACACCAAACATGTCCAGATATAAATATCAGGCCTCTTCTTATTTTCGACCTCTGGTTCCCAGCAAGACTAGGTAGTTGCCAATTGTCTGCTGGTAGGAGAGTTCTTATCCAACCAGGCAGCAGCTTCCCCAGGTGTAAAGAAAAACTTGGTCTCATCCTGGGTCACGATCCTCAGTTTTGTGGGATAAATCATCGAGTATTTTATGTTCAATTCTCTGATTCTTGCCTTTATCTCTCTATATCTGGCTCTCTCTTTTTGAACCTCGTATGGCAGATCGGGGAATAAAGAAATTCTTTTCCCGTTATGGGAGAGGTCTCCTATGGTTCTTGCCAATCTCAAAATATTGTCCCGGTCTCTGAAATGCAGAACCTTTGCTATTAGGGTTCGTGGTGGACCCCCAGGTATCGGGGCCCTGGATGGGACCCTATGTGCCCTTTCGATTGTAAAAAAGGGGGAGAGGGCCTCTGTCCCCAAGTTTTGTTTTAACCAGTCCTCTAAAAAATTTTCAGGAGAACTGGCCTCCACTCTCTCCTCAAAACCCACAAAACGGATATTATTTCGGCGCAGCCGCCCCTCCATATCCGACATCTTGTTTTGGATTTCTGCAAGTTTGCCCGTCATGGTTTTCACCTGGCTCTGGATCGGGCCCATAGTGTCCTCTATCTCAGATACCCGGGTCTCCACCTCGGATACACGAACCCGGATTTTCTGCGCATCATCACGCAGAAACATAATGTCCGCCTGTACTTTATTAATTTGTTCTGCTAAGCGGGTCTCGCAAGTGTTAACTGCCTCCAAAACTTGTTGTAGGGTAACCTCTCTTGGCTGTTCGGTAATGTTCCCCCCCTTTATAGGGGTGGATTGAGGAGTGCTTTCCCGAGAATCGCTCGGGTTTTTTGCCTGTGTGCGAGCAAACTTTTCCAGCCTTGCGGCCGCTGTATTCTGCCCTGTTTTCCCCATTCTGTTGGAGGAAGTGTTCTTTAAGTATCTGGGCTTGATTTAACAGTAAGTCGGTTACTTGGAGGAAATTTAAACTTTCTATATCCCTCAATCCGACCTCATATAGAGGCCTGTACTGGCCCACTGAACAGGGATATTTCTGAGGACGGGATTAGCCGATCGATGTATTAATGAAGGATATTTCAGGCAGTGCTCTAAGTGTCTATCCGACCCTGTCTGTTTATACTGCGCTTCACCACACACACTTATTAGTTGACACCTATGGCTTTATTCGGTTTATCGAAGGATTTGGTGTCACAGATGATTTTACAAGTATTCCTTTTTAATGGTGTGTTTCAAGTAAAAAAAATATTACCTAGCCGTATGCAGAAACAGACACATGGAACCCCTCCAACTTTAGGGGACGTGCTGTCCAGGTTATCAGCCACAGCAATTACACCCAGGTTATCTTTTTCTTTTTCCCCCACTCCACACAAAAATACAAAAAAAAAAAAAAAACGAGGGGAGCAGTCCACAATCTGGATATTGTTCAAAGTGTGTGTGGGCTTATGTGCAATATACAGGTTATATCAGGCACATACCTGCCAATTTCTTCCCCCAGGCATTTGTTCCCTGTCGATCTCCTCTCATATGATCCTCCAAGCACCCTGCTTCTGCCCAAGACCACTTTGGGTTTATCTGCCGTTGTCTAAAGACCCATTCACCCTTGGGGGGCCAAACGATCCCGGAGAGTAGATCCACGTATCAGAGAGGGCTTTTACTGTTTGGTCGAACCCACAGATCAGCGTGTGGCTCGATATGACTCCCCGCTCTCTGAGCTCTCTGCAGAGACGCCTCAGGACACCACGTCCAGAGAGCGCGTCCCGATACCCAGGCTGCACCCGGGCTGGAAGCGTCGCTGACGTCACCCCTCTCCGTCCGTCCGTACGTCTCAGCTCAGGCACGCCACCGCTATAGCCCTTCACACAGGGCACTTGGTCCGGTCCTCACCACCTCAGTCCGGGTAATAAGCCAGCAACGGAGGGAGACCAGGAGCTGCAGCGTCACACAGCGGGATCCCAAGCCGAGGTACTGCCCATAGGTGTACGATGCACAGGGGGGGGGAGGCGGCGTGGGGCTAGCGATCAGGCATGGAAGCACCAGGGAGCTTAGACCACCTCCTCTACGCACACGCCGTCGTGACCCCGCCCTCCGCATTGTATGCCATTCTATCGCATATACAATGGTATGCGATTTAAAATTGTATAAGCACCCTAAAGGGTTTTCCCATGTTAAAAGTGGCCCTATAAGTTAATTAAATGGCGTGGAGTTCATTTTATAAAGTGTGGCGAGCGCAGCGCGCCCCGCGAGGGGACGCGGAATACATGTAAAGTAATACGCGTCCCCTCGCGGGGCTCGCCACGCTTCGGGCTCAGTGGCTCGCTGCGCTCGGCACACTATATAAAATCAACTCCACGCCGACGTGGATAGTGGGGGTATGAAAAGGTCGTAGGACTCGTACCGCCGCCCCTCGCTGGCTCGCTGCACTCGCCACGCTTCAGGTTGGGGTTCATAGTGGGGGTGCATTTAACATTGTAAGCCCCCATTAGGGTGCTTATACAATTAAATATCGTATAGGGGGCTTATACAATTTAAAATCGCATCGCAGTGCATCGGGTGTATGCCATGCGATGGCATGCGATGCGATTATATGTCGTGCAACCTAATATCGTGGGCGCCATGCTAGTACACAAGTACCACATTACTATTTGCATATGTCAGTGGACAAAGTAGGTTGACATGGACTCCGTATAAGGGTACCGCTTCCCATCGCATGGCTTACTGCGCTTGACATGCTTTAGGCACGGTGCATCGCTGTTCTCAGCACACTATTATAGTGTAACTATGCCCACTTGGATTGTGAAGTAAGAACAAGTTGGTTTAAAAAAAAAAATCGTCAAAAATGTATGTTAAGTTTTTGACATGTTGACATTTTAAATGTCGCATTTTGACCATGTCGGCATAATGAATGTCTGCATTTTGAACGTTTCATTATTTTGATGGTTGTTGCTATTTTGACCATCAGTGTATTTTGACTGTCATTAATTTGACTGCATCCCGATCTGATGGCCATGCACAGTAGTGAGGCACATCCGGGGCACACTTCCTTTCTTACCGGCAAGTCCTATTAATTGATAGTTATGATCCTAAGTTAAATATATCTATATCACCCTATTTAAAACAGATGTACAATTTAGTAATATCTCCACACGCACAATATAGTAAATGGGTGAGAGCGCAGGCAAATATTAAACACCGATTGAGAAAGCTTCCTAAAGTGAAACGTACGTCTCGGTTGCTCCAGGTCCCCGCTGTGCACGAGCGGGACCCTGCACGCTTCACATATCTGTATCTGGCTCTCATCGCTGCAAACAGCACGACCCCGGGCCAGCTGAAGGCTCCTACTAAATGCCGACATATCTGACGGAGAAATACACCGGCGGCTTTGTTCTCCTACCGCCGACGGCACTAATCCCTGGACGGGACAGTTCATCACCGTCGGTTTCCCGTCATAACCAGCTTACCTAAAGCTAGAGGCTTTCACTGATTAACAGCGCAGCCGACGGAGATACACAGCGGCGGCTTCATTCACCTGCCGCCGACGGAACCAACCCCTGGACGGGATATTTAATTACCGTCTGTTTCCCTCTGGTAACTCCTACAAATACTGCTCACTTCAGCTGCCTTATAGGACAAACAGCGGAGTCCATAGTTGTACCTATAGAAGCCTCAGAAGACGCTGGGGATTATTTAAAAGAACGCAGAGATTATTATCTTTATTATCTATCCTCATACACAGACTGCTTCTTTTGATTCATTTACTGTGACAGTCCATATATCCAACTCCACGGGTGATATTCACCATACCGATTGGTTGCAGTATCTTTACTGGAGCATACACACTGGGGGATTTCGCTGTCTGATGTCCAGAGCCGCCAGCGATACACCCTGGACCGGGTGTCCGTGAGTCTAACAACCCTCAGGGCATTTTGTCTGTGATAAATAAATATAATAATACATCCCCTACAATTCTAACTACGGGGTTACTATATAATAATCTATTACTCACACCCTGTTGCTTTATACTTAATTACAGTGGCTTGTCACTTATTGCTAATTGATTGCATATATACCATGTTGCATTTTATTTGATTACAGTGAGTGTTACCTATATACTTAGAACTGTGACTCTGTAACGCACAGAGACTGAGTGTTGCACTATACTTAAACACAGTGGCAGGCAACTCATTGCGCAAAGCTGTGTGTTTTGCATTGCATAGGGATCTCTTTCTCCATCTCTTGCACCTTGGTCTATATGTGGAATTATCTCCTAAAAATCTTTCTTTCATTTACCACCTTTTGCATGGTACAATAGTGACTCAGAAGCCAAAATAATAGTACCGCAGTGCAATCTATACTTTCTTCTGCAATTCACCACCCAGGCACACCGCTCAACCAGTGTTCACTACGTCTATGGACATACACACTGGACAGTAGCGTATGCCAGGGACTCAAAGTGAAGGTGCTCTCTTTACTGACCCCCTCCAATCAGGGTTCTCTCATCTCCGGAGGACCCATTACCTGACTCTGCGCTGTCTTTGTATAACAGGGCCAGGTTGGTCGCCCCTGGAGACAGCAGAAACCCCCTGTTGCTCCACTTTCGTACCTGTGACACTCGCTGAGTCCGCTCAACTGTGCAAACATCTGATTGCCACCGTAAGCACAGACAGCAGCCACCCCGCGAGTACATTTAGCTCAGGTACTTCACCACAGCTTTCATTTTTATATTATTTATGAGTCTGCAGTCTAACTTAAGTGAAAATATAATTACTAGACAAACTTGTGCTGTTTGACAGTGAGCCCCTTTTTGATAACATATTGTATTTATCTTGATGCTTTGATGTGTTAACCAATTGTTGGTCAAGTGAAGACGTGCCTAGTCTGAGAATAATAATTTTTCACACAAATATATTGATATTCTTGTGATACCGAAGATAGAGGCAATTTAGTCCTCTTCTCAGACTTCCACAATATATTTTCACGACTTTTCTCAAATTGTATACCATTTTTCATGTTACTTGTATGTTCTTGTCTCATGTTCGTCATTGATCCACCTAAAGGATCAATTTTAGTAATAATAAAGTTGATATTTTAGACTGTTATATACAATACCATAGAAGGTTGTGCCCCACCCAGGAGTTTCTTTTTTGATATTCTCTCTTGAATATCAACCCTTTTTTCAAATATTAAACACGTAACAGCTCAGGTAACAGTGCTAAGTCTTATATATGGAAATGTAATACAGGAGAGTTATAAGTATTTAAACCTTTTATTATAAATAATATCTTTAAAATTTACAACAAAAATAAATTAGTACAACATTTATATATTCAATTCAGAAAGTGCTCGGAGCGGAACAGCTGCCCGAATTGTTTTGGATCCCACAAAAGTCTGAAATTGCATAGACCTGGTGTTATATACAGATGTCCTATAGTGAAAGACTAGTGTACCCAAGCTAATAGCACTGTCATAGGAGAGCACATTCATGCCAGCAGTGGGCATAGAATTTCACCCTGTTATAAAGTGACAGTGCAACGATCCAGTCCAAGTAAATGGCCCTCTTTCTCTAACAGGACAAGCAGTGCTAGAGTTACCACACTGGTAGCACAAGCAGTATTTATACATCTTATACTTCTCACCCCACAAGTACATATTTACAACAAGGGCTCTGTATGGATAGGTTGAAAAGAGAAATCAATGACTCAAGCATCAAACATCTTTCAAGCGTTGTCATTTCAGTGTAGCTTAACTCATTTTACAATATATTACAAATCATTTTTTTTTTTATAAAAGTAAGACTTATTTTTTATTAGAGATTTTCTTTTTGATGCATAGAACTATTTCCCTGACTGAAATTTTCCAATTTTCACACCTATTTTGACAAATTCACTTGGCACTCAAAGGGTTTAGATAACCTTGAATGGCTGTAGAGGTAGTAATAGGCTCAGTCAATAGTAATTATAAAGTAATGAAAATATGCAGACACTGCAACTGATCAGCTTTGTTTTATGGTATAACACAAATGTTCTTTCCTCTGTAGAAAAAGTGCCCCCGTGGCTACAGTATATGTGATTTGTGTTTACTGTATTCTGGCACTAACACAACATCCTTAAAAATGGAATGTTGGTGCATGCATATCTCTGCTTATAATTCGCAGTATTCCATAGCACTGATTTAATTCTCATTTGCATCTTCATCTTCTGAGCCACTGCTGCTGTCTGACTCCTGGTAAAAGGAAATGGTGGCTTGTACTGGAAAGTTCCTCAAAAGTTCCTCGGCCTCCTGATACAAGAAGTCATAGCACTTTGACTTGGGCCAGAATAACCTGGAATGATAACAGAAAATTACTAAATGATACCCTTTGTAGCTGAAATAGACAGCTTTTATTATTCTACATGCAAGGCTGGAAATATCTTAAGGTGCCCATGTACTACGCAGACATATCTGAAGCTACAAATCTCTTCCGATTTTTCTTGAACTCTCCCAGGAGCTTCCTAGGAATTTGATCTGACCCTGGGCTAAATATTCACTCTATTCGGCCAGCTTCAGATGAGATGGATTTTTGGTGCAGCACCGAATACTTTTTATGTCAGATGGATGGAGACAAGGCCACCAATCGGATCTGAGGGCGCTCAGATTTTGCCTGCTTTTTTCGGTCTCTCAGATCCATCTTACTGAAGAAAACAGTCCAAATCTGACTAGTGGATGGGGCCCTTTACTGTATGGATTGTACTCTTGAACACCGTACTATTGCAGAATAACCCAGATCGACCAACCCGGCAATTCAACATGGGTTATAGGAAGGGTTAAGCTAGGGATGTCCATCGGTGCCTTTGCCATCGATGGTTGCCATTGATGGCAATAGTGCACATGGCCATCGATAGTGTAAAACTATGCAATGGGTGACCATCAATAGTTTTACATATCGATGGTCATCTATTATGTGTGAGTGATTGGCCTGTGGGCCAATCAAAATACGTGGGCGGGGCTTTACGGGTGTCGGTGGGTGGAGCTATGCTCAGTGTCCCGGCACTTTGAAGAAAAAAGAAAAGCAAAACATCAGTTTTGCTGTGCCATCGATGTAGGGAAACCATCTGGTTCTCCCCCATCAACGGCAAAAGTATTCGACATCGGCCATTAACCATTGATTATTTTGAATCATTGATGGTCGATGGCCATCCCTAGGTTAAGCCCGGGTGACCCTGAATTACTGTGGAAGGGTCGGACCCGGGATCAAAATAGCAATGTGAAAGCGGTATAACTGGCTTTGGTATTGCAGCGTGGAAGTGAAAGTCATTTATTACTGGTAATATTACTAAGATTTGAGCCTCATTGGGTGACTACAATTGTGGGTTTCATTTATCAGCAAATGATACAACTCATTGTGAATGATAAAACTTGTTGCAAATGATAAACGCTGCTCCAGTCAATCAGCTCCTAACTGTCATGAGAGCTAATAGGCTGGAGAATATGCAACAGGTTATATCATTAAAAATGAATTTTATCACTTGTTAATAAACAGGCCCATGTATGTCAAAACCTGATACTCACATTTACACATAAAGAGGTATACTGTGAAAGCTGTTCATGCATAGGCAAATAAGTCACAGTTGAGGCAAAACTGGCCAAATACTACTTACCTATCACACTGGTTACAGCCTACCCTATAAGAGCCTGTTATTGCTGCCAGCTACTGTCTGTACACATTATCAGATCAAAGTCAGAGTTACACCATATTTTCCATATGTGCATACTGTATAAGCATTGGATACATCCCATTTTAAATGATATGAGTTTTTGGGTGAAACTGGCAATTTGCAGGATTATTCAGAAATTAGAAGAGCCCAATATCGGCATTACCCACTAAGCAAATTGTTTTTAAATTATGGCTTTTCTGCCACACCACACTGAAATTGCATATGCCTACACCAGGCGTGTACAAACTATGGCCATCCAGCTGTTGTAAAACTACAAGTCCCATCATGCCTTGCAACAGTTTTGCTATTAGGGAATGCTAAAACGATGGCAAGGCATGCTGGGATGTGTAGTTTCAGTTTCACAACAGCTGGAGGGCCACAGTTGGCCAGTGATAAAAAACAAACACTTTATCACTTCACCGAGCTTAATAAATCTGCCCCTAGATGAGGGAATCAGGATAAACCATAGTAAATATATTATTGAGAATCCCCACACACTGCTCATCCTTTTGCCTAATATCTTATGGCAAGTCTGAGCAATCGGATAATTGAAGCCAAGCGTTCCTGGACATTTTTTGACAATTTTATCAGCTAAAGCACCTAAACACTTATGCATACATGCTACACAATAAAACAGGATGATCATCCAATTATTGACAAATTTGCCTAATAATTGTATAATGAGAATCTAGCTTACATGGGAAAATAAAAATCATTTTTTTTGTATAGATTTCATGTTCAGTCACATTTTGTGACTAGCAATTGTTGACTATTTAAATGACATGATATATTTATGCATTGAATTGATTTTATTTAAACCTCTTAATTACACATGATTTGTATTAAAAAGCCCTTGCTAGATGTTATGAGATATGTTACCAACATATACAATACCATGTACTTACTTGACAGGGTGCTGAAAGGCCGACATCTTCACTTTGTCACTGACAAGACCCTGGTTTAAGTTTGGTGACTGCAGACAAGAAAAGATAATACTATTCAGTTAAACATTCTTACACATATTTATAAGACATAACGGAGTTAGATTTAATTTAGATTTAATATAATCATCAGCGGCTTTAAACAATCATTTTAAAACAGCAATAATAATTAATGTTTAATCACTTGATTAGCAATTATTAATGCCATTTTAACATCACTTTCTACAGCTACCTATGATCAGCAGCTTTGATAAAAAGTAAATATGCCCAATGTGGGAGCATTAGGTTTAACTTTATACACATATAGTGGAATAAATTTAATGAAAACTATTGTTGAAAAAACTATCTCATTTTAAACCATTACATACTTAATGCTTTGTGTCTTGCTGGTACAAGTTTTTGTCCCATTTTTTTTTATGAAGGGAGGGAATTGTGTTCTTTACTAGACCATAAATAATATAACTTTCTCAGTGTCTCTATTGCAAAAGCATGTGAGTGCACGGGTGCAGACACATGAATACGGTTGTCTGGGACACTTTGATGCTGAATGGCTGCATATAAGGATATTTAGGCATACTGTTCTCAGCAGACATGGGGTAATTCACGCTATATATGCACTTGACTATAACATGTTCAGCAAGCATACTCTATATTTCTGCATTTAAATAGATCTGCTAGCTTTCAATAAATATTAAGCTGTGGAACTATCCATCCCAGCATGCTCTGCCACTACTTTGTTGTTAAGGAATGTAATAACTAATAGAGCATCCTGGGAAATGTAGTTTATCAGCAGATGGAGTGTCATGTCATTTACTCCTGCAGTAGGAATGGTTAAGTGAGGGGTATTCACCATTGGATAGACACCAACTAGGTCCACACCACTAGGTCAACATGGGTTAGGTCGACAGGGTCATTAGGTCAACACAAGCATTAGGTCGACATGAGGAATGTCGACAGTCAAAAAGTGGACACAGTCGACATGGACACTAAAACGTAACACCTCGTGCGCTCATCATGCTTCGGGCACAGTGCACTATTTTATACTCCCACCATGCACTAGTGCAGGGCTGGGCAACACCGGCCCTCCAGATGTTAATGAACTACACATCCCAGGATGCTTTGTATTAGTTTTGCTATGTGGCCATGCTGAAACTGATGCAAGGCATGCTGGGATATGTAGTTCATCAACATCTGGAGGGCCGGTGTTGCCCAGCCCTGCACTAGTGGATGTTAGGGCATGAAACATGTTGGCTCCAAAAAAAAAAAACCATGTTGACATTTTCACTGTCGACTTAATGCTTGTGTCAACCTAATGCCTGTTGACCTAACCCAGTGGTAGCCAACCCTAGCCCTCGAGAGCTACCAACAGTTCACATTTTCCAGACAACCTAGCTGCTGCACAGCTGCACTCATTAATCACTGACACATTTTAAAAGATCCACAGATGGAGCTAATTAGCTCACTTGTGATTCTGTGAGGAGACCTGCAAAACATGCATTGTTGGTAGCTCTCGAGGACTAGGGTTGGCTACCCCAGACCTAACCCATGTCGACCTGCTTGTCGACCTAGTGACCGTATTCCTAAATGAGCTGGACCAGGTTGTAAAACAGGTACCTACAAATATTAATGTACCATGGCAGATATCTCTCTATATCTGCCAAGATGCCAACATTTCTGACATTAGCCACAGTATATACATTTTACCTTTATTAATGAACAAAGTATATATATATATATATATATATATATATATATATATATATATATCTATATAATAAAGCATATATACTACTAAACATAATAAAGACTTCTAAAATTGCAATAAAATACATTTTTACTTAACGCGGAAGATATATATCAAAAACCTTAGGCAAAAGGTAAGTACTATGAGAGAATGAAAATGCATGCCATGTGGTCAGTGCGGTTACCTGCGGCAGCGTGCAGCTGTGTGTGTGCAGTGCAGGCGCCGCTGTCACTGGGCTGTCACTCCACGGTCTCCACATTGTCTCCCACCTGGAAAACACAAACATGACAGTGTCAGGGAGTCCTCCGGCTTCCCTCTCTCTGTCTAGGTGGCACTAGTGCGTATGAGTAACAGCATCTAGCGATCTACACCTAAACAGCTCCCGTCCCGTACATGATGTCCTCCCAGCTGCCCCATGCTGTAGTACTATACCAGTGTGACTGACCTGGCAGCGCCCGCGGTGTGGACGCATCTCCCCCGCTCTCCCCTCTGCTGCGGCTCCATTGCTACTTCCTGAAGGGTCCGCTCCTCGTTACTGCCCGGGCTGCTTTTGGCTCTGTGTTCCCGGCTCCTGACATTTTATGTGGAGCAGTCGCCTCCCTCCTGCCGGGCCGGGTGAGAGCCGGAGGTGGCAGGATACACATGGCCAGGTGTCACTGTGGACACTTGGGACACGTGCTGGGGCAGATGGTGCGGGGAGAGGTGCCCTCCTGCTGCGCCCATTATCCCAGAGCCCGGCTCCATACTACCAGCCACCGCTATTACTGTCATGGAGAGAGGGGGGCTGCTAATATTATTGAAAATTTCATCACCTACCCTATAGTACCACATGTAAAAGCTAGTAATATTAACTCATTTATGGCTGTTTGGTTTAACATTCTAAAAGTAAATTTGCGAATTTATTAGATTTTTTATCTATTTAATTAATCTCTTTTAATTATATTATTATTTGGTACTTGTTTCCTAGCACGGCGCCCGTCGGGTTGATCGCATGCCTTAAGTTTAAGGTACTTAAGGCATGCGATCGACGCGATGGACCCGGTTTTCTGTCAATCACCAGTTTATTTGCCGGTAAAAGAGAAAATCGGGTTGATCGTGTCCATCGCGGCCCATTATAATGCGATTTTCCCATAGAGAATAGTGTTAAATGATTTTTAAAGTTAAAATCGCGTTGGTCGCTTCGGTCGCGGGCCATTATAATGGCCCGCGATGCGATCGACGCGATCAACGCGATTTTACATAGGGAACAATGGGAAATGAGCCAATATGGCCCATTTCTCATTGTATATGGTTATAAAGTACAGTATGGTTAACGCCCATTGTTAACGCTACCCCACTATTGACGCCAACCCGAAGCGTGGCAAGCGCATTGATTTCAATGTAAAAAGCCCCAAAACCCCCCATTTTAATAGCAAACCCCCCTGATGGGTGAAATGGCCCTCCATTGTTAATGCCACCCCCACTATTGACGCCAACCCGAATAGTGGCGAGCGCAGCGGTACGCACCCTCCGACCTTTTCATACCCCCACTATCCACGTCAGCGCGGAGTTGATTTTATAAAGTGTGGCTTGCGCAGCGAGCCCGAAGCTTGGCGAGGGGACGCGCATAACTTCAAAGGTATACGCGTGCGCTCGCCACGCTTCGGGTTCGGTGACTCGCTATGCTCGCCACACTTTATAAGATCAACTCCGCGCCGATGTGGATAGTGGGGGTATGAAAAGGTCGGAGGGTGCGTACCGCTGCGCTCGCCACTATTCGGGTTGGCGTCAATAGTGGGGGTGGCATTAACAATGGAGGGCCATTTCACCCATCAGGGGGGTTTGCTATTAAAATGGGGCGTTTTGGGGCTTTTTACATTGAAATCAATGTAAAATTGGGTCTCAGGGAATGTAAAAATCGTGTCGATCGCGTCGCATGCGATTTGGTTGGCATGCGATGCGATCAACGCGATTTTTCTGACCCGATCAATACAATCAAAATCGCGGGCGCCATGCTAGGAAACAAGTACCAATTATTTTTCCGTGTGGGGCACCTTCTTGATGGACCTTAACATATGCCATCAAATCGAAACTTTAATGTAATCATCTTATATTAGAATACCTATGTGCTGGATGGAGGGGGGGTACTCAGCTTGAGCAGCATGTGTGGACTGCAGAGTGTGGTGTCGTAATAAGCCCGCATGAGTGGGCATATTGTAAGTATAAACTACATGATTTGAATCATTAATTGCTACAAGGCATTTCGTAACAATAATGGGGCCTACACATGGGGCGACTGTGCTGAGCGATGTTAGAACGCTTATGTCGCTCATCAAGATCTCTCAGTACACAGTGATGTGTCAGCAATGTGCACTGAGCGAGCACCGTCCCTGACTGGCAATCTGACTAGGTTTATCCTGCATGCTGGATATTAATCGCTATCGCGACGTAGGGTCAATTCCTAAGCGATCTAGTCAGATTGCTTAGAAAATGGGCTGAAATCGCCCCATGTGTAGGCCTCATTATTTGTGCATAATATTGTATAGCATGTACCCAGTTTTACTGGGGTCTAACCTTTCCTCTGTGATGCTCTCTTCTCACCTCCCACTTCATAAGGTCCTCTCCTCTTCCCCCTCCATTTATTAAGTTTCTTATATAGCGTATACATAATCCGCAGCGCTTTACAGAGTATACAGTAGTTGCCCATTCACATCAGTCCCTGCCCCAGTGGAGCTTACAATCTATTTTCCCTACCACATGTACACACACACATTCTAGTGTTAATTTGTTGAGAGCTAATTAACCTACCCGGAGTAAACCCACGCAAGTACAGGGAGAATATACAAAAGGCTAAAGCTAATGCCACAGGGCCCCATAGCAGCAGCATCCCCTGCTACTTCTATAGGTGCACCACTGCTGATAAGCCTGTGACATCTTAGTAAACAGATCCAGTTATCTATTTTGATCAATGAGTTTGCATATCCAACAATTACAATATTAAAAAGATGTGTACATATGAATGGTTATGTGACTCTAGCACATATGTTTTATTTAAGGTGTTTCTACACTGGGGTATCCCATAACTGTCTTTTTGGCATCCTCTGTGATGTTGAACAGGCAGACAATTTGCAGATAGCTATAGAACAGGATGGGACCTGTTTTTGTATCAAATTACTGCAGACAACCTTTAAGTAGCACAACATTCCTACAGAAAACTCTTTGATGGGGGATCTAAATGACTCTTCCTATAGGAAAACTGCTGTAAATAACACCTCCATATGGTTTACCATAATCTGACAGTGCTGAGAGTCCACCTAGCCTGGAAATTCCCCTTTAGGTCATTTCTGAAGATTTTTTTTCCGGACCTACTAATTAGAACTCTCAATTTACCTTAATCGAATATGCTACACCAGCGGTTTCCAACCTTTTTTCTTTCTCCCATACCCCTTGATTAGGCTTTTCAGCCTAATACAAGGCCTTGTCCTTGTATTAAGCCTAGTAGAAGAGGAGTGATATACGGTCACTAGCTTGACATGCATCAAGGTTGACCCACCTGAAGGTCGACATGGGCTTAGGTCAACAGGTCACTCTGTTGACACATGCATTAGGTCAACATGCACTAGGTCAACAATAAAAAGGTCGACATGGGGTTTTTCAAATTTCTTTCAGCCGACATGTGCCAACAGTCGGTGTTTCATGCTCTACCATCCACTAGATCAGGACAGGCCAACCTGTGGCTCTCCAGATGTTGTGAAACTACAAATCTCAGCATGCCTTGCCACAGTTTTAACACTCCCTTATAGCAAAACTGTGGCAAGGCATGATGGGATTTGTAGTTTGACATCTGGAGAGCCACAGGTTGGCCAGGCCTGCACTAGATCATGGTGGAAGAATAAAATAGCGTGCCAAGCTTAGTGTGCCGGAAGCATGGCGAACGCAGTGTCCATGTCGACTGTGTTGACATTCTGTATAAAAAAACCTTTCCAAACCCCATGTTGATCTAGCCCCTGTCGACCTAATGCATGTGTCGACCTAGTGACCTGTTGACCTAAGCCCATGTGACCATTGATGCATGTCGACCATCAGTGGTTGACCCAATGCATGTGGACCTTCAGTCTGTCGACTCTATGAGCCATTTCCGGAGTAGCAGGAGTCGTCTCAGGGGTTCCGGCTGACACCTGTGATGTTTGTGAGATTAAAGCCGCTGCTTCCTTCACCTGTGTCAGCGTGGGGCAGCTGAAAGCTTATGTGATAAGCCGCCATGTATCTGTCTGAGAGCATCGCAGATTATCCATCTGAGCACAGCTCAGGTAGCTCCTCAGGTAGCTCCCAGTGGATTGCTGGTCTGGCAAAAGCATGAGAGATGGTTCATCTCCACAGCAATGGAAAACTTGTTCCACCGTAGAGAGATTTCTTTTGCCATTACCAATATTATTTTGATGTACCCCCAACCAGTCTGCAGAGTACTCCCAGGTGTACACATACCCTAATGCTAATGATCACATCAAGCTAATGCATGTTGACATTCCATGTCAACCTATTGACTGTCTACCTATAGTAGTCGAACAAATGACTGTCATCTTAAGTTCTGTTGACCCCATAACCCAGGGCCGGACTGGCCATCTGGCACTTCTGGCAAATGCCAGAAGGGCCGATAGCCTTGTGGGCCGGTTTTGTGCAGAATTTTGTAATACCCCTGTGGACCTTTGATCGACAGGTCCACAGCAGAGGGCGGGACAAGGTGTCCGGATTGGCAGAGGAGGAAGGGAAGTGACTCCCGGAGGGAGGAAGAGGAGGAAAAGGGCAGTCCGGGCAGCGTGGTGAGAGAGGAATGCTGCAGCAGCAGGACATGGTGGCGGGATTTGACTTTCAGGCCACGCGCAAGGAGACAGAAAGTCAGAGAAGAGTGGCGTTGGTAACGCTTGTGGCGGCTGGGAGTGGTGAGTGACAGCTCCAGTCCCGGCACCTAGCGGGCCCCACTTATGCGCCGGATCTTCAAGCAGCCCCTGGCGCACAGGACATCCGGCCGCAGCCCCTGCGCACGGTGACCCCAGCAGTGTCAGCCTGGTCACAGGGAAGGCACCCCCTCCTCCCCCACGTCAACACAGAGCCTCCAAAGACAAGGGACCCACAAAATCCAGGCCTGGCGCTCAGGGATTCCGTTCCCCAGTAGGGCATTGTGGGTGCAGCATAAGTCAAGCGACGCACCCGACCAGCCCGCCCTGCTCTCACAGAACTGCCTGCCTGTGCTGCACAGAATGAAATCTTGGGGCAGCAGGGAGGGACCTCAGGCAACGCAACAGCCAGGCCAGCCCCAGCACATCAGCCAGCCAGCACTTTACATGAACCCTGCAAGCCAGCAACAGGTCAGTTTGTATGAAGGTGCTGACACACTGCTGAGGGGAGGAGGAGGGGGGTATTCTGAGGAGGGTAAAGGTGAGGGGTCCTGTAAGGAGGGTTAGGGGGTCCAGTGAGGAGGATTAAGGGGTACTGTAAGGATTGAAGGGGTGCTGTGAGGGGGATATGAGGGATAAGTGTTGTGAGGGGGTACTGTGAGGAGGGAAATGGCGAGTAAGTGTTGTGAGGAGGGTAAGGGTGCCGGGTGAGGGGGGGGGGGGGGGGCAAAGATGATGAGGTGTTGTGAAAGGGGCCATTGTGAGAGGTGTAATAGTGAGGGAGTGCTGTAAGGAGGGTAAGGGTTAGTGGATACTGCAGATATGGAGGTATAAATAATTTGCAAAGGCTACTTTGTACAGTATTTGTGTAAGTGGTGTAAAATGTATAATACCACGCCTTTTTCCATTAGGCCACACCCCCTCTCGACACACAGCAGGTGGGCCTGTGTGCTCAAAAATGCCAGGGCCAATTTATGGTCCCAGTCCGGCCCTGCTATGACATATACCCTTTGTTAATGAGGGACATGCTGCAACATGGCCCTCGCTCCCCCACCGGCATTTGTAAGTATGTATGCACTTGCCGATGCCGGCTCCCCTGTGCCGCCTATAATATACGGGGCATTACTCCTTGCCCTATGATGCTGGAATTGTGGTGTAAGATAAAGATGTTGGTGTGTGGCTAGGGGCCTAATTTAAACTTGTATGCTAACCCCATGGGTAGTGTACAAATCTGATGGTGGGAACACTGCGCATAAATAAATAAAATGTGGATTGTGATAAATATGCTCCAATATATATTAAGCAGCGTATCCCAATTATACAAATGACAGATATGTATATTTATATACTTCTTGCGGAAGCCTGGGCAAAGATTTTTATTTACAATAGTTCCTCTCTCCCCAGACAGGATTGGGACCTATTAGGAACGCTTTCTGTAGGACTATGTGTATGAACTATATATATATATATATATATATATATATATATATATATATATATATATATATATATATATATATATATAGCACTTCCAATGTTCTGGGTAGAACAATAACGGCACTCAGGAGACTCCCACTCAGCAGACCCACCTCAGATACCGCGAATGGTCCACAGAAATTCCAGGTAGCCAGGTAAGTATAAATTGTTTTTGTAATGTGTTATCCAGTGCTGTAGGTTGGGGCTGAAGAAGGGGGTCACTCCCCGAAACGTTCCCCTGTACACCACAATATATCGTTTTTGCATGTAATCAGTCTCCTGAGTGCCGTTATTGTTCTACCCAGAACATTGGAAGTGCTACATTATTTTGTTCTGGCACCTGGAGCATGCTGTACCTTTAACCCAGCGAGTGCCGGCAGCTATTGGATCTGCATATTTTGTGCCGGGTTGCTTGCAAATCCGACACCGGTTGGCAAGGCACCGCACCATCTTTAAAACCACCAGTGACTGTCTGTTTCTGTTTCGACTGGAGAAAGCATTGCAGCAGTTTATGCTTCATTTATTTCATTAATTGGACTTTTACCTCGTTTTGGCTGCACCAACCGTTGTTGTGGACATGGAAGCATCTAATGCCTCTCCGGCTGTGGATACAGAAGGATGTAGGGTATTTGCAGTCCCTCCATGTGAAACTTATAGGTTCACGGCAGCAGAGATCGAGAACATTCTATTTAGTCCGGACGAGATTCCTAGGGGCCCAGAGGCCACAATTGAGGATATTTATCAGCAATTATATCGTCTGCGTAAACGTGAGACAGACTACCTGCTACATGGGACTTCCCTTTCCGAATATTATAGGGCCAAGCGTATTCCCCGGGGATTCCGGGTACGCAACACGCCCACGATCGGCCGACACAATCCCGACTTTGTGCGCCGCTGGATTGGGATTCTCAATCATTGTTCCCTGGATCTTATGATTCTGGTCGTCGAAGAAGCAGGACGGGAACTGCAGGTAACCAGACATAAGTTAGCTGATCTCACGAAAACCTACGCAGCATTGCTCAATAATGAATCAAATAAGGCCTGGATTGATAAACTGGAGGCTCAATGTATGGCCTACAATAATGAACTAATCAAGTTCAAAAGAAATAAAAGAACCACTGTTGACAGTGACTACGATGACAATCGTGTATACAGTTGGCTGTCTGGGGTGAATCAACGTCAAGAGTCCTCTGAGAGACGTCGTCGCCCGTGGCAACCTCGGGGTGGTCGTCGACATCAGGAGGCACGTGAGACTAACCACGATAGTGACTTCATCATCTCCGACTCTGATGATGCAACCCACACCGGAGGCATCCCTTTAGGCGGGACAGAGGTTACCTCCAGAGCCAAGCCCAACGAAAAGCGCCCTCCCGCAGGGGGGGCCAGGCCAAAAGAAATTCGACGAAATCCACCTCGACGTGTCAACATGAATCAGTAGTCATTAATCTGTCATCCCGTGAGCTGTCCACTACAGAAATCCAGGTACTTAACAAAGGCCTCACATTTGTACCAACGAATCTTCATGACCCATTCACGTGGAAGAAAGATCATCATCAATTACAACGAAAATTAAGGTTGAAGGAGCACTTTCAGGCCACACCTCCCCCAACATCGGTGGACCCGATGCACCAATTTTTGAGTAAAACGTCCAGATCACACTTTGATCCGGTCTCTACGAATTCCTCTATCAGGACATTCGGTCGATTACTGGATGACTCCATAACAAAGTTTTCTCAGGCTCCGGGGAAGTTCAAAAAGAACTTAACCCGGCTTGAAGCTCAAGCCTTGAGTACCCTCAGTAAATATGAGGACATTGTTATTCGTCCCGCGGACAAAGGCGGGGCGATCGTTGTACAAGATGTCTCCAAATATCGCCAAGAACTCCAAGCCCAACTGGCCGATGTCCAGGTTTATAGGAAACTTCCTGCCAATCCCACTGCAAAGTACCAACAGGAACTGCTTTCCATCCTTAAAAGGGCCCAACAGGATGGCAAAATATCTTCCAAAGTAGTTAAAGTATTATACAAAGAACACCCTGTGGTACCAGTGTTGTACTCTTTACCCAAAGTCCATAAGAATCCCCTGTCACCTCCCGGGAGGCCAATTATATCGGCCCGCGATTCACTATATCAAGCTACTGCCCAGATGTTGGATCATTTGTTGCAACCGTTACTGTTGTTAAAATCTACCTTTTTGAAGGACACTACGAGCTTTATCCACTTGCTCAAACAGTTTGATGTGTTGCCTGAAGGCACAATTATGGTTTGCCTCGATGTGTGCAGCCTCTACACCTCCATCCCGCATGATGGTGGGGTGGAGGCTGTTCGCCAATTTATTGTACAACATTTGGATCCAGATTTACTTGATCATAATTTGTTTATTGAATTGCTTACGCTTACATTACAGCGTAACTATTTTTTATTTGACGGGGGGTACTACTTACAGCTAAGAGGGTGTGCCATGGGTTCTCCTGTGGCCCCCTCTTATGCCA
The DNA here is from genome assembly GCF_055691185.1 of Crinia signifera. Taxonomy (NCBI): domain Eukaryota; kingdom Metazoa; phylum Chordata; class Amphibia; order Anura; family Myobatrachidae; genus Crinia; species Crinia signifera. The sequence goes on from NC_139219.1 coordinate 189,927,608, forward strand.
ATATTTTCATGTTCTTTGAGGAGGAAATGAAATTTTTTGCCAATCCTGCTGTACGCGACAGTCTGCTCCTGTACACCCGCTACATTGATGATATTTTCATCTTGTGGACGGGTGGGCAGGAGCAGCTGTCGACATTGATTGCCGACATCAACTTCGGCAATTCTTCTATTAAGTATACTGCTACTTACAGCAGCACTGTTACTCATTTTCTTGATGTAGCTGTTACCATCAGTGATAACATAATTGGCACTGACATTTATTTCAAAGATGTTGACAGGAACACCTTTTTGCTTGGTTCTAGCCATCATCCCCCGGCTTTGAAACGGGGTCTTCCACGGTCACAGATGATGAGAGTTGCTCGCATCGTCAGTGACCCCAGTAAGTTGGAAACACGCTTGGACACCCTCATCTCTAAATTTGTGACACGGGGGTATGACCCAAAAATTCTACAAACACAAAAATTGGAGGTGTTACAAATTCCTCGATCTGATTTACTCAAATCTAAACCCCAAAGCTCTGCAGCAGTCTTGCCCTGGTCTAGTACCTTTTCTACAGCTAGTGTTGTGATCCGCCATGCCACCAATGCCCTGTGGCCTATTGTTAAAACAGACCCGGATTTACCGGGACTTAATACACTCAGACCACTGGCAGCCTTTCGCAGGGGGCCAAATTTACGTGACCGCCTGGTTAGGGCTGATATCACGGGCATGGGGATACCAAAACCCCCTAACACTTCCACCAAGGCTCCAGGCTGTTATAGCTGTTGGAACTGTGAAACTTGTAGACACATAGTGTCTTGTAAACAATTCAAGCATCCACACGGTCCTAAGATGTTCGACATCAGGCAGGTGTTGCACTGCAGGATGTCTCATGTTATTTACATCATTGTCTGCCCATGTGGTCTTTACTACATTGGGCAGACCTCCCGCACATTTAGGGAGCGTATGACGGCCCACCGGTCTGCGATCAACCTGACCCTACGGGGCAGGGAGATTGATCAGCCGGTGGCATGCCATTTCAAACAGTGTGGCCACACTATCTCCTCCCTCAAGTACTTTATGATCGACCACGTGGCTGAAACACCACGTGGGGGTGATAGATCTAAAAGACTCCTGATCAAAGAATCTGAGTGGATCTTCAAGTTGGGTACCATTTATCCCAATGGCCTCAACGAGAAGATTAATTGGAACACTCTGTATTAATTTGTCGTTTATGGTCCATAATTATCTTGTTGTGACTAATATATTTTGTTTATAATTTCTGAAGCTATGTACATATAATGTTTTGTTTGTTCCACCTTGTTTTTATGTTTTTACTTCATTTATTGTATTTGTATTTCAGGTTTTCACGCAGAATCAGTCAAGATGCCCAGGGGTCGACATCGTGTCGGCAGGAATTTCTGTGGACCATTCGCGGTATCTGAGGTGGGTCTGCTGAGTGGGAGTTCCACGGTAAGACACACCTGTTCAATCATGATACCTGTCTAAGGTCCCCAGTGTTCCTAGCCGCGCGTTGCTGGCTCTCTGGAGCTGGACTGGGGTGCGTTGTCATAGCCTGTTGTGTATTTGTTATATCCCTGGCTGCAGGCGCTCCAAGTGAGGGCGCTTCCAGCGTGTATCACTCGGCATTGAAGGTGGAACGCTAGGCTTCCTGTTCTGTGAAGCGCAAGCCAGGTGTTGCTTAGCAACTAAGGCTGCGCATCGCGTACCGGAAGTTGTTAGCGATGCACTTCCGCCGGCTGGTTCCACGCTGTTGGCGCGTCCTGGGGTGTCCTGTAGCCAGGTAAGTATGAATTGTTTTTGTAATGTGTTATCCAGTGCTGTAGGTTGGGGCTGAAGAAGGGGGTCACTCCCCGAAATGTTCCCCTGTACACCACAATATATCGTTTTTGCATGTAATCAGTCTCCTGAGTGCCGTTATTGTTCTACCCAGAACATTGGAAGTGCTACATTATTTTGTTCTGGCACCTGGAGCATGCTGTACCTTTAACCCAGCGAGTGCCGGCAGCTATTGGATCTGTATATATATATATATATATATAGGAGTCCAGGAGTCCGGCACTCGCTTGTAGTATGTAAATGGCTCCGGGTGCCCTCCTATGCCAAAACACAGATATCCACCAGACGGGCGGCACTCACGGAAATAACAGGCAAGACACACAAAGTGCGCTTAACGTTTCAATCTTTAACAGCTTCTGATGAAAATCTGTTAAAGATTGAAACGTTAAGCGCACTTTGTGTGTCTTGCCTGTTATTTCCGTGAGTGCCGCCCGTCTGGTGGATATATATATATATTTATTGTGAACTATTATTCTTTTTTACCAGTTTATATAGCACATATAGGGGCTGATTCTGGTTCATTCACAATGAACCGAAATCGGCTCCTGCCCCAATGGTCGGGGTTTGTACATGTGCATTTTTCTGTATGTGCAAACTCTGACTGCGTATGACCGCAGCCATTTACACTGTTGACGGGCTGTTCACAGTGGGGAGGGAGGGGGCAGCGATGGGACATGGGAACGCCGAGTGTTTCATGGGCATCCTCAGCATAACACTGGGTGTTTCAAATTTTCAAATGCGGGCGGGACAAAGTAGTTTGCCGGGGGCAGGCCGCTGACGTCACATGTCTTCATCCCAGCACCCACAAATATAAGTCAGTCTCCACTGACTTATATTTGCGAGCCGAAGAGAAATCATTCGATGGTCGCCGACCATCGAACGATGTCTCCTGCTGCGGCACATGCAAGGGGATGTGTTTTCATAACATATCCCCTCGCATGGAACAAAAGGGGGATGGGAAGACCGTGATCATGTGGTGCAAAGAAAACAAAAATAAAACTTTCAAATAAATGTGCACAAGATCAAAAAAGTACAATTAGTCCGTTTTTGACAATTTGGTGAATTCTACAGTATGTGAAATTCTGTCAATCGATGTGGAAGTGTCTGTGATGAATATATCCAGGAGGATGGCTGATTCTTGTGTTCCAGTACATGTGAAAAAACATAAATAAAAGGATGTAATGCTGTGTACACATGGTGCATTTTACCCTTCCATTTTTGACTATATAGTCAAAATCTAATTACTATCACATAGACATCGACTGGAGAGAGAACATCTTTTTAAGCTTTCTATCCCGATTCGATGCCGATGCGCACTCCCGTTCAGCTGAAATTGAAAAGCCAAATAGACAGTGCATCAATGACTATATAGTGCAGATTGAATGTAGAAAGCATGAATTGTATGTAAATAGTACAGAGTTAGCAAAGATTGCATAGCATTCAAATCTTTGGTGGATCAGTGACACTTCTGATTTCTTTGAGGAAGCCGCTGACAGCGCATAGCAGGCGGGGAAACGCGTTAGTATATCAGAATCTTCCTACCTTTCGGATAGCACTAATAATGCCAGCAGAGCCTGAAGGGGACACGATATACACCCTCCAAACTCCGGATAAAGCTGCAGGATCTCGGTGATTCAGCACCAGCAGCTGGGAGACGAGTGCTACACACTGCGTGTCAATACTTCAGGTATTAATCAATTAATGTCTGGCCAGACATAAAAAGGACTGCCTTGTTTAACCTCTTATTGTTGGAACTAATAACCCCACTAACCTCTGAATCAACTAAAACTTTCAGTGCACTGCTTTCACTAATCATGTGTCTGTGGACCATAAACTAACACTACTTGATTAGCATTGCATGAGTGCATTTTCATCTTTGCCATCAGAGGATACATTAGGCTTAACATCGGTACCGATTTTGTAAAATTGTCGACAAAAAAGGTAATCAGTAAGGCCAATTATGACATTCTGTTATATTTTTATATATATATATATTTTTTTTGAATTGTATCTTTTATCTATAAAAATTAAATTTTATTGTGTTAAATATCATCTTGACCTCTGCACAGTTTTTCGAACTGTATTGAATGTAGAAAGCATGAATTGTATGTAAATAGTACAGAGTTAGCAAAGATTGCATAGCATTAGAATCTTTAGTGGAATAGCAAAGGAATCTCACCGTGTGTATACACCATATAACTTTCAGTGTAAACAATTCACTTAAATATGTGTACAATGAATAAACCAAGTGAAAATAAATAATTAAATATGTAGATGGATGCTATCTAACGACGTACCTCGATCACCTCTAAAGGAGGGGTGCCTTGGAGGACTTGCAGGGGTGCCCTGGGTTGGTTGTCCAGGACCAATTCAAGTTATTTATGTCCAATATAATAGTCTAATTGTGCACAAACAGTAGTGAATCCTTTCCATTATCACATAACTGATCCTAAGGATGAGGATATAAAGTTTAAACACAATTTATTTAACTTAATATTTGTTTCTAACTTTTTTAATGAGAAACCTTTAGCCTAGGTGTGCCGCAAAATAATTCTGATGCTTCAGTGTGCCGTGATTAAAAAATATTTGGGAACCCCTGATATAGAGGTTTCGTTTATTAAGAAGCAGTTGTATTGTGGAAAGAGGCATACCCCACTCACACTGGATGTGGTTGTAGCCCCACATGTAATGGTTTCTGTATACCCAGGTTGCTTAATTGATGATTTTTCAATTCCATGGTTTTTCTGATCATCCGCTAGATCAGTGGTTCCCAACCCTGGTAACTGATAACTGAGGAAGCCGCCGACATACCAGAGGCGGAGAAATGCGTATGTAAGCCTCTATTAAGTTGCCAACTACCGCTGATAACTACAACCCATTGCATATTGGGCTAACAGAGACTGTGATTGTACTGTGGACCTGAGTAACATCTGAGCCTGGGAGTGTGGAGTCCAGTTGGAAACAAGTAAAGGGGGCACTTATACCCCATACAGAGAGACTGCCTAAAGCACACCAGGAAGGAACATCCTCAAAATTACATCTATATGGCCACAGAAGAGATTTACTCTCTTAATGCGGGACTGGTAACTATTATCCATTGCCTCATATAAATTGAAAAAGCCTTAATTACCGAAGCCTTATTATATATCGAATATAGCCTCATAATGGTTCTATATTGATTTTATGTTATATGTAGTCTGTCTTGTATGTCTATTTTATTATGTTAGAAGTGCACTTCGATAAATAGTTTTTTATGCTATATATGGAAAATAAATATATAATGTTTTGAATATACCAAAATTGTGTTTATTGCTCTGGGTGTAGCTGCGCCTCCTATAAACAGAAGTTGGTGATATTCACTGATTTCTACCCCCAAAAAGCATATAGATTCAAATTCAATATTGCTAATCGCACCGTGTGTACACAGCATTAGTCTGACCCTTCCACAACTCTGCAACAGAGACAGGCTGATTGAGGCCATCGCTAACGTCACACGCTGTCCCTTGAAATGCCTGGGCACGCTTGCGTATTTTCAGACACTCCCAGAAAAATGTCCAATTAACAACCCTAAACATCGACTTCCTGTCAGTCAAATTGCGAGGGGAGTGTGATTACATCCACTTGCTATTTCTGACGCAGTTTGGGGTTGCGCACCCATCCACAGTCATTCTATAATAAAATGGATTGCGTTATTTGACAATGAAGCAGACTTTCTCAGTTTTATAGTTTTGCTATACAGGTTGAGTATCCCGTATCCGTATATCTATTATCCGAATTATTCCAAAAACCTTGGTTTTTGGAACCATTCGAATTATTTTTTTTTTTTAACCCTCCCTAACCCTCTTTTTATACTTACCAAGTCCCAGGGCGTCCACAGCAGGCCTCCGGCATCTTCTCCAGGGTCTCCAGCGGTCCCAGGAATGCATTGCACGAGTGTGCGCGCGCGCCGGTGACGTCACCGGTGCGCGCGCACACTCGCGCAATGCATTCCTGGGACCGCTGGAGACCCTGAGAAGATGCCGGAGGCCTGCTGTGGACGCCCGGGGACTGCGTGGACGCCGAGGGACCACCGGACACCATCAGGGTACAGGTAAGTATGGCTAAAACAATTTATTCTAAAAACCGGAATATTCCCCTATCCGGAATGCTCGTGGTCCCGAGCATTTCGGATAGGGGATACTAAACCTGTATTAATATCTAATGTCTTATTACATATTCTAAAATCGGATACAGTATTTCTTAGTGTTCCATTGTTTTTGATCCATGTTCCATGATGTCATTGACTTAATATACTAATCTACCTTCATTGTAAGGATCCCTGTAAATGCTAATGTATCCAATAAATATATATTTTCTTTTTTTTAATGGATTGCGAATTTGCACATCAGCAATCAACTTTGAATAATGCCCACATTTAGGGCCATGGTGGGAATCCAACTCATGACCTCAGTGCTGTGAGGCAGCAATACTAACCATTACACCATCCATGCTGCCCTTTTACTTCTGTAATACAGTGGCCCGTGCAGCTTACAGCTTATATAACTGAACTTAACACGCAGGGTCAAAATGGGTTCACAGACTCAGTTGAAGATTCCAGCTACATATTTTCCCACTGGTCCTACCATGCCATGTGTATTCTCCATTTTTATAACTGACAATTTTCATGGGAAACCATATTGAAAGTGTTGCATTTGCTGTGTCTCTGCTTACACTTTGCTACTTGTCAAGTACTGGTGTGAAAAGTGCTGGGAGCCACAATAGAGAAAATTAAGTATATTAGACTGTGTTGGCCAGATTCAGTAAACATTTACACTCTGTCCAGATCTTTAAGCAAATAATAAAATGTGAATGCAGTTCAGGACCAAGCTTCTAAGTGCTAATGCAAATAACACTGCTTAATCTGTTCTTGCTAGCCGTCCACGTTGGTGACAAACAGGGGAGTGTTAATAACACCTTGAGCCTGAGAATAAGTACTAACTCTAATGGCCTCTCAATTCCCTATCAGAGAGCACACTTTCTCACTGTAGATAGAGTGCTGCAATAAACTTTAAACTGTACTTTTGAGAATACTAACGTACTCTCAAATGCTTTAATTGTTAATGTAATATGAACAGGAGAGTTGCATGTAAATATTTGTGATGCCTGTAGACAGATACAAATAAGGAAAATAACTAATTACAACATTGTCTCTCTAATGTGTCTGGCAATGGAATTGGTAATGTGATTGGACAGTGAAGGTGCATTGCTACGTACAGTATACACACTGGCCCTTATTTAGATCTGATCACAGTACAAATTTGTTCTCAACTGGGCAAAACCATGTGCACTGCAGGTGGGGCAGATGTAACATGTATAGAGAGATTTAGATTTGTGTGAGTTATTTTGTTTCTGTGCAGGGTAAATACGGGCTGCATTATTTTACACTGCAATTTAGATTTGAGTTTCAACACACCCCACCCAAATTTAACTCTCTCTGCAAATGTTACATCTGCCCCACCTGCAGTGCACATGGTTTTGCCCATTTTGAGAACAAATTTGTACTGCGATCAGATATCAATAAGGGCCACTATGTAAATAAATTCAGGCTAATTATTCAGACCGACCAAAACAATGATACTGTAAAGCGCACACACACTACACAATAATCATTTCATTCTGATCGAACCGTTTGATTCCAAATGTCGTTAATACCGTCTCCATACAATGAGCCTAATTCAGAGTCAGATGCAAGTACTGCGTCCCATGCAGATTCCCAAATAATTGGGAATCTGCGGTTATGTAGGGTCCGTTCTGCTGGGAATCTAAGCCATGTTACCATACAGACTTCTTAGCCTTGATGCCCCCAGTTCCATTGGTCAGCAGTGCAAGCTAAGGCTTACTCAGCTGGCTGTCTGTGAGAAACATTGCGACCGATGGTAGCAGTAAAGGAATCGTAGCTACAAGCAGGATGTGTCTCTTCTAATGCATGCCCCTCCTAGAGACTGGGTGGAAATTCTCTGCTGCTTGCATGCGGAATTGAACTTCCAGCTCCCTATACAGTAGACACCAGTCGAAGTCTGTGCACACTGCCATTTTTGAAGGATTATATTAAGTAAATGACATAGCATATTGCTCACGGGAGCTGGTTCTATGCAATTTGGACTGTTGTCCCCTGGATCAGCGTACAGTCTAAACAACTATTGGGCCAATTGTCCCAATATCTGTCCAGTCAGCCGAAAATTCTATAGTGTGTACCCAACTAAATTATGTAAGGCAGTTTCGGTACTTATATGTTAGTTGTGCGCCCACTATAGTTAGTACGCTCATACCCCCACTATCCATGTCCGCGTGGAGTTGATTTTATATAGTGTGGCGAGGCGAACGGACGCGGAAAACTAAGCAAATAGCTTAGTGGGCGCCCAACTAACATAAGTAGGGCAGTTTTTATTATGGTTGAACTGCCCCTGTGATGGCTTCTGGCAACTTTGTGCATGTTGTGCAAGTAATGTATGAGTTCTGCTTACAGAATCAGTCTACTCTAAAGAGCCAATATGGTGCCAGCAGCTCTCCTGTAATTTAATCTGCTCCTCTATATAGTTTTTGTCCTGTATTTATGGAAACCTGCATGCAGAATTTAAAAAATCGACTAGTAAAAAGTGCCATCACAGAAAAGAAATCGGACAGGATTAAAACAAAGGGTTTCCACCGCTGTATAGACTGTCTAGTATGTTGTTCACACAAAAAGACCCCGACCAAAGTAGAAGAGTTCCAGTCAAATTCAAATGGACAACATTTTAAAATTTTAGATTTTATCACATGCAATAGCACAAATTGTGTATACATTTTAGAATGTACATGTAACTTGCAATATGTGGGCCGGACCAGCAGGAAATTAAAAGATAGATGGGGTGAACACCTCAGAAACATTAAAAAAGTATATGAAAACCATTCAGTGTCTAAACATTTTAAAGATAAACATAATTGCTCTATAGAAGGAATAAAGAGTATAATAGGAATAAAAAAAGTGGAAGGAAACTGGAGAGTTAAAAGGCAGTGAACATTTTTTAGCAAAAAGTGAAATGAAATTAATATATGAAATTGGCACCTTGGAACCAAACGGCCTAAATGCCGATTTCGAGATAAAATGGTTCCTCTAAAATAACCTGCTTTTACTTTTATCATCTAAGAAGCCTCTATATAGAAGTATATTTACAGGCATTTGGCACTTTATTACTACTTTGCACATATTGAAAATATTTTATTAAGCGTTGTAAATTATTATTTTTTTTTTTATGGACTCCACATAGAAGTATATGGTTTTAGTATTTTTTAAATATCCTGTATAAATTGTGTTGGATGCAATGAGCACTTTAAAAACGATGTGTAGGAACTGGGTTTTCATCAAAGTGCAGCTGTATTTAAGTATAGTATGTGCGTTCCACATGTAAAATCAGGTGGACCGCATTTTCCGAGTCCAATATGGACACGGAGTAAGAAAAGACCAAAACGGAACGTTCTATCCGGAAGTAAGAGGGCGATGCGTTCCAGGGACCATCACGTATGGAACGCATACGCCACTTCCGGCTCCGCCGAGATTGCGGAACGTCATATCAGGAAGTAAGGGGGCGATGCGTTCCAGATACCATTGCGTATGGAACGCATGCGCCCTTTCCGGTCCCGCCGAGATAGCGGGATTAAGTCAGCGGCGAGTCAGTAGACTCCCGAGGAGCCGGACCAACTAATGGCTCATGGTATATGTTAAAGAAGATACACCTGCACTCTATGGTGTATATATTTTCTTGGCGGTTTTTAGGAAATAAGCGTATATGATATACCTGCAATTTGTATTCTGTCTATATTTCTTCTGTGAAAAAAGGAAAATTTGGCAAACTATTATAAACCACACTCCAAATGAATAATAGGGATTTTAATAACTGTTTTGAGGAATTATTAGATGGGAATCCCACACCCCAGGAAGTGAAAGTGGGGTGGGAGGTCCCTTTATGGTATATAAACGGGCACAGTGTGTTTGCCTCCACACACCCTGAGGAAGACTTTGCAGTCGAAACGCGTTGGTGTTTTTGAGGCACCTGGGAACCTGTTTGGAAACTTAACACCGGGATCAGCTTCTGGAGAATTTATGCAGGGGTCCACCCGGGTTGTTACATCTGACCGCCCCATACGCTCCATAACTGGCCTTTGGTGAAAGGCCAGATACGGTACCAGGCTTAGTTTGTTTTTTAGATTGTGTGTTTTTATATAAATAAAGTGGTGGGTGATTAAGCTATGAGTGTTTCCCTTATGTATCTCTGAGGAAACTGGGAAAGGATTGGATCATTGGAAGCTTTCCTGATTTATTAAGTGACCCCCGACCTACACCTAAATTCTTGGCCTAAAGGAGAGGCCTGTATATGGTACGAGTACCCTCCACCTTTTTATGATATATGTATATTGAACATTTAAGGAAAATCTGCACCATGAGATTTTCTCTATCTTCTTTTTGAGGTGAAAACAACTGAAGAACCTACTCGAGGAATAAGAACTACCTCTCATTGAAGGAAACCATAAAAGGAAATTATCATCATCTATTTTCCATCTACCCCAATAGGAAGCGCAGGGTTCCTATTTCTTCTTTTTTTCTAGACACGGTACCAAACTTTTTTCTTTTTTTCTGGCATATACTTTGTAGTAGGTGGTACTACCAGGTGCCCGGCAGCATTTAAGTGGAAGCGCGGACTATTTATTTCTTTTTTCTGCATGCAGTCATGTCTATAACACCATTACACAGTATTATAAATGCAATAAATGTATACGGGGTATGGGTAAAAACCGGACCCAGGGTGTCCCGTCCTGGGAGTGCCTTGTCCGGGTGGATGCCTGTTATAACTTTCACCAGGGACATGGGGAAGGGGAGATTACAGCCTCCTTGTATGGTCCGGCCATGTAGCAAAAACCGAAACGGTCCGGACCACACGGGGAGGCTCAGGGGCGTAACTAGATATTTGTAGGCCCCATAGCAAAAGTTTGTAAGGGCCCCCTATTTAGCAACTGATGGTGATAAATGTATGTAAAACATATTACTTAGACAGTAAAGACGGGCCCCCTTCATCTCTGGGCCCCATAGCAGCTGCACCCCTTGCACCTATGGTAGTTACGCCTTTGGGGACGCTGTAATCTCCCCTTTCCCATGCCCCTGGTGAAGGATATCACAGGCATCCCCCCGGACAAGGCACCCCCAGGACGGGACACTGATTTTGATGTCCGGTCCAGCGGTCTGGGTTCTTGTCCGGGTCCAGTTTTTCCATAGTCCCATGTATATGTGAGAACATGACCTAAGTTATGTTTGTTAGCAAACAAATATTGATAACTGGATCACAAGAATTAACGACCAGCAATAAGGTAAATTAAGGGTGGTTCTGAGCCGGACTAACATATGCTACTTAATCTATCTAGCCATCTACAGTATGTGTTTGTGTGTCTGTTTATTTTCAAGAAACCCACTATCTTTTTTTCATGAGCTGGGGCAGTGTCGCTCCAAGGCTTAACACCCTCGCTACAGCCCTGCCTGACTAAACACTGAGGCTGCAAACTCTATATTCTGTATTGCTGAGCTGATGCTTTGTTTGTTTGGTATAGTTACTCTTCGTACTGCAGTTCATAAAATGATTCCTTGGCTTTCAAATGACTCAGTGGCATGTGCACAAGCTTTCATCCATATATTGAGAGTTATGTATCTTGCAGGCTAGTTTTTAATATACAGTGACTTTACATTTTTATTAGATACATAACATGGTACCTGAATATACATTAATAGACAAAAAAAAGCTATTTAAATGTGTGTGCTTTGACATGCGTAGGTTGCAATACAAAAATACCAGGTGCCCGAAATGGCCCTAAAACTGTACAAATGTTTGTACTAGTGTAAATGTATCAATGTTTTGTCTGGTTTAGTAGTGATATTTCAATAGAAATGAGCAAACTTATGCAAGTCAGCTACTCACTATGGAGGTGACATCTAATTACTTCATTAAAACTAGTGATAGCACTGAGGCATGAGGCTCTGTCTGTAGGTGACATGTCCAATTTAAATGGGCTTGTTACCACCTATGAAAGTAAGTTTTATTTATATAGCACACTTTTTCCAAAAGGACTGAAGGCACTTTAATAATGTAATAATTATTACCTATATTGGTGATCAATATTTGACAGCAGGAGCTGACAGATGACTTCGCTATAAGAATGATGTTTGCTGTGGGATTATAGACACTTGCAACACACTAATACAATCAATTGTCACCTCCACCAGGGAGGCACATTCCTCGGGTCACACTAACAGCAAGTCCAAGTCTTTGTGTAAACACAGATCAGCAGTAGTCACAGGTTAGTGGCATGTGTTCACACCACTTCATTAGGAGACAATCCAAATGAAATAAAAACTAGATAAAATGAGCAAATATATTAAAGATCATCAGGGTCATTATGGACTTGTATTTACATGTGATAAAGCAATGTGTTAGAGCTAGTGATGGTAAAAACACACATCAGTAAATGTAGAAACCAGTGCAACCAAACATGTGCCTACTGCACAAGAGTGACTGCATTGGTCATCCAAAAGAATCACTGTGTATAATTCCTTGCAATCTATTCGATATACAGTACTTTATAATGCAAATAGTCATACTATACACCACGATTTCAGGGCTCAAAATATGTCAAACCCTACCAGATATAAAAAATGTTTTTGGAAATAAATAATGTCATCACTGCATTGGAGAGCTCAGATAGTGGTTAAGTGATTGTGAACAAGCTTGGAAGGAAAGAAAAATGGGTACTCTTTACCTAACACGGCGCCCATCGCGGCCATCAAATGCACTAAAAAACGGGTGCGACGCGATGCCCGTGATTTCCCAAAGGGAACAATGTTAAAAGTGTGATTGGACGCGATTTTACTGTTCAATGCCTCAATGCCCGCGATTTTTCCATAGGAAACAATGTTAAATGGGCCACAGAGCCCTAATAGTCCCCCTGAAGTCTGAAATGGCCCCCACAATTGTTAACGCCACCCCACGATCAACGTGAACCCGAAGCGTGGCGAGCGCAGCGAGTCCGCGAGGGGCGGCGGTACGCGTCCTCCGACCTTTTCATACCCCCACTATCCACGTCGGCGTGGAGTTGAGAATAGAATAGTGTGGCGAGCGCAGCGAGCCACCGAGCCCGAAGCGTGGCGAGCGCAGCGAGCCCCGCGGATACCTTCACAGGTAAACGCGTCCCTTCGCGGGCTTCACAGGTATCCGTGTCCCCTCGCTGCGCTCGCCACACTATTCTATTCTCAACTCCACGCCGACGTGTTTAGTGGGGGTATGAAAAGGTCGGAGGACGTGTACCGCCGCCCCTCGCGGGCGCGCTGCGCACGCCACGCTTCGGGTTCACGTTGATCGTGGGGTGGCGTTAACAATTGTGGGGGCCATTTTAGACTTCAGGGGGACTATTAGGGCTCTGTGGCCCATTTAACATTGTTTCCTATGGAAAAATCGCGGGCATTGAGGCATTGAACAGTAAAATCGCGTCCAATCACATTTTTAACATTGATCCCTATGGGAAATCGCGGGCATCGCGTCGCACCCGTTTTTTTTAGTGCATGCGATGCCCGCGATTTTTTACCCCCGATGACCGCGATGGACATCGTGGGCGCCGTGCTAGGTAAAGAGTACCGAAAAATGTTGTTACGGATTACCAGTAGTTCTAATTACTCTGATGAAAAAGGTGCTTTACAGACTCTGTTTTCATTGTAGCGTGTTGTCCTTGAACAAGGAAATTGTGCTAGTGTACAGTCCTCACAGGTCATTAGTGATATGATTCTGTCAGCCAGATACAGCTTATATACATTACCGGTTCCATACCTCCCAACTGTCACGATTTTAGAGGGACAGTCCCGATTTTCGGGTCCTGTCCCTCTGTCCCACCCGCGGCAGGCATTGTCCCGCTGCGGGGGGTGACAGTTGGGAGACCCCCCAATCTAGTAGAATAGACGCTGTGCGCATGCGCACAGCGTCTATTCTCGTATGAAAATGAGGTCGCGGCTAATTAGCATAAGCCGCGACCTCATTTGCATACGCCCCGCCCCCTTTTCGGACGCTTAGGCTTCGCCGCGCGAGTGTCCCTATTTCTTCAAGACAAAAGTTGGGAGGTATGCGGTACTATTAGTGGCAGCAGTGAAAGTGACAATTATTGTTCATTTATATTATTTGAAAGCATGTTCTAAAAGCATATTTAATGTTTTATGCTTATTAGAAGTACACTGTAATGTGCGGCTGCCCACGTTTCCAGTTGTTGTGGTAGGATAGCTTCACATGTATTTTGCTTGTAACTTTATAAGATGTAAACAAAAACAAAAAGGTTTTACTGCCCTAATATCTTCACTAATTTAGTGTGAAAGGTTAATGGAACCATAATAGTTTATACAAAGTGAGCAGCACATACAATGATTGCTGAACAAAAGAATAAATGTAAAAGAATATAAGCTCTCATGTGCTGGGCCCTCTCTCCTCATCTGCTATATAGAGAGAGAGAGAGAGAGAGAGAGAGAGAGAGAGAGAGAGAGAGAGAGAGAGAGAGAGAGAGAGAGAGAGAGAGAGAGAGAGAGAGAGAGAGAGAGAGAGAGAGATATCAACATACATCTCCGCCCTTCGCACGGCAGCCGCCGCGATGCTACCGCATATGTACTAACATATGCGGCCAGCATCGGGCTGCGGTAACGGAGACCCCTCGCGATACCTGTGATGTTGGCTGCGGGGGTCTCCGTCACCTCCCGGCGGCTGCCAGCGTCCTCCTGTGTCTCCTCCTCCCCCCTGAAGCCGGATGTCCTGCCGGCTGTGACACCAGGGGGAGGAGATGATCACAGGAGGACGGGAGGGGGTGGGCGCGCGGACGGCGCACGTCGGGCGGCGAAAGAAGCCCATAGGCTTCTATAGGGTATCGCCACCCTCTGGGTGGCGATACCCTGGCATGCGAAAACGGGGCGAACCGGTGATAGTACATAGGAAAATGCGGTAAAACGGGTGTTTTACCACATTTTCCCGTTAGTACATCCCGCCCCCAGAGAGAGAGAGAGAGAGAGAGAGAGAGAGAGAGAGAGAGAGAGAGAGAGAGAGATCACTCCAGGACTTCTCTTAGTGCAAAAGTTTAATGGGGGTCAATGGCGTTTCGGGCGCGCAAGAAGGGTGCACCCGGCTGACTCATCCTCCCAGCCGCTGGAGATCTGCCAGCCATCACTGCAGGACCCCTGTTAGGTCTCTGTCCTGACCCTTCACAACCCCCTTGTCCCTGTTCCCCCCCCCCCCTGGTCTGTGTCCCTGCCCTACGTCCCCCTCCCCCCGGTCTTTGACCCTGCGTCCCCCTCCTCCCGGTCCCTGTCCCTGCATCCCCCTCCCCTCCAGTCCCAGTCCCTGCTTCCCCCTCCCCTCCGGTCCCTGTCCCTGCGTCCCCCTCCTCCCCGGTCCCAGTCCCTGCGTCCCCCTCCCCCCCGGTCCCTGTTCCTGCGTCCCCCTCACAGGTCCTGTCCGTGCGTTCCGCCCCCTCCCGGTCCCTGTACCTGCGTCCCCCTCCCCCCATGTCCCTGTGTCCCCCTCCAGGTCCCTGTATCCCATCCCCCCCCCCCCCCGGTCCCTGCGTCCCGTTCCCTGCATCTACCCAGTCCCTGCACCACCCCGGTCTCTGTCCCTGTTGCCCCCCTGTCCTGGTCCCTGCCTCCCCATGTTCCCTCCTGTCCTGGTCCCTGCCTCCCCACAGTCCCTGTGTCCCCAAATTATATGGAAAGTTTGGCTCAATCTGTGTGGCAAAAACGTCACATTTTTTTTTAAATCCATATAGCATAATATACATTTTATCTCAATCCAGGTGGCATGATGTGAATATGGGCTCAATCCAGGTGGCATGATGTGATTTTGTGCTCAATCTGGGCGGCATGATGCGAATTTGGGCTCAATCTGGGTGTCATGATGCAAATTTTAGCCCGGTCCGGGTGGCATGATGTGAATTTTGGCTCAGTCAGGGTGGCATGAGGTCAATTTTGGCTCAGTCCGGGTGGCATGATTTTTGCTCTTTCATTTTGGCATAAAGGTGCCCATAAACAGAGCAATCCTGTTTTGCGAGACGATGGGCAGTCCTCCGCATCGCAAAGCACAAAAAGTATGTGCTGCACGTACTTTTTGAACTAGATCGCATTGCATCTAGTTCCAAACGCACAATGCTTTAGCACATCGCATATGTTATTAACTAGATACAATGCAATCTATTTAAAAATGCACAGAGCTCATGTATGGGCACCTTAACGTGAATTTTTGCTCCATCCATGTGGTATAATGTGATTTTTGGCTCACTCCATTTGAATTTTAGCATAATGTTTAAGGGGCAAGTATTATGGGGTCTACTATTGTGTTGCATAATGTGTATAAGAGGTATATAGCGTGGCACACTACACAGGAGCACACCCCTTTACAGTGACCACACACCCCCTTTTGTGTGACCACACCCCCTTTTGTGTGACCACCCCCTTTTTCTGGAGCACGCGCGCCGCGTGCATAGCAATTTCCTTAACTTTTCCATACCCCCACTTTAAAATTTCCACTTCGACCACTGTATATATATATATATATATATATATATATATATATATATATATAGGCGGGGGGTATAGCGCGGCACTCAGGGCGGAATGAAATCAAACAACAGGAGCCATACCTTCCGCAAGGTATGGCTCCTGTTGTTTGATTTCATTCCGCCCTGAGTGCCGCGCTATACCCCCCGCCTGTATCCAGCGTCCAGCGCAGCTGCCCGCTCAGCGAAGGCACCAGGCACCTAAGACGCAAGAGGACTGGAGTGCCGGCATCGCCCTGTACCTATATATATATATATATATATTTATTTATTTATTTATTGTGGTCTGGCACTTCGCTCACTTGCAGTGTCCTCTTCGGTGCCCTCTGCAGAAAAGCAGTTAGAGAAAGTGTGAAGGCAGTGGCACTCCAGAGACTCTTCAACTTGTAGATTTTTTTTATGCAAATAGGTGCTAGTCATCTCTAAGGGGCCCATTTATCATAATCGCGTTTACAATGCGATCTGGGCGGAATATTACTGCCCAGGATCGCATTGTAAAATGCGATCATATTGGGCAAATGTATCAATTTTAAGGGCACAGGGACATGGCTCCGGTAGGAGCCCGTCCCTGCGAAGCCCTAACCCAGGAGCCGGGGAGTCAGCACATGCGCGGTTATGCGCTGACCCCCGCCGACCCCTCTTACCGCACTGCCCTGCTCGGCAGTGCGTTACCGTAGCCATAGGCTACAATGGGCTATCGCCATCCAGAATGGCGATAGCCGAGGGGTGCGATGCCGGGCTGCCCGATGTTGATACATCGGGCAGCTTTGCATCCCCCATAGAAACCTATGGGGGATGCGGCCGGCGGCGCTGCAGGGAGGATCATGATCCCTGCTGCGGTCCCCCTTTGATACATTTAGGACATACTTAATATTTGCGGCTAAACCGTGTGTTTTCGGGGATTTAGCCGCAAATATGGTTTGATAAATGGGCCCCTAAGTCCTTAGGAGACGGCTAGCATCTATTTGCATTACCTTTTTTGTTTAGGATGAACAGTCTCTGGAGTGCCAATGCTTCTCTCTCTCTCATATATATATATATATATATATATATATATATATATATATATCAACCACTTGTGTCCGA